>NW_009258205.1:1200000-1645000 GCF_000320585.1 Heterobasidion irregulare TC 32-1 | reverse complement strand
AAAGACACATAGGACCTTTTTCCCAACTATACCTTGCATTCCTGATCCACTGCTAGTTAGTCCGTGCTCTTGCTTGTACATATTTATAGCAGCTACGGTGCAGGAGGGAAGCCTTAGGCTATCCACCTCTGTCCAATCTAGGAACTGATATTCATCACATCTGGAAAACTACCCCTTTGTATTGAGCTCTAATTAGTTCTATTTATTCATAATCAAGAACGATTAGGATTAGACATTTTTAGCTTACCCCCCCTTTAAACCTGTTCTAATTAGACATAATTTTCCTAAATCAGGAATTATTAGGATTCATTATAACTTGAAATTTCGGAAAAATCATAATAAATTAAGCATCACAGTTCTCATAGCCTTCTTATAGAGTCATGTCTATTAAAGCACTAGTTCAATACCTAAACACAGAATATACCTTATAACAAACTTGCCTTTTGCCAGAGTGGAACCAACAACCTCATGTATGCAAGCACCCAGGACAGATGCTCTAAGCCACTAAGCTAGAAGGTCTAATATATAAACTTGGTAATCTAAATAAGTAGACATAATATAGGCAACCTCAACATCTCTGATTTTATCTAACATTTATCTTTCCTCTATCTTATAAATAAATGGGTCAATAAATACCTAAAAAGTCAGGTCTTTCAGGATTTAGTTTAAACACCAGCTAAGAAGATAATAAACCAATGGAAAATCAATAATACACTTTATATAGGATAAAAATAAATTATGGCACTTATACAATCTGGACTGAAAATGTGTAAAACTATGATTGAGTGTAATATTCAATGGGACTCTAATAGTATAGACAATGCTACCTGAATTTGCAAATTTAATCAAAAACATGATTATGAATAATCAAGATCCAATAAGGGAGAGGGGCTTTCCAAATAGCTGCTAGTGAGATAGAGGATGGGGACAAGAGTATATGTATGGCATGCCTATATATAAATAAGCACAAGATTGTTGGAGGTGATCTTAATATGCTTAATGCATATATTTCCTATATGGCAGGCAAATATATCATTTTGGCACCACATACCAATATGACTGTCTTTTCCACAGCCTAATAGCTAGAGGAAAACACCAAGTTTGAGCATCTTCTGTATAACAAGGCAATAAACAATATAAATAGTGCTAAAGATTGTAATATCAATAATAATGATGATTGTGTGCTGCACAAGATAGTATTAGGCACTATACTAATAGACAAGGTCTATAAGACTGCATATAGCATATTCCTAAGTCCAACCCACATGTTGTGTCCTATAATAACCAATAGCAGGCATTGGCTAACAATGACAACTTTAATGATCTTGTGTGCAAGGACAAGGTACCTAGGTCTTCATAGCCTCTTGTGGCAGCTGCCAAGCTGCCAACAAAGTGGCTGGGGGCATCAATGCACATTTTTCTCTTTTTATATCCCTTATAAAAGTAGCTGGAAAGTCAGCAAAAGAGCTACAAGATAATGGTATAGGCATATATAAAGGAGAGTAATATGCTGAAATAGTATAGAATGTGCCACATCTTTACCTTTTCACTGATAGAGTAGTAGTACTTACTATTTCCTACTAATAATTAAAGACTTCTTAGTATAGAATTAGTGCTAATATGATGAAATTAGAAACCAATCCAATGCTGACAATGTGTTGCTCCCAATTAGGAAATTAGACACTTTTAGATGCTATTAACACTTTTAGATACTTTTAGACACTATTAGATATAATCCAGAGCTAATACAAGGGGGTCCTTTTCCATATGCAGTCTTCCTTGATTCTCAAGCATTGGTTTGATCAGCTTCACCTCTTCATATTTATCAATCTCACCATCATCCTCTTTGGCCTTGCACACAAGATCATTGAAGTTGTCATTATTAGCCAATGCCTGCTACTAGTTATTACAGGACACAATATGCAGGTTAGGCTTAGGGATGTGCTATATGCAGCCTTGCAGACCTTGTCTATTAGTATAGTGGCTAATACTGTCTTGTGCAGCACATAATCATCACTACTATTAATATTACAATTCTCAGTGCCATCCACACTGTCCATTGCCTTGTTATACAGAAGATGCTCAAACTTGGTGTTTTCCTCTAGCTATTAGGCTGTGGAAAAGACAGTCATGTTGGTATGTAGTGCCAGAATAATATATTTGCCTGCTATGTAAGAAATATGTGCACTAAGCACATCAAGATCATCTCTAACAATCTTGTGCTTATTTATACATAGGCATGCCATATATATACCCTTGTCCCCACCCTCCATCTCACTAGTGGCCATTTGGAAAACCCCTCTTTCTTATTGGATCTTAATTATTTATAATCATGTTTTTGATCAAATTTGCAAATTCAGGTAGCATTGTCTATACTAGTAGAGTCCCATTGAATATGATATTCAATCATAGTTTTACAGATTCCAAATCCAAATTGTGTAAGTGCCATAATTTGTTTTTACCTTATATAAAGTGTATTATTGATTTTCCATTGGTTTATTATCTTCTTAGCTGGTGTTTAAACTAAATCCTGAAAGACCTGACTTTTTGGGTATTTATTGACCTATTTATCTATAAGATAGAGAAAAGATAAATGTTGAATAAAATCAGAGATGTTAAGGTTGCCTATATTATGTCTACTTATTTAGATTACCAAGTTCATATTTTAGACCTTGTGGCTTAGTGGCTGGAGCATCTGTCCTGGGTACTTGTATACATGAGGTTGTTGGTTCCACTCTGGCAAAAGGCAAGTTTGTTATAAGGTATATTCTGTGTTTAGGTATTGAACTAGTGTTCTAATAGACATGACTCTATAAGAAGGCTATGAGAACTGTGATGCTTGATTTATTATGATTTTTCCGAAATTTCAAGTTATAATGAATCCTAATAATTCCTAATTTAGGAAAATTATGTCTAATTAGAACAGGTTTAGAGGGGGGGCAAGCTAAAAATGTCTAATCCTAATCTTTCATAATTTAGTGTAGTAGAGCATGAATTATAGCTAATTAAAGCTTAATACAAGAGGGTGGTTTTCCAAATGAGGCAGATGTTGTATAGCCTTTTGTAGTGTTCTAATAGATGCTGAGATATTACCTTCTAGCCCATATTTCTACAACTTTATAAGAAGGCTATGAGAACTGTGATGCTTGATTTATTATGATTTTCCGAAATTTCAAGTTATAATCAATCCTAATGATTCCTAATTTAGGAAAATTATGTCTAATTAGAACACGTTTAGAGGGGGGTAAGCTAAAAATGTCTAATCCTAATCCTTTAAAATTTAGTATAGTAAAGCATCAATTATAGCTAATTAAAGCTTAATAAAAGGGGGTGGTTTTCTAAATGTTCGCTCTACGCTCTTACTATAATGTGAAGAAAAACGCCATGAGACAGATCAATATGCAGGTAAAATATGGCTGCATCAGGTCCTAGGTGGGCCCTGAAGGGCTGTGATTATACTTACTATATGGAATGCTTGAACTTTCATTTGCATTTGTTTGGCACTCTATTAGCATTGATGACCAAACTTGCTAGGCTCAAAAGGCTAAGACTCCTGAAAATAAGGGGGTAGGCCTGAGTCATATTTTTGGT
Source organism: Heterobasidion irregulare TC 32-1 (assembly GCF_000320585.1). Taxonomy (NCBI): domain Eukaryota; kingdom Fungi; phylum Basidiomycota; class Agaricomycetes; order Russulales; family Bondarzewiaceae; genus Heterobasidion; species Heterobasidion irregulare. The sequence continues at coordinate 1,641,409 of NW_009258205.1, read as the reverse complement.
AAATCCTGAAAAAAGCTCAGACAAGTGAGCCAAATTTCACTCAAAATTTTGGATTCACCTCTGGTTTTTGGGTCAATATTCATAATTTTGCTAGACAGAGGCATCAGGCATCCCGGATGTCCAAAATGTTTGGATTGCTGGGATCAGGCCTCAAAAAAGCCAATTTTTTGTTGGACAACATAGATCAGGCCTTTAAAGACACAATTTTGTTAGAGTCTATATTAGAATATCATTTTTGAACTGATGGTATATAAGAAAGCATATGTGAGAGTATCTATGAGCTCAGTGATTGATAGTTGATGATGAGGGAGAATTTTTGTATAATCCAGAGGAATATCAAGTTGAGGATCCAGTGCCATGTCAGAGCTAGTGTTGGATATGTTGAGGATAATTTTGGTCATTGTATTGAGCAAATGAAATGATACCAGACCGGTGCCAGATAATACTAATATTAACATAGTAACACTAAGCTGACAAATAAGTCTATAGTGGCCTCTGACTAGTATGAGATTGTAAACTAAAAACAGAGAAGATATCTCAGATGAACAGCTTTAGAAAGATAGTTGAACATGAAGAAAGATGAAGTAGAGATGAGCATGAGAGAAGTGCCTATTCTATGTAACAAATAGAGTTAAAGCACAGCAGGTTTTTAGCTTAAGGAGTAGAAGGCCAGTCAGGTCTAGGAAGTCCCAAAAATGCTTATATGAGGAATGGAAATGGATAAATATGCAGGTGATGGAAGTGATGTGCCCAGAGAAGCTTGTGTATGCATGTATGTATGTATGTATATATGTATGTATGTATGTATGTATGTATATATGTATGATGCAAGACATAAATAGATGGGCACAGCGATGGAGTAATGGTTCATGGTAGGTAGAGCAAGGTGAACGGGAGAACAAGAGCAGTCATTTGCAGATCATCTTGTACGTAGAGTACCCATTGATGATGGCAAAGGCCACCAGGCAGCTGATAATGGAGACAAACCAAGCATTTGACTGTAGTGAAGGTTAGTGCTGCATGCACATATGCACGCAGATTCAAGGCTCACCTCAATGCCCTAGCCTGGAACGTGGACGTTCATCCCCCACAGGCCTGCAGATCGACAGTATGTTCAGGGTGCGACGACTTGATGAGAGTGAGAGTGAGAGTGAGAGTGGGATGCACCGGTGACGAGGTTCGTGGGGATGAGGACAGTGCCGAGGGCAGTGAGCTTGGAGAGCACGCCGTTGATCTGGTTGCTTATGTCAGTGATCTCAATTGGAATCTGCGCAAGGTAGTTTGAGTGCGAGCGTGAGAGGATCTTCTCATCATGGCTCAGGCACTGGGGTTATTGTGATCAGGTGGTCCTGGATGTCAGAGAGGTAGAGGCCCTGCAAGCATGTGCATCAGTGGGGGGAGGGGTAAGGGTGCAAGAATGGTGGCGGGAGGGAGGATGCATGATGGGCATGATCTTACAGTTCTCGTTGCACTGCTTTGCAAGCCCCTTGATGACATCATCCTTGTTGCCCATGAGGCGCAGGAGCCACTCAGGAGCCCCATGACCTTCTTGCGACACATCCCAATGCGATGCTCTGGATGAGTGGCCCGAATGCGTCAGTGATGTCGTTGATGAGCGCGTACGAGATCTAGTCAGAGGTGACGCTAATGTAGTCCTTCAGCTGCTTGATACACCAGTGAATGTTTTGTGGGTGTGACATGGCTCTGAAGATATATGAGACTGGATGGAGAGAGAGGCTCTCTGGACTCATGATTGATCCTATATGGAGCCATTAGTTTAAGGGTTTTCAGCCAAAACAGGGCTCAGGCTCAGAGCCAGTATGAGCGGGCTGTTGAACAACTGTTGTGCCAAGCTGGGGGCGAGTGAATAGGATGCCGACTGAGACTGCAAGTGTGACCAGGTTGCATTGTGTTCGAAGGAGATTATGGAAGGGGGGCGGCGGAGTTTGGTGATGGCATTCGCAATATGTTTGTGCTTTCCAAATACAAGAATGCCGGTTTCTGTCTTGAGGAGATCAACGTCCAATTTAAGCAATACATTGCCCAAGATCTCTTGTTCTATACAGTAATCGACATCAGACCATTAGTACAATCACATCCATAAACCGTACAAGCTACGCACCAATGAACTTCTCACAGACACCCTCGTCGAACCCCTTCGACCTTAACCAGTCAACGATGTCGTCCGTGCTCAATCCGAGGGATGAACAGATGATGTTCTCCCAGATACAGGGGACAATGCCATTTCAGATGGTTAAGGCTGTCAAACCTAAAAATCAGGAAGCCTGGATTCAGCACAGCAAACATGGTCTCTTACCGGATTGCTATGGCATCCTGTTGATGATGTAGCAGGAGATGGCAGAATGCCATTGAAATCGTGGAAAATGGGAGCACCAGTTTAGACAGGAGCAGCTAATCTCTGGGAAGGGATTTTTTCCACAGGGGCAGAGTGCTACTAAAGAAACGTGGAACTGTTACCACAGTCATCAGCTGAGAGACGAGAGCCTGGTCTGTTTGATGTTGGCAAGACAGGGCTTGGGAAGGAAGTGGACGATGGGTGCTCCAAAGTTCCCAGAGGTGTCAGAAGTCTGCACGATAATCCTCAGCGTATGAACAGAAGACGCTGTGTATGTATTTATGTACCTGCACGATAATCCTAGGATGATACGTTAGGATACAATAAGGCTACCAGAGCGCGCAGGATACTCACCTCAGCGTATGAACAGAAGACGCTGAGGTGTCACGGTAACGGTACGGTCACATAAGTAACGAAATCCGGAAAATACTGTATCGTAAGTACAGTGCTGATGGGCTAACTTCTAACAAGAGGACTGTCATCTCCGCCTGTGGTAGGGAATATAGCTTGAGTGGCAATGGGTAGCTCTGAATCCTTCTTGAGGTGGGGTGAGCAAACAACATAGTCTTCTGAAGGGACGATGAGGGTGGATGTTTTAATAGAAGCGCCACTGCCCTGTACAGGTTAGATGGGCAGGGAGAAATGTTTTGTCTTGTCCTCGTCTTCTTCCTCCAAGATATGGGGATGCTTTAACCGATGCTGAGTAACCTCATGCTCCTCCTCCTTGTCTTTGCTCTTGTCACTGACTTCCACCTCGATCGGGAGCACTGATGATGTCGTCAGCCTCTGCATTTCAGCCTCCTCGCGCACCCTCTCCTCTTCTACCTGCTGTCTTGTCTTCTCAGCCAGTTTCTGCTGAGCGTCCTTATAGAAATTGTCCCCTTTGGCGTCTGTGTCGGTCTCGGTCTCGTTGTCAGTCGAATTGCCCTCCTGGACACTTGAGAATACGATGCTGCAAGTGCCATAACAGTTGTCATGCCCAAGCTGCTCGATGGCCTTCTGCACATCCATCATTGTGGCACGCATGATCTCGCTGTCTTCTCTCGAGCCTTTCATGGAAGTGGTGCCATCAAGGTCCCTGAGCTGTTGACGGAGGTGGGCTTGGGCTCTTCTTGGAGAGGTTGAGGTGAACTCACCTTGGGGCTTGAACGGCTAGTGTCAAATACGTCTAATGACAGTGATAAAGGGGCCGGAGTTTCTGATGGTGGTGCAGGCTGCGTGTAACTCTTTGGAAAGAGGCTGACTTTGCCAGAAAGATTGCGACCCTGTTTTGCGAAGGGGTTCAAGTGAGACAACCACATCCTAGATGGCGCAACAAGCATGATAATGCCGGGGCTTAGTGTTACAACTGCTCGTCGGTAACCCCAAGAGTAGGAGGTTCTTCCCTAGGTCACTCGTGGAGGATGTGTGGAACGATGGTCTCGACTGTACGTGTAGCACAGGAGCCAGAGGTGTATTGCGATATAGCAATGAAGTCTGCAGTAGGATAACTGCAGTAGAACGAAGGTTCCCGTATATGAAGATACGGGGGAACGAAGAGAATAGACTGAAGATCGTCAGCCTATTCTATGGGCCTTTTATACTACTTTGGGAAGTAGGGCGTGAGAATACCGAATATGTATCCGTAGGTATTCTCTAAGTCGTCTCTCTCAATAACGACTACTCTTGTGCTTCTCCGTTGGTCTCCTTCCGGCCAGGAGAGACTAGGAGGTTCATGCCCTGCGTGTGAGTAATTTATAAGGCGGCGTTCCATGCCCGCTAATACAAGGCCCGTGATACTCGACCAATGATTGATGATCCATTGGGAGTGGATGACCAAGGTTGATATCTGTACCTTGGTGTACGCCTCAGCTCGTGAGGCCGCGTGATATTTGTGATGATCGTATTGGAATAGACCGCCGTGTAGGCCCGATAGAACGTGATCATAACAATACCCCCTTTCTACGTCCTATTCGCCTGGTAGGACCACGCCTTGCGCGTCATCGCCGCTCCATATACGATTTGCTTTCTTGATCCAATGATGGTCGCCGGATGCGACTTCCGGGACATGACTTCGTTTTCTGGGAGGAAGACCGACTTACATCGTTTGATCCTCTAGGAGTTTTCCATCTCCGTTGAGCTGTTTGTTTGTCGAGGCACGAGGTTTGTCGAGGCACGAGGGTACCAAACCTCCGCTCTGTAGGGTGTTCTTCCTTCACCCGTGGGATTGATTTTGCCGCGGGTAAACCGCATCGCGGTCTTACTTCCAGCCCGCTTCTGGAATAGCATCAAGAAAGGCGTATGAATGCGAGTGGTGTGTGGATGTGTAGAAATTCGAGCGTGTGGGTTCTAGTTCGTGTCATCAGGTTCTTCTTCTTCCTTCTCCGAGGGCCAAACCTCAGTGTTTCCAGGATAGTCGTCTATCCTCATGATTTGTTGTTCCTCTTGACGACAGTGGATGGCGCCCATGGACAAGTAGGTTGATCGCTTTACGAAGGCTTAGGCCTACTTCTCCAGGCTACCAGTCATGACGCCCCAAGCAGTATCGCTCCCATACGGTGAGCTCATCTCCGGTGAGGTTGCAGCCAAATCCCAAGCAGTATTGTCCCCATACGGTGGACTCATCTCCGGTGAGGCAGTTTACGGCGTCCAGAGTTTGTTTTTCACAAACGTGGGCCTATGGTGGGGAATACCACGTGTAGTGTTGGGTTCGAGGCAAGGATGTGAAGAGAATTAGACTTGAAGGGTGCAGCGAGGAACAAGGAGGAGTCTGACTCCTTTCCCAAGTCTGTCCGTTCGCTTGCACGAGTAGACATCAAGACCACAGCTGATATATTAGTCGGGGTGCGAGATATATCCACGACTGGCAGTTTAAACGTCATGCGGGACGGTCCGTAGTTTATCGTCGTTTCGGACGATCCGTAGTTTAACGTCTTTGCGGACGTCCTTCATCATCAACATGGAATGTCTGTGGGAAAAAGATGTTTCTGCACGCCGGAATTTCCATCGGTTGTGTGCATAGGGCCCTAGACCAGACTTTATCCTGCAGATTTCCACTGAGGCATGATGGGAACGGTTTATGCTATATCAAACCGGATAACTTATACGTCTCAATATTAGGAGACCGCTCAGTTTAATGCCGTGAGGTAGGCATCCTCGCAGTTTAATGCCGTGCGATAGGCATCCTCGCAGTTTAACGCCGTGCGATAGGCGGGCTATCGTCTGACTATGTCCCTCGAGTCACGATAGGTTTTTCCTCCGAGGATGAGGGTAGTTTAATGTCATCTCGGACGTTGTCGACACATTCTCGTCAAGAATGATGTCGACCGATGATCCCTGTACCAAGAGGGACGAGTAGTTTAACGTCATTGCGGACGATTCAGCACCAGAGTGATGAATCACAACTCCTATGCGGTAAGGAGCACGTAGTTTAGTGTCATTGCGGACCGATTGACACCATGGCGGTCAATCCACAACTCCTATTCGGTAAGGAGCAAATAGTTTTTCGTCGTTGCGGACGCATTGGCGGCCAGGGGATTGGACGTCAATGACAACCCCTAGGTTCAGAGGCACCTAGTTTAACGTCGTCGCGGACGCGCGGTATCCTGTCAAGATCGCCACGCACGATCCCTAGAACGAAGGGACAGTAGTTTTACATCGTTCCGGATGCCCGTAGTTTACCGTCGTTGCGGACGTCAATGCCATTGGCCTCGAACAATCCCTATGTGGAAAGGGACAATAGTTTAGCGTCATCGCGGACGTTGTTTCGCCACAAATATTGTGGAAAAACAATGCTTAGTTTAACGTCATCCCGGACGCTTTGTAGTTTATCGTCGTTGCGGACGATGGCCTAGTTTTTCGTCGTTGCGGACGATTGGCAGAATAGACTTCGGATGAGTGGCCCGCTCTTGTCGTTCTTCCGCTATGTGGGCCAGACGAGAGTCGCATGACCTAGTCCCTTCCCACTAGGTCTTCGACTCGAGGCACGTGTCCTAGTTGCCTCCTGACTAGGTCTTGGAGCGGAATTTCTTGTACTTCGACTCCAGGACTAGACTGAGCGCTCCATGAAGAGATGCTTGCTCTTCCATGTCCCCAGACCCCTCGCTTGGATTTGAACCAAGACGACCCGATATTCTTTTACTGAAAAGCGAGTGAATATCGGAAGCGCTTCGACCTTTTATAGGCAGGGTTCTGTGACGCGAGTCCTTCCGCGCTTCGCCAGAATGCAACCACGCTCCTTTGGTCAATGGTAGTTTAACGTCATCTCGGACGAGGGTAGTTTTCCGTCGTTTCGGACGAAGACTAGTTTAACGTCATTGCGGACCCTAGTAGTTTATAGTCATTGCGGACCAAGCCTTTGGTAGTTTTACATCGTTCCGGATGTAATTTGTGGCCTCGCATCATTAGGAAGACTTGTGAGGTAGAGGCGGCCCGCTCTCTACATCATCTCATGCGCCAGCTGTAGGATCCCCTAATGCAGAAACGATCCTGTAAAACGGGAGATCCAAAGTGGGACGTCCCAAAACACCAGTCAGACCTTGACTGTGAGGGTTCACGATACAAGTTATGCATCATAATTTCTTGACTCGGACTTGCAACCGGTTATGTATGGGCACTTCGCTGTACCAAGGCGAAGGGCCTGCTTGTCGACACCTACGAGTAGAGTATATGTCATGTAGAGGGTTCCCTAATGCGGAAAAAACCCTGTAAAACTGAGGATCCAAATGGGACGCTCGATGCATCTGTCAGATTAACTCCTTGACAGCGAGGAGGTGAAAGGATTCCGCCGTAGGTCGTACGTGGAATTATGCCCGCTGTTGTCCTTGATTCGTACCATCATTTGAACCTAGGACTAAAAATGGTCAGGTACTTCCCCTGCCTTCTTATCTTTTCACAGTTTTAAGACATGCAGGTCCGATAGTTTAGACGTCATTCCGGACACGGGGTAGTTTAACGTCTCTTTCGGACGAGGTCGTACAGTTTAACGTCTTGAGGGACGATCCTAGTTTTACGTCGTTGCGGACGATCGATAGTTTAAGGTCATTTCGGACCCTACTTTGTCAGGGGAAGGAGTTCCTCAACTTCCTTACCCCCTTTTTTTCTCCCTATGCCCTGTTATTAGTCCGTTTAATAATCAAAAGGTCCTTGATAATCCCCGCCCCCTTCGTCAGGTCGGTAGTAGGGGTCCGCCTCGTCGTAATTTCCTGGATCGTCTAAAGCATCCCATGCGTCGAGCTCGGATCTAGTCCAAGAGCTATTTCTTCGAGCCTCCGAATCAGTGCGGCGAGTTCTGCGGCTACTTCGGTTATCCTCTCTTTCGTTCGTACGAAATCGAGCACTAGGAGGAGGCGATCTAGGCTGGTGTCGAACACTCCGGCCAGCAGTTGTTCCGCGTCCGAGGGTTGCCTGGCTTCCCCGGCTCCGCCTTCCCTCATTTCTTCGATAGACGGGCGGTTCCTCCTCGTCGGTATTTCCTTGGGATAGGGGAAAACCTCGTATCCGGTGAGAGGGGGGAGTCGCGGTATGGCTATGCGCTGTAGGAACCTCTCGTTGTCTCGATGGAGGGCGCTCCACGACCGTACGCGGAACCCTCCTTGGATTTGGTACAGGCGTGGGATGTTCTCCGGGACGTGGTACGTTCCAAGTGACAACTCGGAAAGGGTCGGTTCTGCTTGGCTGGACGTTTCCCAGTTCTCCTCCGAAGAGGAGAGCTGGAAGGAGCTCTCGGTTGACGTATTGGGAGAACTCGTCAGGGTGGATGAGGAGGGCTCGGGGTCGCCCGTCATTGTGGGCGTACCAGGAGGCTGTGTCCGGGTCGGTTTGGAGGGCGAGCGCCCTGATCTGGAGACTGGCACTAGCCAGTCGTCGAGGTACGTCGCTATGTTCATTCCCGGGTTGTCCTGCCGAGAAGTTAGCGAGTCTTTGGAGGGCCATGGCTGTGGCCATTTGTATTACCGCGGAGATGGTGTTCCGCTGGAGGAGCGCGTCCGCGTGTCGCTCCAGTTCTCCGGCGTGAGGATCTGTACGAGGGGTAGGTCCTCCCATGGAGCTGGGAATCGGTCCACTAGTTGGTACTGGCGGAGGTGCAGTTTCTGATAGAACTGGTATTGGTTCAGCTTCTCCATGGCTTGGGAGTTGAGCTGCCGTTCTTGCTCGAAATCCCGAGGGACCTGCAACTCCACTATTTGGCGTGCCTTCACTAGGAGGTGGAACTCCCACTGGTAATTGGCCAAGGCTCGACTGGTTTCGGTCATCAGGGTTTTCATGCCGTGGTGCATCTCGTGAGGCCCTCTCCGGTGAGGGTCTTCGGGTTCTTTCCCTTTCTTTGAACTTGGCATAGTCTTCGGCGTCGTCGTCGGAGAAGTTGTTGAGTTGAGGGGTGAGGAGGTCGCCGGTAGGTCCTGGTTGTTGAGGACTTGTTCCTCTATCAATTCGTCCAGCATCTGGTCGGTGAGGACTTGTTCCTCTTTCCACTCGTTCGACATCTGGATTGGCGACCATAAGGACGACATCGGGGGAGGAGTTTCTGGATGGAGACGAAGCATCGTGGTCGTCGTGGAGGAGCATTCGAATGGGGGATGTGTTTGAGAGGGGAAGAGGGTGAGAAGATGTTTTGGTTGGAGTCCTCTCGTTGCTCCTTTTATACTCTTTTCGTTCCTCCTCTCAGGCTGTTCCCGGACGAGGTTTGTCAGGGTATTGGTCATGGAAATCTTTCATGGCTTCTTCCGCCGTTCCTTTTAGGAGAGCGTAGGGCTCCCAGGTGTTGTCTGCTTCGGGATATCCCATCCATTTGACCAAGTATTTGGTTCCCCGTCCTTGCCGTTTTGAGTCCACGATCATTTCTACTTCGTAGTGTTCTTCATCGTTTAATACTTCCGGTATTGGTCGCGCGAAATTTTCTCCGTGGGCTTCGGTTTCTCTATATTTAGTGAGCACTGCGGCGTGGAATACCGGGTGGATCTTCCACTGCGGAGGAATTTGGAGTTTGTACGCCAGGGTTCCCACTTTTCCCAGTATCTTGAAAGGGCCATATCGCCTAGGGGCGAGTTTGAACTTAGGATGGGTCGTCCGAATATGGGTTCCTTCTAGCCATACTTGGTCTCCTTCTTCCCATTGGGGAAGTTTCCTGTGAAGATCCCGGTCTTTGGCGTAGTTGCTGGCTATTTGTAAGCTAGCAGCTGCTTCTTCCTGAACTTCTATGATCGTCTTAATGCGTTCAGCTACCGCAGGTACCTTTGTCTCCAGTGCCGTGTCAGCTGAATAGGGAGGATTGAAGCCGTATAGCACTTCGAAAGGGGATTTTCCGGTGGCCGAGTGCTTCCGTGTGTTATGCGAGAATTCGGCAAACGGCAGAAGGTCTACCCAATTGTCTTGATGGTAGTTGCAGAACGTTCTCAGGAACTGTTCGATCTCCTGGTTTACCCGTTCCGTTTCTCCATCTGTTTGGGGATGATAAGCCGTGCTGAGAGCGGCGGTGATTCCTAGCCGTGTCCAGAGTTCTTGGGTAAACTTGGCCGCAAATTGAGGGCCCCGATCGGACACTATTTTGGTCGGCAGCCCGTGTCGATTGAAAACGTTATTTTGGAAAAGCACGGTTGTTTCTTCTGCCGTAATCGTTTTCTTGCATGGGGTGATGACTATGCCTTTTGACAGACCTTGATCCACTACCACGTTAATTGAGTCGAAACCTTTGCTTTCGGGTAGGTCCATGACGAAATCCGTCGAGATGAATCGCCAAGGAGCGTTGGTGGTTTCCAGAGGGTGGATAGGTGGGTGTGTCTTGTGTGTCAAATTCTTCGTAGATTGGCATATGGCGCATCCATCCACATATTCGTGGATGAATTTAGTCATGTTTTGCCACCAGTAGTGTCGTTGCACCATTTCCAGTGTTTTTGCTCTACCCGGGTGTCCTACCGCGGGTGCATCATGATGTGTTTTGACGATGAGTCTTCGGATGACGTCGTCTTTGGGGACGCATATGTGGCCGTTGCGTCTGGTGATTCCGTCTTCGTATGTCCAATGTCCCAATAATCCTCTCATCCCTTGTGGTCCTACTCGTAAGAGCTTTGCGAGGGCTACCCTCGTTAAGGCATCATGTTCCGATTTCGAGTGTCGGATGAGGGAAATGAGGTTTGAGGAGGCGATTTCCGTGGACTTTATATGCCGTGTCGGGGGTGGTTCTACCAATGTTTCGTCGGATTTGTTGAAAAGCTTGGCCGGGAGTAAAATTTGAGATTTGTTGTCAGATTCTACCCCCTCACTTAGATCTGGACGCCTGGACAGAGCATCGGAGTGATTTGTTGATCCTGCTTTATAGCTGAGTGTAAAGTCGAATCTGCTCAAATAAAGACTCCAACGGGCGTGTCGTCGTGATAGGTCTCGCGCCGTTTGGAAATGTTCCAGGTTTTTATGATCTGTCCAAATCTCGAAGGGGTGTCGCGCGCCTTCGAGGTAGTGATTCCAGTGTTCCAATGCTTTTATTATGGCCAAGAGTTCCCGGTCGTGAACGTCGTAATTCCGCTCTGCTGGTGAAAACGATCCAGAGAGGAAAGCGACTGGGTGCCAGTCGCCATCTTTTCCTTCTTGTAGAAGGGTAGCTCCATAGGCGATTAGTGATGCGTCCGTTACTAATCGATATGGGTGCATGGGATCTGGATAGTTCAAGACGGGTTTACTGATAAAAGCTTTCTTTAACCGTTCGAAAGCTTCTTGGCATTTTGTAGTCCAGTTCCATTTCTCGTCCTTTTTGGTGAGGTCATGTAGGGGGCGCGCGATGAGTGAGAACTTGTCAATAAAGCGCCTGTAAAAATTCCCTAGACCCAGGAAGGATCGAATGTCGCGGACTGTGCGTGGGATAGGCCAATCTTTTATCGCATCCACCTTTGAGTCCTCCATGGCGACATGGTCTTTTGAAATTGTATATCCCAGATATTGGAGTTTTTCCTTGTAAAACTCACATTTTTCGGGTTTCAAATATAGATCGTTGTCGCGTAGGATTTGGAAAACCTGGTTTAGGATTTTGACATGTTCCGCCATGGTTTTGGAGAAGACGAGGATGTCGTCCATATATACGGTTATCTTCCGGGCTGTGATGAGCTCCCTGAAGATCATGTTCATCATAGCTTGGAAGGTGGCTGGTGAGTTGGTTAGGCCGAAAAACATCACCGTAGGTTCGTAAGAACCTAACGGAGTGATGAAGCTCGCCTTCCACTCATCTCCCTCTTTGATGCGTATATTGTTGTATCCCCATCGCACATCCAATTTGCTAAAAATGACGGCCCCTTTTATCACGTCCAGTAGTTCTTGGATTAGTGGGAGGGGGCACACATTCGGGATGGTGTGCGAATTCAAGTGGCGATAGTCCTGTACCGGGCGTAGTTTTCCATCCTTTTTTCCTATGAAGAAAAATGGGGCTGCTGTTTGCGAGGTGGATCGACGGATAGTTCCTCTTTCCAGATGTTCCTTGATGAATTTTCCTAATTCGTCGTGTTTTTCTGGGCTCAGGGCGTAGATTTTGGGCACTTGAGGTTTGAAGGTCGGTTTTAAGTCAATGGCATGATCCCAGTAAGTGTGTTCTGGGAGTCGCTGCGACTTTCGTTCGCTAAAAATGTCCAAAAATTCGTGATGCGCCTTGGGAACTCTTTCCTTTAGATTGGTGACGATAATTTCGTCTTCCAGGTCTTGGTCGAAGCTGGCAAATCCTGACGGTTCGGGGGCCAGTTTCCGAATAACTGGGTCCCGGGTGGCCTGTTTTCCTGAGGGTTTGTCTGGGAGATCAGGTTCTCCCTCGTTTGGTGAAAGAGATGGCTTGTCTTGAGCCTTTCGTTTCTCTTCTGCGTATTTCCTTATGTCCTTTAGGAGCCATTTCCTTTTGAGGTATGCTCGTAGTCGGACACCAAACGTTCCGCTATGGTCGCGGAGTCCTACATCTTCCGATAGTCTTCGGAGATGTTCTAGGCGCTGTTTTTCGCGCTCATTGATGCGTGGTTTGTGCCGTGGCTCCACGTTTGATAACCGCCTGCTGTATGGCGGTTCTTCCCTTGCCCTGGTGAACCCATATGGTTGCTGGCATTTCTGGGGGCACCGATCAAAGTGCACTTCACGTCGCCTCCATTCGATGGAGGGATCGTGGTATTTCAACCAATCTGTTCCCAGGATAAGGTCGTCTTTCCCTAGATTGGAGATAAACATCTGGACGCGCTCGGTATGCGTTCGTCCACGGATGTCCCGAATGGTGAGGTTCACATCCAAGGCGGATCGGATGAGGCCTGCTTTATTGATGGTGTCATCGACATTCCGGACGCGAATGGGGTTGTTGAGTGTGTAGGTGGGGAAACGATGTCTTTTGACCCAAGTTTCGTTTACTATAACCCCTTCGCATGCCGAGTCGATGGTTGCCTTTGCTCCAGCGTTTTGACTCCTGTTTGATACTTTCACGTTCAGGTGTATGGGGGTGATGATACGGTCGTTCATTGCTCCGATACGAATACAAGTGTGGGCATCAAACTCGGGTCGTCTTTGACCCCTCTCCTTTGCTGGCGAGGGAGAGGTCAGGAAAAACGCTCCGCGTGTCCCAAGATCACTTCTCTTGCTTCATCTTCCCCTAGTTCTCCGAGCACTGCTCCGATTCGAGCAGAATGACTGACGCTTCCGTCTCCCCGTCGTCCGTTAGGTAACATAGCGCGTTGCCCATGGTTCGTTCGGGGTCGTCCGGATGAGGTAGAGTGAGGACGTTCCATTGAAGGACCAGGTTGTGGTACCCGCTGGTCGTTGCGAGGGACATCCTCTGTCTCTATTCCTCGATATATTCCCACTTGGTTTCCCATAGCGGGTGCGTCGTCTTCTCCTTCCAAATCAACCGCGCGGCTTCTTCTCCCTGTCGTACCCATGCGTCTCTTCGAGTTTCCTCGAGTCGGTTGAACGCCTCTGCGTCGTGACGGGCAGTCAGTATTCCAGTGTCCTGTTTTTCCGCAATGGTAACAGGCGCTTGGAGGCTTGCCATCATATTTCCGTTTTTGGCTAAGGGCATTGCGCTTGCATGTCGCGTCAATGTCCATGTCAACGACTTGGTTGTTCATTCTACGAGGGGCGTTTGTGGAATTGTAGCGGGGAGAGATTTGGTTATGAAAACGATTCAGATAATCGCTTCGAAAGGAGGTGGAGTTGGCGAGGATGGCTTTTTGAGCTGTTCTGGCTCGAAGTCATCCATCTATTTCGCAGGCTGTATTGATCCAGTCCTGAATCGTATCCTTTGGCTGAACTTCCTTGTCGTATATTTTGTCCATGACGCGCGGGTCTAGCCCGCGTTGGAAGTAAGGGACTTGCTCTTTATCGGAGATGTCGGCATCGGCGGCGATGAGAATGAATTGGTTGGAGTATTCATCAACCGTCATTCGTCCTTGGGAGAAGGCCATAAGTGCGCTTCGCGCCTTGTCGGTCTTGCCCGTCTCTCTGAACTGTAATTTGAACTTGGCTAAAAAGTCCTTCCAGGTGCCTAGATCGGTAGGTGGGTCTGCTCCTACTGATTTGAGGAGGAAGTTCTCCGCCCAAGCTCCCGCCGTGCCGTATCTCATGCATGAGAGCACAAGGGATATTTTGTCTTGATCGGTCTTGTACCGATCGGATTCTGCTGCGAAAAGAAGGAGGCATTGGAGCATGAATTTCTGGGATTCAATGCGGTCGCCTGTGTAATTGTCTGGGAGTTTGACTTTTCCTCTTCCGGGTTGTACTGTCGCGGAAGGGGTGTTTGTAGAAGTCGAAGCTTGTCCCGACATTTCGGCAAGTGGTTCGTTTCGGGTGTTGATCGGTGTTTGGTCTGGTGAGTCGGAGTCTGATTCCGAGGTTGTTTCCTCTTGCTCCGAGTCTTCGGGGATTACCGGCGCCGGTTCCCTGTATTGTGGGGCTAGTTCCCACTGAGCTTCTGTTTCGTTCCAAATATCCTCTTCTTCTGTTCCGTCTTCAAGGGTGAAGTAATAACGCCCGTTTCGGTATGAGCAGTTATCGTAATTCGGAGGGGCAGTTCCGTTATTGTCTTCGTAGACCCAGAAATCCCCTTCGCGCCGGATAGGGCGATTGTTGTGACGGAGTTGGTTATTGATACGTCTAGTGCCGGGTGGATATTCCTGGCCTAGGTCTTGCTCCAGAGTGTGTGCAGTAACGCTTTCTCAATGGGGGTCTATATCCCCACTGAGCAAGGTTATGAGAGAGGGTGTGGCAGCAAGCTAGTGCGAGCAAGGTAGGGGTAGAAGAGTCTATTCTAGTGTTACAACTGCTCGTCGGTAACCCCAAGAGTAGGAGGTTCTTCCCTAGGTCACTCGTGGAGGATGTGTGGAACGATGGTCTCGACTGTACGTGTAGCACAGGAGCCAGAGGTGTATTGCGATATAGCAATGAAGTCTGCAGTAGGATAACTGCAGTAGAACGAAGGTTCCCGTATATGAAGATACGGGGGAACGAAGAGAATAGACTGAAGATCGTCAGCCTATTCTATGGGCCTTTTATACTACTTTGGGAAGTAGGGCGTGAGAATACCGAATATGTATCCGTAGGTATTCTCTAAGTCGTCTCTCTCAATAACGACTACTCTTGTGCTTCTCCGTTGGTCTCCTTCCGGCCAGGAGAGACTAGGAGGTTCATGCCCTGCGTGTGAGTAATTTATAAGGCGGCGTTCCATGCCCGCTAATACAAGGCCCGTGATACTCGACCAATGATTGATGATCCATTGGGAGTGGATGACCAAGGTTGATATCTGTACCTTGGTGTACGCCTCAGCTCGTGAGGCCGCGTGATATTTGTGATGATCGTATCGGAATAGACCGCCGTGTAGGCCCGATAGAACGTGATCATAACACTTAGAGCAAAGGGCTCAAAAGAGGAATACTAAGGCTGAGAGTCAAGGAGAGAGGATGAGGGCATGTATGCACCAAGAGGCAAGCATCGGGGGACTGGGATAGGGGATGATGTAAATAGTCAGACATAAACCAAACCAAATGCGAAGGCGGCGATGAATCAAACAAAAACCATCAGATTGCTCAAATAAAAGCCTCGCCAGACAGAACACTGAAAGAAGGAAGAAAATATGGAGGCTGACATCACAGAGCAACATGCCTGCCACCAGCCATCACCGTGCATATTGTCTTTCTCGACAACTTCTGTGCGTTCTCCAGCATGGAACGGTACCTTGTCCTCACATTTGGGTACAAAATTGTGCAGGGCGTCAACATATTCGACACTCAAGGTAGATTGAGCAATCAAAAGTCCAGGACCCAGGGCTTGTCCAAGCGTAGGGTTGAAAGCGAGAGCATTGGCGGTTGAGGGGATGAGTGTGCATACATGGGGCTGGTAATGGAAAGGTCAAGGGAGTTGGGGGGTAGCAGATCAAGAGAGGGGTGAGTAGACAGGTTGAGAACAGGAATACCCGTTGATACGCTAGAGGTGGCTCTAAGTGCCGAGCACAACACTAAAACAACCTCTAATGCAGGGGTGCTGGAGCTAGTATCTAATACACAAGGAATTGTTAGTGATGACTTTAGAAATTGAAGGCGTACTGAGAAGCAACGGGAGTGTGAGATTATAGTGCCCGAACGGTTTCGGGACTGCGCCAAACACCAACTGAACGTTTGGTCGGTCGTGTTGGGGATTTGGTCGGTAACAAGAAGGTAGTGTCGCAACCGACAACTACGTGCTTCAAGAGCCACACGGGACTCTGACAATATACAAGGGAGGACAGGGGGGGGGGTACGAGTGAAGATACAAGTACGAATACGAATGAGACCAAACAAACAAGGATGACAATTTTTCAGAAGTCGACGAAGGCAATTTTGATGGTTGAGACAAGTGCAGATGAGCTCTGAACTGTGGGGTGCGCAAAGCTGGTTTATTCCAGAGTTGTATGTAGGTTTTTATAGTAAACAGAGCCCCTAAGTAAAATATTAAACAAGAAATGAGAGTAGATGTCAAATGGGCGCCAAGCCTTAGCGATCAGAGAAGATAAGAAGGTAGGTGAGATGTCCATATGGGTTCCGAAGGTGACAAGGTAAAAGTTAATCAGCGATGGCAAAATCCCAAACATTCGGGATTTGTTGCCCGAGCGTAGGTAGCCGGAACAGGCATTGGAGAACCAATGAAAATAAAGAAGAGGTATCGTACAACCAGGGTGGCCAAGCAATGGTGCAAGATCGTGTTTGACCAACCATGTGGAAGTCGGGAAGATAAGCGATAAGGACCGACCAACTTACGGAGCACATCGGCCGACGTGGAAGACTGGCTCCGATTTCATAAACACTTATCGTAAAACTCCTATGCGGTCATGGTAAGTACGTGAAGTGTGGGCGAACTGACCCAAGTGCTGCCGAACATCCTTCGGAGGGTTGCAGTTGGTCGGGTAGGGACCGACCATGTTCGGTGCAAGTCGGCATTTTCGGTACTCGTCTAACACTGTTCGGTATCTCCCCAAAGCTTCCCGAATACCTCCCTCAGACCCTAGCGCGGGTACATGCTTATCACCATGCGCATGGAGAGATGAGAAACGACACACCTAACATCAAGCAAACAAGAGTGGGACTGAAGGTCGAGGGGTACAGGGTGGGTGTCAGTGGTGCGTGATAATGAGGGGGCGAGGATGCGCGCTTGCCGTTGATGACAGGGATATTGATGGTTAAGGGGACTGAGGGGGATGAGCATAGGGCTGTGCATGCATGGATGGATGTCAAAGTTGGGTATATGAGCTGGGCACCTGCCTCTACCGTCATGTGGGCCAAGCGGCATGAGGTGGCATTCAAGGTCGAGGTCAAGGTTGAGAATCATATCAAGCACGAGCTTGCGCCCATCATCATTGTGGTCGACGAGGCTGCCAATGAATGGCATGCAGGAGAGGTGGATGCTTGGTGGGCAGAGCAGGGGCATCGGCACACCGGGCACGTAGCTGGTGCTTGCGCTTCTGGCCCGCAAACTGGTGGTGCATGAGCAGCAGCATGCCAAGGAGCAGTGGCGAGCTGTCATCATCGTCTGTGTTGAAGTAAAACTCCTCCTCGACCTCCTGGTAGTGGAGCTCGAATAGCTGGCTGAGGCTGTGCACACGTTTGTGCATCAGTGTGAGCATGAGCACAGATGGGGGAGCGCAAGAGAAGACTTGCCAGAGTGCGGGCGGCTTAATTTCTTTTTGGAGCTTGGATGTGGCGTTCATCTCCCAGCACAGGATAATCTGCTTGAAGCACTTCTTTGTGAACCTAGACTGGGAAAACTGCTGCATGAGCACCTCCTGTCCGTGGGGGTCAGCAGGCGGTACGCGCACGGGTACGGCAAGAGAAAGGGTACACACTGTTTCTGCCACAGCCAGTAGTTGGGGATGTTGTACTTTTGGATCTCCTGCGTGATGTGATACGACGCAAGGATGTACATTCGCTTGTAGCTGTGCACCCTGTAAGCGTCGGCACACATACGAGATGGAACGGAAGATGCACTACTTCCACACCAGATCCCGACTGAGACAAAACAACGGGACAAGCAGGAGTATAAAGTAGAACACGGTGCCAGTCCAGAGCCTCGGGACCAGCCCTTGATACTTGAGGGAAACCCCGATGACAGGGGTGACAATGGCATACATGGGCAGGAAGAGCATGGTGAATGCAAAGGAGCTGGGGATCACTGTGGTCGGATGCGCTCAGAGAAGAAAACATGAGGAAACGGGAAAGGACGACGTACCGGCATCAGTGTACTTTGTCCACAGGCTGAGAAGGGCATGGTCTTTTAGTTCGTTTTGGTAAAGAGGCAGAGGCACTTACTCGGACACCAGGGCCACTTTTCCCAGGATGGTCAGGAGCACCGCAAGATAGAGTATGGTCCCCTAGTACCAGTGGCCAGAGTCAAGCCTGGTTGCCTGCTTGAGGTTGCCTAAGAAGAGGATGGCGGAGAACCCAAACAAGACCTACGGAGATGTGAGGGTAAAGGAGAGACATGTGGGGAATGGGGCTGCTCACCACACTGTGATAGGGGCGTTGAGGACCCAGAGCCAAAACATGGTCTTTGTGAAGAATATGTTTTGCTGCCCAAGCATATACAGCTACGAATAGCGATGAAGGATGCGGGCCGAGACAAACTGATCAAAGACGCCAATGACGAGCGGCAGGAGGACAGTGAAGACGATGTTGTACAAGGACAGGGTCCAAAACCCATATGCAATCTGGCTCAAAAAGTTGTTGAAGAATGAGAATTGTAGCGAGGGTGTCAGACAAGAATAGGGAGAACAGGACATGATGAATCCAGAACTAGGTCATGTACAGCATGATGTTGTTATAGAACGAGTCTGTGCAAGGGACATGAGCCACAGATGCACACATGCAGGCATGTCATGCACAAAGGATGAGCTTAGACAGGCACTGGTAGCTCCAGGTCCTGTGGACCAAGAGCAGCTTCTTGAGGAAGTAAAACTGCGAGATGATGATGTCAGCGGAGCAAGCCACTTGAAAACCCTGCACGGCGTCGGTCAGGCTTGCGTGTTAGCAGAGGCAGGCGGAAAGGCTTGCCTCGATGCTAGAGATGCCAATGCCAACGTGGGCGGCCTGGATCATGCTGATGTCGTTAGCGCTGTTGCTGATGGTCAAGAGGATCGACTTTTGATTCTTCTTGACGAGCTTGACAACAAGCGCCTTTTGGAGTGGGGACATGTGGCCTAGAAACAATCTGTCAGTGCCGGCGCAGATGGACAGGGAGTGACAGACAGCAAATGATGGCCTTGCACATGACAGCAAGTTTGAGGAACATCTTGGACAGCTCCTTTTTGAGTGCATATATCAGGCTCTTGCCGTCTGGTTGGGCGCACATCAAACAAAGCATGACAATGGAGGAGAAGAATGCAAGGCGGTGCACCGATGATGATAGCGAGCTCTTCTAGCTTGCCAGAGCTGTGCTGGCTCTTGATGGCGGTGAGATGGTGGTCTTGGTGTTGTGCATGGTCTCCTCATTGATGATGACCTGTTATGCTCACCTGGTCGCATGGCCGCACAAGGATGAGAGCGAGTGGGTTGCCATGTTCATCGACTCTGTGATTAGGCGACAGGACATGCCGATGTTTATCACAGTCTCCTGCCTGTCACTGGTCAAGACCCAGACCTGTGCAGGGTGGGTGAGCGAGGAAGGGATGATTGGGCGCTGATCAGGAGGGTGTGGATGGCATCGGGGACATGCCCTCTTGGAGCTTGTCCTCAATGACGGTCGCGCTAAGGAGGAACATGTTGTGCTCGATGATCTTGGTGGCCTTGTTGAGGGTGTCAACACAAACGTTGATGGTGGAGGCAGCCTGGTCGTTGATGGCGGACCACTGCTTGTACTTAGACTCTGAGATGTTGCAGTAAGTGATGCAGAGTGTGCGCAGGCCCTCGGTCACATAGTCCTGTGTGAGCAGGTCAGCATCAGTGGTCAGCGCGCGGTGGGGCTCTCACCTCGAGGACCTTGCTGAGGCGCTCAAAGATGATGGTGCCGGCATGGCCATCAGAGGCATAGTCGATGGTGGACATGTGCTTGCAGGTCGAGTTGAACTTGCAGACATTGAGGATCTGGAACTCTTGGGACACGTCGAGGACATCAACGAAGATAGACTTGGGCTTGTGGGTCTGGAATGGATATCAGACAGGACATAGGACGGTGATGAGCATTCACCTGCGCTTGGGTCCGAGGAAGGTATTTGGAAGCTTTGGGGAGATACCAAACAGCACTAGACAAGTACCAAAGATGCCAACTTTTACCGAACACAGTCGGTCCCTACCCAACAGATGACAAGCCACCAAAGGACGTTTGGCAGCACTTGGGTCAGTTTGCCCACACTTCACGTACTTACCATGACCGCATAGGAGTTTTACGATAAGTGTTTATGAAATCAGAGCCAGTATTCCATATCAGCCAATGTCCTCCGTGAGTCGGTCAGTCCTTATCGCTTATCTTCCCGACTTCTGCATGGTCGGTCAATTGCGATCTTGCACCATTGCTTGGCTACCCTGGTCGTACAATACATCTTCTTTATTTTTCATTGGTTCTCCAATGCCTGTTCCTGCTACCTACGCTCAGGCGATGGATCCCAAACGTTCGGGATTTCGCCATTGCTGATTAACTTTTACCTTGTCACCTTCGGAACCCATATGGACATCTCACCTACCTTCTTATCTTCTCTGATCGCTAAGGCTTGGCGCCCATTTGACATCTACTCTCATTTCTTGTTTAATATTTTACTTAGGGGCTCTGTTTACTATAAAAACCTACATACAACTCTGGAATAAACCAGCTTTCGCACTCATCTCAATCATCAAAATCGTCTTCGTTGACTTCCGAAAACTTGTCATCCTTGTCATTCGGCCTCATTCGTGTTCATACTCGTCCCTTTGCTCGTACCCCTCATCCTCCCTTGTATATTGTCAGAGTCCCATGTGGCTCTTGAAGCACATAATTGTCGGTCACGACACTACTTTCTCGTTACCAACCGCATCGCCGACACGACCGACCGAACGTTCGGTCAGTGTTCGATGCAGTCCCAAAACCATTCGGGCACTATAATTTCACACTCCCTGTTGCTTCTCAGTACACCTTCCCTTTCTAAAGTCATCACTAGCAATTCCTTGTGTATTAGATACTAGCTCCAGCACCCCCTGCATTAAAGGTCGTTTTGGTGTTGTGCTCGGCACTTAGCGCCACCTCTAACGTATCAATGGGAGATGGGCACACGCATGCAAAACTAGAGCCCAAGGAGCTCCGCGCCGGCAATGAGGGCAGCCTTGTCAGGGCTGCTGGCCTGGTAGTGAATCTTGCCGTCCTTGAGCTTGGGGATGATGGTGTAGCAGACGGTGAGGAGGGTGAGAAACTCAACGAGGATGTCGTGTTCCCTGGTGAAGGTGGCAGCAGCGGTGCCAAGGAAGAAGTTAGCGCCTACGCTGTCAAGGATGACGTGCATGTCCTTGAAGGTGCACTAGGTGTCCTTGCCCTCGGCATCATTGGCGTAGGCAGTGCCACTTATGGAGCAGCAGCGGAACTCCATCTGGTTACAAATGAGAGTGCTGGTCTTGTTGGAAAAGACGTACTTGATCTGGCCGATCTCCCTGATGAGGGAGGAGGTGCAGCAGAGGGCGGGGGTGTCCATCTTGATATAGTACATGTCGAGGTCCGAGTTGATGAGCTGCGCCTATTGGAACTTAATAACCTTCATGGTGATGATGAGGGAGATGGGGATCAGGTTGTTGTAGAGAATGATAAACGTCAAGATGTCTGATGGGGCGTATCAGACGGGGAGGATCAGGCCAGGACGAGCCGCTCACCTTCGATGAAACCTGTGGCTGTGAAGGAAAGCGCGAGAGGCACACATACGACAGAAAGGACCGCAACGCACCCCGACCGGAGAGGGACGTGGTCTCAAGCAGATACCATTGCTTGTCCGTAAAGAACCACTGAGCGGCTGGGAGTTAGCCAGGGGTCAGGGAGCAGAGGGAGAGAGACACACTGAGCAAATGCTGCTGCCGATGGTGGAGCCGGAGGAGAGGGCTAGCAGGACAATGAACATAAATACAATCTGGATGTTGACCTGTCGCTTGACAGCGGTGCGCTTGATGAGTGCAGCGCTTGAGAATGGGGGAAGGTGGAGTTGTCATCGTCAAAGGTCCAGCTTTGGAGGACACTGTCGGAGGGGAGGGATATCTGGGACTGGCCTGTGTGGGGAGCAGAGTGAGGTTGAGGCCGGAGGAGTTGCCATGGATGGGGGGGATGGGGCCAAAGGCAGAATCGGGGCCATTGCAGTCATCGTCGTCATCAAAGAAGGTCAAAGAGCCAGGGCTCTGTGTGTAGGGCAGACGAGTAGGGGTTGGCGGATGCAGGGTTTGACTGGTTGATAAGATGGACAAAGTTGTCGCTCCCGACGGATGTAGCGGAAGAGGACAGATACTGATGGGAGTGCATACAATGGGTTGGGGGCATTAAAAACAGCAGGAGAGGGAGGAGGAAAAAAGGGGGAAAGGCCTACTGGGGCTGGCTGGAGAGTGGCTCAAAGATAGGGCCATGGCATTGCAGAGGCGGTGGGGCTAGGCCATGCGAGGGTGGAGGGCCATACATGCAGAGAGAGGCAGTATCATGGAAGCCCTAGGATTGGGGATAAGTAGAGGTGCCCACACCAATCTAGAGAAGGGAGAGGGTCCAGAAACAGCTAAGGCCAAGGCAGCATTGGAAGAGGGTGGTGGCAATGGCATTGAAGGGTTACTGGGGCTGAGTGCATTCCACAGCGGGGTTGTCCCTTGCTATGCAAGCACGGGTCTGTCTATGTGCATTGTGTGACCTGACCATCAGACAATGTCATTCCCTAACCCCACCGCACCTCATCCTGTGAACGTCACTGATGCGTCGCTAAAGCATCCATATGAGAGCGGTAGGGGGGGCAATGACCAGTTGTTTGTGGCCAACTTGCTGTTGGGAGAGCCGGCCGAACGAGTTGTCGAGGGACAGCATGGATTGGGCCATCTGGGAAAGGAGATGGAGTGGGATGGAATATGCTAGCGCTGGGGTGCTGTGTGGGGAAGTCTGGCATGGGACGCTACCCTACATAGTGTGCCGCCATTTCTGCACCTTGCGTAAGTCATCTGTCGTAAAGCTTCCATCATTGTCTTTTTTTCTCCAACATGTGTGCAAGTTGTGCACTGTACACAACTCATGCGCAGTGGAGTGCTGTGGAGACAGGTGGTGTGAAAGGAGATATTAGATACATTCCTTACCTCTTGCTACCTTCTCGGCACACTCTCTGTTGTTAACTAGTAGTATCATACCCCCGCAGTACACACCTCTTAATGCCATCAACATCAACTGATGCCTCTAGACAGGTCGAAGGTGAGTGTTGTATTATTTGAAGACATCCTCGCCAAGCCCTACCGATACTTATACTGCCAACATTGTTGGCATATCCTTAGACATGTCAGTCTCACATGTTGAACTATCAGGTTAGCAGCTTATTGCTGAGAGAGACACCTGAAATGGCGAGAGATCAGAAGAAGGAGGGTATCACTGCTATTTCTGTATCATACACCAACTGTCTGTCGCGTGACCTGAGGTTGATTTCCAGACCATAGCTGCATGCGAGTGTGGGGTGGCTGTAGATAACCTGACGGAGACAACGGAAGACTTGACAGAGGCTGTGGTTGACTTGATCAATGCAGCGGAGGACTTGGTCAGTCAAGCGGTGTCGCTTTCGGCAGCCTTGTGATCAGAGTGCACTGTCCATTCATGGCCAATGAGGAGCCCACCGTCAAGAGGATGCAGAAGCAATCAAAGTGGGGGGCTCACCTGGTGCCTCTTCAAACATGGTCGTTGGACTCGCACTCATGACAATAGATGACACAATGCGTATGATGGATGTGGTGTTGGATGGGTGAGCTTGGAATCGCGCCGAGGGCCAAGCAAAGGGCTGATGCAATGCAGTATAGGCACTGACACTGTGCTGGCCTGCAATGTGACTAAGTGCGTACTCTGCACGATGGATAGGATCGAGCTGGAAGACAACTGCTGCATATCGCCACAAGAACAAGACATATTGTTTTGCCATATTGTGGCTGAGAATGCTCGTCCACAGTGAGTAAACTCCAATCGACTCTTGGCCGGCATCACCTTTTCTAGTGTTTGTTGAGCAAAGGACTGTACATGTGAGAGATCCTATTGTTGATGGAGGAGTGGATGACAGAGCCAAGTTTTCTAGAATCCGACGTCTAAGATAGCACGTGCACATAAAGCATAAGAGAAGAGTCATTACACACCGCTCGCAACCCTGCCACCAGACATTGCCTCGAATATACCACAAATATCCCCAGACCCCCCCCTCCTCAGTACATTCATGGTATATCCGAGGTATAGTCATAAAATTCCTCGAATATCCCTAGGGGATATTTGGGGCTGGGCATATTCATGGTATATTTTAAGTATATTCAAGCTCATTATCATGAGCCAATTGCTTGAAAATGTGCTCCATAAATAGAGAATAAATATATTAACAAATCATAAAACTGATAAAGGCTATTGAAGGCTATACAACAATTCTAAGGCTTGAAAGATCTACAAAATATACTTGAAGAGGTGAGAGGTGTGAATCCCTGCTAGATGTTCTCTCGCATACACAAGCAGCCATGGCATGCATTAGGGATGGGATGACTAGTGCCTTGATGCAAGAATCTATTGTGGTGGCAGGAGCGGTGCATCCATGCATGGCCTTGAATTTGAGGGGTACATTTTGGGAGGGGTGTCGGGCTGCAGCACCGTGCTATTGAACATAAGCATATCTAGTAGCACATTACATGCATAAATGCAGCTGCTGGCAAGTGCATTAGTACTGGCAGCATAGAGGTGCATCCTGCAGAGGAGTAAGGTGAGCATGCATGTCAAGGCTGAGAAGATCAGTGTAGGGAGAGACAAGGTCATCAGAAAGGGTTGCAGCTTGATAAGGTTGGCAAGTGCAGGGAGCGAGGGGGATGGAAAAAATGTGGTATAGTGTGGGGGTCAGTACTACTATGCAGGGGGTTAGCACTGTGACATAGAGAGCCCAAATGAACTCTGGCCTCACTGCTGTTGCTGCTGCTGCTACTGCCCTAACCACATTGGCACTTGTGTGCATACTGCAGACTCTGAGGCTAATCCAAGCCACCATGTGCATGAGAAACACAGATGATAGCACCCACACCATCACCACCAAGCTCAGCCTGTGCTTACCCTTGATCTTATCCATCCAACATTCACACTTACACCCACAATACTCACTGTTCTGACAATTCTTGCTACATACATGTCATAGGCTATGCTTGCAATCTCCTTCAGTCCCACCCCAGCCTGCCCTAAATAAATGCATATATGCACTCTGATCCCACATTTTCAGGCATTTGAACACCTGGAAAACCACCCCCTTGTATTAAGCTCTAATTAGTTCTATTTATGCATAATTAAGAACAATTAGAATTAGACATTTTTAGCTTATCCCCGTCTAAACCTGTTCTAATTAGACATAATTTTCCTAAATTAGGAATTATTAGGATTCATTATAACTTGAAATTTCGGAAAAATCATAATAAATCAAGCATCATAGTTCTCATAGCCTTCTTATAGAGTCATGTCTATTAGAACACTAGTTTAATACCTAAACACAGAATATACCTTATAACAAACTTGCCTTTTGCCAGAGTGAAACCAACAACCTCATGTATAGAAGTACCCAGGACAGATGCTCCAGCCACTAAGCCACAAGGTCTAAAATATGAACTTGGTAATCTAAATAAGTAGACATAATATAGGCAACCTTAACATCTCTGATTTTATTCAACATTTATCTTTTCTCTATCTTATAGATAAATAGGTCAATAAATACCCAAAAAGTCAGGTCTTTCAGGATTTAGTTTAAACACCAGCTAAGAAGATAATAAACCAATGGAAAATAAATAATATACTTTATATAGAATAGAAATAAATTGTGGCACTTACACAATTTGGATTTAGAATGTGTAAAACTATAATTGAATATCATATTCAATATAACTCTACTAGTATAGACAATGCTACCTTAATTTGCAAATTTGATCAAAAACATAATTATGAATAATTGGCCATAATTAGCTCAAATTAGTATCATTAATGATTATTAGTAATTAAGATCCAATAAGAGAGAGGGGTTTTCCAAATGGCCACTAGTGAGATAGAGGGTAGGGACAAAGGTATATATATGGCATGCCTATGTATAAATAAGCACAAGATTATTAGAGATGATCTTGATATGCTTAGTGCACATATTTTCTACATAGCAGGCAAATATATCATTCTAGCACTACATACCAACATGACTGTCTTTTCCATAGCCGAATAGCTAGAAAAAAACACTAAGTTTGAGCATCTTCTGTATAACAAGGCAATGGACAGTGTGGATGGCACTGAGAATTGTAATATCAATAGTGGTGATGATTATGTGCTGTACAAGACAGTATTGACCACTATACTAGTAGACAAGGTCTACAAGGCTGCATGTAGCACATCCCTAAGCCTAACCTGCATATTGTGTCTTGTAATAACCAGTAGCAGGCATTGGCTAACAATGATAGCTTCAATGATCTTGTATACAAGGCCAAGGTACTGAGATCTTCATAGTCTCTTGTGGCAGCTGCTAAGCTGCCAACAAAGTGGCTGGGGCATCAATGCATATTTCTCTCTTTCTATGTCTCTTGTAAAGGTAGCTAGAAAGTCAGCAAAAAAGCTACAAGATAATGATATAGGCATATATGAAGAAGAGTAATATGTTAAAATAGTATAGAATGTGCCACATCTTTACCTTCTTACTGATAGAGCAGTAGTACTTACTATTTCCTACTGCTAATTAAAGACTTCTTGGTATGGGATTAGTGCTAATATTATAAAATTAGAAACCAATCCAATGCTCATTATAAGTTGCTCCCAATTAGGAAATTAGATACTTTTAGATGCTATCAACACTTTTAGATACTTTTAGACACTATTAGATATAATCCGGAGCTAATACAAGGGGGTGGTTTTCTAAATGCCAAAAGATGCTATTGGTAGGGTCTTGAAGCTGTAGAAGATGATTTATAGCTTATGTTATGATCACGTTCTGTCGGGCCTTAACGGCGGTCTATTCCGACACAATCATCACAAATATCAAGCGGCCTCACACGGAGAGGCGTACAACAAGGTACAGATAGTAACCTTGGTCATCCACTCCCAACGGATCACCTTATCGTTGGTCGAGTATCACGGGCCTATTGCGTAGCGGGCATGGAACGCCGCCTTACAAACTACTCACACATCGGGCATGGAGCTCCTAGTCTTTCCTGGCCGGAAGGAGACTAACGGAGAAGCACAAGAGTAGTCGTTATTGAGAGAGACGACTTATAGAATACCTACGGATACATATATGGTATTCTCACGCCCTACTTCCTAAAGTAGTATAAAAGGCTCATAGAGTAGGCTGAGGTTCTTCAGTCTATTCTCTTCGTTTAGTACTGTCTTCCTACAGTACTCCTTCGTTCCCCTGTATCTTCACATACAGGGATCTTCATTCTACTGCAGTCTTCCTACTGCAGGCTTCATTGCCATACTGCAATACATCTTTGGCTCCTGTGCTACACGTACAGTCGAGACCATCGTTCCACACATCCTCCACGAGTGACCTAGGGAAGAACCTCCTACTTTTGGGGTTACCGAACGAGCAGTTCGTAACAGCTTAAAGCAGTCTAGCCAGCATTAGTATCAGAAACTTACACAGATCTTTATAAAGAAGATGGTGTTCATATGATATTAGGTCAATCAAGCTGTATTCTTCTAGTACAAGGGCTCTGACCTTATGGTTGTGGTTGTTTATATTGATGACTGTATGATTGTATCTATGTCACTAAAGCTTATTGTGAATTTTAAGGCAAGCCTTTGATGGTTTGTTAAGGTGACTGATCTTGGAGAGCTTCATTGGCTCCTCAGAATTGAGATCTAATATAACTACAAAGCATGTATAATTAGGATGTCACAGTGCTCATATATCAACTCCATCTTGTGCTATTTCTATCTTGATAAGCTCAAACCCATTTCTACCCTAATGGACACTCATGTTTAACTCTCAACCTCTTAGGCTCCAGCAACAACTGCTAATTATGCAGCAATGTAAGATATTCCCTATTGCAAGGCTGTTGGTGCTCTTATGTATGCCTTCATTGCCATATGCCCCCATATTTTATTTATAGTCTCAATAGCATCACATTTCTCAATTAATCCTGGAGTTGCTCATTAGGAGGTAGTCAAGAGGATTCTTTAGCACCTAGCTAGTACTAGAAACCTATGGCTGATGTATAATGGAATGAAAAAGCAGTTGATGGAATATGTTGATGCAGATGGGAATATAGTGGAGGATCAGCATGCAATCTCAGGATATACTTTCCTTATCAATGGCAGAGCAGTCTCCTAAAGCTCAAAGTAACAAGAGATTACTACTCTTTTAACTATAGAGAGTGAATACATTGCTGCAACATATGCCACAAAGGAGGCTTTCTGGCTATAGATCCTTATTGCAGAAGTTTTTGAGCCACTCACATTGTTGACCACTCTTTTCTCAGATAACCAGTCCAAAATTGCTCTTACTAAGGACCACTAGTACTATGCCTATTCTAAGCATATTAACATTTATTTTTACTTCATTCATTGGATTATCAAGAATGGTACTTTGTGTATCATTTATTGTCCAACTGATAACATAGTTGCCAATACTCTTATAAAGGCTTTACTCTCTGTGAAGGTGAAGCATTTTGCAGTTGAGCTTGGACTTTACAAGACTTGAGGAGGAGTGTAGGATTAGCAAGTCTTGCCGAGCCCTGTTTTAGAGTCTGTTCATTTCTTATCACTCATTGTTCTAACATTTTGATATGTCCATATGCACATTTGTGTTTCTGTCCCTTTTGGTTATTATATGTTTATTTAGATATATATTTGAATCTTCATCTTCATTTCTCTTAAACTGTTATTGCCTACTGAGCACAAGTCTGAGGTGAGATATATACTATAGAACTTTTTTCTGTACTACCTATACTTACTTTGAGACATAATGTCTATTACAGGTAAATATAGACTGTTATTGCCTACCATATACAAGTCTGAGTGTCTGTTTGTCATATAGATATCATGTGGTGTTTGTCTTATTTTTATAGTCAAGGCTGATGTTGTGTATATAATGGCATTTAGAGGCTTATCCTTCAAGATGAGCATGATCTATGTGCCTATTTATCTGTTTCTCATCTTCTATTCTTTATACTAATCTAATGTCTTTTCAGGCACTTCTTTCTCATAGTCTACCATGCCCTAGAGGCCTCAGATTTCTAGTACCTTTTGGGTGTATGATTTCCACAATAAGAAGTTGTTCTCATCATTCTTGAGGAGGGAGATATTATGTGGGTGGTTAGATGCCCTGACTAGTAGAGGGTTTATAGTGGGTCTTGAAAGAGGTGTTAGTGCCTTGCTAATAGGTAGCACTATTCATAGAGAGGGGTTCAATAGTATTAGAGTGTTTTGAGTGTTGGGGAGTTCTAGTTCTAACAAGTGGTGTCAGTATTTTAGCAGAGACTAGCAAGTCTCATAATTCATTAAAACAGGTAAGTTTTAGACTGTAGGGTAAATAAAAAACACTACAATGGCTATTAGCCTTTGGAACAACAGTATGTACTCATCATGAATTACTAACCTCAGTCTCATTTGTGAGAACTGAGGAAAGAAGAAAGTGGATGGAGGGAACAACTTCCCTCCAATCTGCTCATCACATGATCACCCCACTTAGTGGGTAATCTCAATGCATATAGGAGCCCCTTACTTCCAACATTATCAGCATTGAAATGGACTAAGGAGAATGTGATAGGCAGATATGTGATGCAGATATGTCGTGTATTACAGAGTATGTTCGAGGTGCAGGTGCTATGAGAGTTCCAACTTCTTCGGTCTCGATGGCGGGATGCTAGTGGGATGCCGCGCCTCGGGTACGTAAGCGCCGAGAAGCAGGCACGGCGGCGATAGATAAGATAACATCGTCATTTTCCGATACCCCATCCAAGTTTCCACCAGCGCCTCAATTTTTACGACAGCACCGAAAAATGATGTCAAATACAACAAATAATAGTCGCCAAGCTCCTTCCGACTTGACTCCATCGTCCTCGTTTCAACCCTCGTCCCATCCTCTCCCTTCTCCTCGTCGCTGCAATGCTCGCCTCTTCGCAGTCCAGTCACGCCGATAAAGCCGATGTCGACGCCGAAAAGGCAGAGTATAGCGCTCAGGTGCATGTCTCACCAGAACACAACGACTACAAGAGCCATGGCTTGAAGAGGTCCCTCAAGCCTCGCCACCTCACGTTCATCTCTATCGGTGCTTGCATCGGCACAGGTCAGCCTTACACTCGCTGCTCCCATTGAAGCTTGTTGCTGACGATTTCACTCGTCGTGGACTTCGGACGATTTCAGGCATCTTTCTGGGAATCGGCTCAAGTCTCGCCAAGGGTGGTCCGCTAGGTCAGGTCGCGTTGTCTTGAGATATCACCAAAAGACTGACTTGAGCCTCCCCTCGCTCTATAGGTTTGCTCATGGGTTTCTCGCTCATGTGCTCCGTCACGATCGCCGTCATGCTTCTCGTCGGAGAGATGGTCACCTTCCTGCCCGTCCCTGGCGGTCACATCCGACTTGCCGGCCGCTTTGTTGATCCTGCGCTGTCCAGTGCAATGGGCATCAACTACTACCTCTGCTGGGTGCTCATCCTTGCCGCAGAAATTTCCGCGACTGCGGTCCTCGTCACTTACTGGACCACTTCCATCTCCCAGGCCGTTTGGATGTCCATCAGCCTTGTCGTTGTACTCACGTTGAACCTGTTCGGCGCAAAGTATTACGGCGAAGCCGAAGTGTGGTTCGCGTCCATCAAGGTCGTCACCATGGTCGGTCTCATCATCCTCGGCATCATTTTGAGCGCGGGGGGAGGCCCCAGCCACAAAGCTACCGGATTTCAATATTGGCGTAACCCGGGGCCGTTCGTGCAGTATCTCGGTATTCCAGGATCGACGGGACGTTTTCTTGGGTTCTTCGCGGTTCTCACGCAAGCGGCTTTCTCCGTCATTGGCACAGGTAGGTTACTCGTCCTTGTACATGCACACATGGCTCATCTTGCTCCGCAGAGATGCTCGCTTTGGCTGCCGCCGAAACTAAAAACCCGCGGAAGGTCCTTCCTCAAGCTCTCCGCACCGTGTGGATTCGCATCGTCGTGATCTACTTCATGGGTTCGTTAGTGGTCGGCATCCTCGTCGCTTCCAACAATCCGCGCCTCGGCTCGTCGTCTACGGCCTCCGCCTCCCCCTATGTCATTGCCATCGAAACGGCAGGCATCAAGGCCTTGCCGTCGGTGATCAACGCAGCCATCATCACTTCCGCACTCTCCGCAGCCAGCTCAGACCTGTTCACCACATCACGGACCCTCCACTCCCTCGCTTCACAAGGTCACGCGCCGCGCATCTTCAGTCGTACGAACAGAGCGGGCGTGCCGTACGTCGCCGTCGTCTTTTCCTGGCTCTTCGGTTGCCTCGCCTACCTTGGCGTCAAGTCGTCTGCGCAGAATGTGTTCAACTTTCTCGTCAACCTCACCGCTCTCTCGGGCATCCTCACATGGCTCGCCATCGCCATCACGTACCTCCGTTTCCGTCGCGGTATGGCGGCTCAGGGCCTCAAGCATGAGGATCTCCCATGGAAGAGCAAGCTCGGTTACCCGGCCGCGATATGGGTCATTTTTATGGTCTCCGTGGTCACAATCTTTAGCGGTTGGGAGGTGTTCAGGCCAGGGCACTGGGACCCCTCCGCGTTCTTCTCGAACTACCTTCCTGTCGTGTGGTTTATCGTCTTCTACATTGGATACAAGTTTTACCTCAAGAGCAAGATCGTGCGAGCGTCAGAGGTGCGCGCGTGCCCATATTTCCATTGTTTTTAATCAGTTGTGGACTGACTCGCGCTTGCTTTGCGTAGATGGACTTTGTGTCCGACCTAGATGCGATCCTTGCAGATGAACGGGCAGGGGCCGCAGAGGACGCCATGCGTCCAGAGCCGACCACCTTTTTCGGTAAGGCAATGGCCGTCCTTTCCTCTATCTGAATGACTGCACGTAGCTGTATACCCACAATTATAATTTAGTGTCTACTGGAAGCTCTCATCGGGCGCAATATCAATTGGTTTTGTGGATCTT
The DNA here is from genome assembly GCF_000320585.1 of Heterobasidion irregulare TC 32-1. Lineage (NCBI taxonomy): Eukaryota > Fungi > Basidiomycota > Agaricomycetes > Russulales > Bondarzewiaceae > Heterobasidion > Heterobasidion irregulare. The sequence goes on along the minus strand of NW_009258205.1, from coordinate 1,609,328 downwards.
ATCAGTAAGCTGCAGGCATATCGAGGTGTGAGGACGACCCGATTGTTTCCTTCGAAGGAGTAGGAACAAAGCCTGGCAAATACCCAAGACTTTGCCTGAGATTCTCCACAGCGCACGGGATGGCTCATCCTGATTTGACTTTTTTTTTGGTATTAAGCCGGTGAGGTTTCTTCACAACATATAAGACTGAAGAAAGAGCACAGATGTAGCATAAACTCCGACAACCACGCCACAGACGGACGATCCGGTAAAATTCCGTAACAAGCAAGCAAGCGACAAAACGAGTGTGCGCGCCAAACTGAACCGGCTTCGGGACTAGCATATTCAACACACCAGTGAGAGAGGAAGTGACCATGACGCAGTCGATAAACCAAAAATAAAAGGCATAATGAGATTCCACGTTCAGAGCTCCGAGCCCACGGCGTCGATGACATACAACACCTGCTGAGGTCGCACGAAGAGCCCCCGTGACTCCGTCATAGTCACGTCTGACACCGCAGGCGAGGCTGCACGGAAACGCTTTGAGCGGTCGATACTCAGCTGGTCCCCCTCCCGCTTCAACCCCTTGTTATAGGACGTCAGGCTGCCCACAGGATCAAGCCTGCGCCTGCGCGTCGCGCGATCGTCGCCATAGTCCCACTCCAAGCCGTTCCCGAGGTCAAAGTAGCGGACGCCACCCCAGGTGCCGTCATTCCACTGACGCGTGTCGAGCTGGTCTGGCGACCAGCTGTCCCCCACTGGGACTTCGACCCCGACCCACGGGCCGAGCTCTCCTGCGACTTCGCCGATGTAGCGAGCAAACGCGCGGAACCGCGCGCGCTTTGACGAGATGATGCACGGGATACCGATCTCGAGACTCGCACCCCGCGGCGACGAGCTGTCGTCCACGGGTGGAGAGACGCGCGGTAGGCTCGCGGCGGGCGTGGCCTTGGTGATGGTATCTGAAGAGCGCTTCGGCTTGAGCTCTCTCGCCGTCTTGGGGGTGACGTCCGTTGAAGAGGAGGCGGTCTTCGATGGGGACGCGACCGGCGAGTCGGGTGCAGGCGCTCTCTCCTTCCCCTTTGCAGGACTTTCCCGAGATGCCGCTGGAGCCTTGAGTTTGTTCGAGTCGGTCGACTTTGTTGGTTTTCCCAGCGGAGGCTTGCGCGCCACAAGGGTCTTCTTTGGTATTGTGGGAGATGTCGAGGCGGTAGACCGGACTGACGCCACGGAAGGCGATCTCGCGGCGATCGGCCCCCGTTTCACGCCGCTGTCTAGAGTAGCCGGTTTCTTGACTCTGGCTGTCGTGCTTATAACAGAAGTTGTGGAGGCCGCAGACGCTCGCCGAGGCCGCATGGCGGGTTTGGTGGATGCGACCGACGTGCGGACGCTGGCGGTGGACACGGAGGACGAGACGGAGGGACGGCGTACGCGGAGCGTGGCGTCGCCGGCTAGATCGGATTTAGCGCTCTTGAACGTCGACGAGCTCTCACTCGTGGTAGGGCGGGATACAGACGAAGATGTGCGCGACGTCGCAGTCGATGGCACGCGGATAGAGGGGACAGATGGTGTGGTGAGAGTAGACGACGGCTTCCGGATCGTGGAGGCACGCGAGCGCACGGACGAAACGGATGCGGTGGAATTTCTGGAGGAAGAGGCTGTAGATGACCTGACGGAAACGACGGACGACTTGACGGAGGCTGTGGTCGACTTGATCGACGCAGCGGAGGACTTTGGTCGGTCGAGCGGTGCTGCTTTCGGCGGCCTGGGGATCGGAGTGCGCTGTCCATTCACGGTTGACGAGGAGCCTGCCGTCGAGGAGGATGCGGATGCGATCGGATTGGAGGGCTCACCTGGCGCCTCTTCGAACACGGTCGTTGGACTCGCGCTCGTGACAAAAGATGACGCGGTGCGCGCGATGGATGTGGTACTGGACGGGGTCAGCTTGGAGTCAGGCCGGGGGCCAAGCGAAGGGCTGATGCGACGCGGTATGGACACTGAAATTGTGCTGGCCTGCGATGCGACTGAGTGCGTACTCCGCGCGACGGACCGGATCGAGCTGGCGGACGATTGGACGGTATCCCGCCGCGAGGACGAGACATGTTGTTTCGCCATGTTGCGGTTGAGAACGCTCGTCCGCAGCGAGTGCACGCCAATCGACTCTTGGTCGGCGTCACCTTTTCCAGCGTTTGTTGAGCGAGGGCCTGTACGCGTGGGAGACCCTCGTGTTGATGGTGGGGAGGATGCCGGCGCGAGGTCTTCTGCATTTAATCCAATGTCTAAGATAGCGCGTGTGCGTCAGTCAGTACAACATGAGAGAAGAATTGTTGCGCACCGCCGGCAATTTCGCTCAACGCCCATTTTGGAACGTCATCGAAACCGCCTTCCTGTCGCACGCCTACCCACCGCCGCCGAATCCATTGAACCAAGTCGACCCGCGTTTGTTCCACCTGCACGCGAATGTGTGACGTTGCGGACAGCATCGCCCCGGAGGGATCAGCAGCAGGCGTTCGCGTCAGGATACAATCGACGAGGGTCTGTAGCATCAACGACAAAGATGAACGATCATTGTTGAGGAAATGAAGAAGACGATGTACCTGGTACAGTTTGCCAGCGGATTTCTCTGAGAACCCACGTCGGAGGGCATCCATAATCCATTCTACTCTTTCGCCATCGTCGAATCGCGCGGCATCGACTTCCATGATCTCTAGCCACTCCTGCTGTTCGAAGCACTCCTCCGACTGCGTGCTGAAGACATGGTCGATCGTTTTCCGGGCTTCGGTAATCATATCTCGCACGATATCGGCCCACACCTCGACGTTCGACTCGAGCTTGTGCAGTGCCGCCTGCGCTGCGTAGAGCAGCTGAAATACATTGAGCGGCGTCGTCCGCTTGGCGACGCCCTTCAGGATCGACTCGCGCGTCTTCTTATCGAGGTGCGCGAACTCGGAGTAACACCACCCCTCGCCAAAAAGGCCGACCAACGCGCGCCGCGCGCCGCGCTCGATGTGCGTATTTTTGACGTCCTCGAGAAGCGCAAACTCGAGGACGCGCGGGACGCGACGAGCGCACTGCTTGCAGCGACAGCCGCCGACGCCCCACTTGCCGCCCGTGACGCGCTCGTACTCGGTGAAGTCGAGAAAGGCGTGGTAGAGCCCGTGCATCATCTCCTGGACAATGCGCGCCTGAATCTCGTCGTACAGAGTATCGAGGGAGAGATAGGTCGCGGAGCGCATGATGTGGAAAGCGGTGTCGAGATCGTAGGACCGGTTGGAGAAGATAAGGGTGCCAGTGTAGATGAAGCCGAGAATGAAGTGGAGTGCGGGCGGAGTGAACGGGGGAGAGGGGAGCGCGAGGCTGAGCGGCTCACTGGGCTTCGGCGTCGTGCCCCATGCGATGAGTGCGTTGTGAAAGTATGCGGAACGGGAGACAAGGACGAAGCGGTGGGTAGAGAAGACGGCTGCGGTGCCTTCGTGCGCGGCCGAGGCGCCTTCGATGGTGACGCGCACGTCCGAGTAGAGCCGGGAGCGCCACATGAAGACCAGGTCTTTCCTGAGCTTGTCGATCCTGTTTTCCTCCGCATCGCCCTCTTCGCGATGCTCCGCCGAGTCGAAGAGAAACTCGAATGCCTCGCCGAAACCCTTGCCGGTGTAGAGGTACTCGAGCTCTTTGGAGAAGAGAGTCGGATTTATGGAGGTCTGGAGGCGGAGGATCCCGCCCTGATTTGTGGAGGGGACGGGAGATGCGGCACGGAATGGGGAAGGCGAGCGAGAGACGGCGGGGAGGTCGGCGCCGAGGTTCAAGGAGAGGGCGGACTGGGCTGGATAGGGCGTGGGGGTATAGAGGCCAGGAGACGAGATGGGAGCGGGACGGAAGGAGAAGTAGCGCGCTTGAAAGCTTGGGGGCGCGCGGGCATAGACGATGGCTAGAGGAGATGGTATGAGTACGGCGTAATAGTTAGATGCACACGATGATCTAATTGATACACGGCGATAACAACGGGGGCCCTGGCATCCGCAGTGCATGGCGAGTTGTACATCGAGCCAAGAGAAAGAGAGAGAGAGAGAGAGAGAGAGAGCAAGACTTACCTTTGTGCCCCCATACCTCTTCTGTGTGGGGGTCGGAAGAGTCGTCTGCAAAGAGTTCCCAGACGACGTCAGGGAAGCGGTCCTTTGCGAGGTGAAAGAGGGCCTCGAGGTCATTTTGCCAGGCAACTGTGGACCGCTTCGTAGCCTCTTGGAGGGATGGGGGCTGGAGGGGGAGCGTGGAGGAGGGAAGTTGAGACATGGAGATCTAGCCAGGTGATAGAGAGACAGGAACTAGGGTATCGGGAGAAGAGGGAGAGAAAAAGAAAAAGAAACACGGGCACAACGAGGTGGATTCCAGGCGAGAGAGAAGGATGGAGAGCAGCGACGAGGGAGATGAAGCAGAGGAAGGACAGAGGGAGAAGGAGAAGAAGGAACGGCGAAGGGTCAGTAGTCGTCCGCGCGTGGCAACGGCGTGGCGCCGGAGAGGTGCAGACTCGACGGTGTGGGGGCGTCGAGCACCGCGGACGGTTGCGATGCGACGGTCGGAGTGCCGCAAAGACAATGCTGCTGGACAACTGGGGACGACGGCGACGACGGCGACGACGAGGACGAGGACAACGGGGGACGGACGGAGGCGGACGCGGAGGACGGCGAGGGCCACGCGAGCGAGTCACGTGGGGAGTTGCCAGCACAGCCAAACAAAGGCGGGCGAGCGTCGACGCTGCTCTCGACTCGCTCCTCGCTGCTTTGCTCGACGTCCTCGATGGCGCCCGCCATGCCCGCCATGTTCGCACAATCACACATACAGCAGCCCCTCCCCGCACTTTACCTATACCCCCTCAACGACTCCTTCATCCCAAAACACATCCACCTACCCCCCAACCAGCGCGTGAAGATCGGTCGCCAAACCAGCGCAAAGACCGCGCCCGGCGAGAGGAACGGCTTCTTCGACTCCAAGGTCCTCAGTCGCCAGCATGCAGAGGTCTGGGAGGAGGCTGAAAAGGTCCGTCTCTTCTGTTCTCGCTTCATTTCAACTCTCATTTCCGTCCGTTCAGATATACATCAAAGACGTCAAAAGCTCCAACGGTACATTCATCAACAGCGAGCGCCTCAGTGCAGAGGGTGCAGAGTCAGACCCCTTCGAGCTCAAGACAGACGATATCGTGGTGCGTCTCTCTCCCCCTCGTCTTGTCTTCCGTCCCCGCCCATCCGCCTCCTCCCAAGGAATTCGGCATTGATATCGTGGGTGAAGACAACAAGACGATCATCCACCACAAGGTCGCCGCACGCGTCGTCTGCGTCATCACGGAGCAAGATGCGCAGGCCGCAGCCCGCGCAGAACAACATCAGCCCGGTCCGTCCATGGTCAGCCTCTCCGCTCGGACTCCTGCCGCAGCCACCTCCTCCAATGCCGCATTCAACTTTGCTGCTGCACAAGGCGCTCCCGGTCAGCCTCAGCGCAGAGGCGTCATGCAACAGCAAGGCCTCAGCGCTCTCGACGGCATGGGCGGTAACATGCGCGCCCCCGGCAAGGGCAGCCTCTCCTTCGACTATATCCTTACTCGTCTTCAAGGCGAGCTCCAGAAGTCTCGAGAGACTGGAGCGGAGCTTAACTCCCTCTCGGGCGCGATGAACGAAATCCACGAAACACTGAGTGGTGTCCCGGTAAGTTCCTGCCTCCTTGCTTTGTGCGCCAATTTTCGTCTGACACATGCCAGCCCTCGAATCTCCCTCCATACCCCCAATCAATTCCTCCTGTCCAACCACCTCAGCCACCGCCTCCAACCGAGCCGCCCACTAGCGAGAACTCGGCGCCAACTCCTGCCACAGTCGTCGAGCTGCAGTCTCAACTACAGGAAACTCAAGTCTCTCTTGCCTCCTTTGTCGACAAGATCCGCGCCATGGAGGGTATGCTCTCTGAGCACGAAGCCATCAAGCGTGAAGTCAGCACCCTCCGCGAGCTAATGGAGGAGGAAAAACGCGAATTAGACAGCGTACGCGGCAGACGACGCTCAGGGACGCTGCGTGCCGAGGACCACGACGACAGCGAGTACGGCGGCGACGATGATGACGCGCGAAGTATCGCGACCGTCACGCCCCACGAGCTGGAACGCGTCGAGGAGGAGGACGAAGAGCAGCTGGCGGCGGAGGAAGAAGAAGAAGAGGAGCGGCGGCGGCGGAGAGATGAGCTGGGTCGACCGAGAACACCGGAGCCTACAGGGATGGGCATGGACGATGAGGACATCCATGGCAGATCCAAAATGCACCTTGACGTGCTCAATATGCACTCACGATCGCCGTCGCCCCCTCTACGAGAGCCGTTTGCTCTTCAGCCTTCGACGTCTTCCGTGTCCGAGGAGCGCCTCAATGCCCTCGCCTCTCAGCTCGAATCTGCGCTCGAGCTCTCGCGCACGCTCCAAGCCCAGCAGGCTGCCGCGCAGAGTACCATCTCCATGCTCGAATCCAAGGTCTCCTCGCTCGAGTCACTCGTCCAGGCGTCGCAGACCGATATACAGTCGCATGCCACCGAGGCAAGCCAAGAGCGTGCCTCGCTCACCTCGCTCATCGCTGAGTGGAAGAAGGATGTCGAGGGCCAGTGGAGCGGCGTCCGTGAGGAATGGGCTGAGGAGCGCGCGCGGATCAATAGGGCGCGTGAGGATTGGGAGGCGCGCGTGCGGGCTGCCGAGGAGGGGTTTGACGGCGCCGTCGCGAAGGTGGATGCCGGGCTCGCGACGCTGCAGCAACACCAGCTCAAGGCAAACGGGAACGCGCGCAACGGCGTCGGGCTCGTCACGCCTCCCAGTCCGCGCAGTATCTCGTCTGACTCGGGCAAGCGTCATCGGCGGAAACGGCCGGCGACCTCCCGGGGCCGATCGCGTTCGCACTCGGCCGAGTTGAATAAGGACGACGGTGGGTACGCGAGTTCGTCCGAGGGCGCGACACTGCTCGATGACAAGCGCCAGTCAGTATCCAAGGCACGCGCGCGCGTGCCTTGGGCGCAGGACGATTCGGACTCGGACGTGCGTCACGCAAGCGACGATGCGAGGATCATGTCCTTGAAGCACTATCCCATCACCCCAGAGTCGTCGGTCCGGAAGGCATCGACAGGATCCACGACGACGATGACGACGGAAGATGACGCCGCACACGCCTCGTCTGCCGCCGCCGCCAATCTGAAGGGCGCACACCTGGCGCCAGTGAGCTTTGTTCTCTTCGTTTTCGTGCGTTTGCTCACAGCACTGTGCCGACAGATGGTTCAACATTCAGCACAGATGTCGACAGCGGTGGGCGTGCTCATGCTCAGCGTCGCCGCCTTGGCGGTGCTATGGCGTGTCAAAGGAGAATAGTTACCGGGCAATTCTCACAGTTCTTTTATGATTCGACCCCTGCGCACGTCTGGCTCAGTGGCGATCCTGTCCCTCCTTTTCCCGCCCTCATGTTCCTCGCTGCTGCGCCGCCTGCTTTGTCGCTGTGTATGTCTCATTTTGCCTTCGTGTCGACCATATCTTCTCTCTATTTGTTTGATGGTGAATACCTTCGTCTGCACATTATGCCGCCTGCTGCCCTCCTCGCGTCTCTTGCCTCTTCTTGTCGCGTGTCTTTTCTTCTCGCTCATCTCTCTCGCTTTGCGCTGCCTCGTCTCTTATCTTATGATCTGTCACGACACTGCCCAATTAGCATCTGGAACCATGTGTTTATCCGGACTTGGATATGGTCGCCCTTGTGCGTTTGCCGATGTGGGTAATGCTTTAGACACAAATCCAATTTCGTTGAAGAGCGTCTATCGATCTAACCATACCGCGCGACATCCATGAGACAAGTGTGGCCTTTCTCGTAACGCTCGTGCACAAGATGTATTTATATTTATAGCTGCTCGCACTTCAACGATATTTGTATCTCTTCGTGAACCAAGAATAGTGCCATACTAGCTCTATGTGAGCTTTGCTTCCAAGTGCCGTTACGAAAATGCTGTGTTGAGGAAGATTCGGAAGCGAAACACAGAGACACAGCACCTTTGCGCACGGAACCTGGTGACGCGCGGTGGTGTCTGTGCCGTCCCAACGCGGATCCTCTGCCGTCCTGTGGCGCATTCGATGACGTGCCCTGGCGTGCCCTGGACCTCGACGCAAGAATCCAGGGAAAGTGGGCGTGCCGAACCTGGGCAGGACAAATTTCTGGAGGCTATGAGAGAAGCGCTCGCTCCCACACTGCATGCGCGCAAAATAAGACGACAGTTCCTGCGGAAGTGGTCATGAACCCTCCTGTGGTAGACGTCACGTTGCGCAAGAGAGGCGATCGATGGTCATTATTGTGCGCGAGCGGACTTGAACGGCGGACCTAAATGCTCTGCAAAGGCACTTGGGTATGCGCGGAAGCTTCAAAGGACAGACAGCAGGGACAGGAGGCCAGAGGAGCGGGGCACGGACCTTGTGAAGAAACATTTGAGGTGGGACCCACGTGTGCAGGAAGGGCGGATGGAAGGGGACGAGCGCGGCTGTCAAGTGATCACGCTACATTGCAGAACGCAGACGCAATTGGCGAACGGGCTGTCGACAGAGAAAGGACATGAGCCGAGCTGCCGCGCACCCAAAAGGTCCTCCTGTCCATGCTTTCGACAAGCCCTGCCCTTCCCTGTCGCCTCGCTGCCACGACGCCTTCCATCCCCTCCCCCGCCGCTTTTCTCAGCAGACACAGCCCGTGGCCGCCCACTTACAAACACATGGCTGACCGAGAGTCCTCGCCAACATCGCGCAACAAGGTCGCAGAGCAGATCACCGCACTCGGGGCGCGGCTGAGCAGAGTGTTGTCGGGCGACAGCATGCACTCGACCGAGACGGGGCGGACCGCGGTGACGCGGGAGAGCAAGGAGCCAGGTATGGCAGCTCTTATAGATTGAAGGGGAACGGCTTCTCTTTCGTCATCATGCTTTCCACTCTGTCCTTATCTACACTCCTCTTATCGCTCCCTCGCCATCCCCGCGGCTCAGATCTTACTACGTCTGCGAGCCTGCGCTGACCAGCTGTTTGTGCTCCTACAAGTGGACACTTCAAGTCTCGCCAAAGAGCGTTCCGTCTCGAGGGGCCGTGAATTTGTATGGTCCATCCACGTTTACACCCGGCATGTCACGTTCACGGTATCTTTTACAGCGTTCGTCCGGGCGAGGAGGCGCCGGAAACATTCGCCCTTCCTCTATTTCCCATGAATATTCATCTGCCCGCCTTGATGGTCCAAACGACTTCTCTGTGACGAGAGGGAGGGAACCACGTCCCTCTGTCGTCGCTGATCAGGTCTGTCGTTCTTCCCATCAGCTCTTGTCCTATATTCATCGTTCGACCTTTCAGGTGGTATCCACCGGCCGTGGAGGAGTCGGCAACATACGCTCTCCATCTCGAGATATCACAGTCGATGGCCTAGCGCGCCCACTATGTGCGGAGAACGGTATCAAACAAACAGAGTATGAAGACACCTTGATTCGCAGCAGCGACGAAGCCCGCACCTCTGGACCTGTAAGTTCACGACTGTTTCGCAGTGCTTCCTCAAACACTGACAACATGCCATCATCTGCTCTAGCACTCATCGGGCCGTGGCGGTGTCGGCAACATCACTCGTTCTCCAGTGCATGCTCAGCCTCAGCCACAGCCTCGATCGCGCTCCCGTTCGTGCGGGCCGCAGGCCTCGCCCACATTGAAAGTGGCTAGTCCCACCTTGCTGGGAGATGTCTCGGAGACCATAAAATAATCGCACCGAGCCTCGAAAGCTATTATCGGCACGCAGAGTCAATTTTTCCCTCGACAACATGTATTACTCAAAAGGAGATCTATAGCATGAAGTTCACGAGGTTCAGCTGTACGATAACATGCGCTGATGCGGAACACTGTATTAATCTAGTTTTCACTAATTCATTCACATCTCCCTGCTCAGAAACTAGTGGACTTGACTTGCCCTCGGTGACATAACCGGCGGTGGCATTGAGACGGCGAATCGAGGAAGGCCTCATGGAAAACCACTTGAATGAGATTAGAGTGGTCTTTAGTAACAGCATAGGCCTTATACCCGTAGACTTGTTGTGTAGGTTTATCTTGTTTCTTTTCTTCCTCCTTTGTGCAACTCACAGCCTTGATGTCCAGGTCCCAGCCTCAGCCCACTCTCTGTGGACGTCGCTTCATTGGCCCTCGATGTCCTTCTGCCACTTGGCAATGAGCAAGATAAGTGAGGCATGCGAATGGATCTCGGTCTGGGACGCCTGAACGAGCGACTCGAGCAAGGACACCTTGCACTCGAGAATGGAGATCGTGCTCTGCGCGGCAGCCTGCTGGACTTAGAGCGGGCGGGAGGACTCGAGCGCACGAGTACGACGGAGTGCTCCTCGGGCACAGTGGGAGGCGATTTTGAGGTGCGAACAGCTCTCGTAGAGGGTGACGGCAATCGTGAGCGAATGTTAAACACGTTGGGTTGCATTTATAAATCTGCGATGGGCGTTTTTGTCATCCATGCCTGACCCGGAGGACAAAGGGCCGATCCCCCGCCATGTGCAGAAGCAAAGGAAACTCCTGTGGGAGGGCCGTAGGGTCGTGTCACAGAAGCTGTTCATCTTACGAGCTCCTACATATCGGGCGCGCGAGGTAAGTCTTGCTTGGTGCTTTTATCACACACTTGGTCAATAGCTTGGCAGGTTAATGAGGTCCTACGGGGGGTTGATGCAGTCGTCAGGAGCAATGCAAGTGTTCTTGTGCATGTATAAGGAAGCTCAAGGGAAAAATAATTACCCACCAGTCAAAAGAGAGTGAGCGCTGATGCGCTTGCGATGGCTCTGCGTGCGAAAACACAACACAAAACACACCACTAAACACAGGGTGTTAGAGTTTACGAGGCCGACTAATAGAAGCGCGAGCAAACGAATGACTCAGTGCGTGTAGACAACGACTGATATATATAACAAGTACCTAATAGAAGCGCGAGCAAACGAATGACTACGGTAAGTCAGTAAAAGATCTACGAAAGTGTGAATGGTATAGTAGCTTACCTCAGTGCGTGTAGACAACGACTGAGGTGCTCGATAACAACAAACGTATGGTAACGATAGTGTGTTCGGAGTGTGAATAGGAACTGTATAGTACCAAGGCATCAACTCCGCAAGGTAACATGTCCGAGTGAGTCCATAAAAGGAAACTGGTAACATATTATGTAATAGTCCGTTTGAAGTCAAAACATACCGCTGTGCCTTCGTGCACGTTTGTCGCTGCAGTAAATCTCGACACAGGGTAGGCGGGGAGCTGACTTTACTACAAATATCGGGGGACCCTTGTGAGTTGCGGGACGGGGCGCGATATACGTACTACGAGATATCGAGATATCTAGCGAGGTGATGCAAGGTCACGCGAGAATACTCTCGTGTGAAACGAAGTGGTGGACCTTGGGCCAAGGCGCGAGTGACCGAGGCAACTTCAAGGGCAGCGACGAAGGCCCTGACAATAGCGGCGATGAAGGTGACGAGTGCTAAGGCGAGCGCGTGCGATATCAGGGCAATGCGATACGAGCGAGATCTTCGTGCGAAGTTGAGCTCTAAACAGAGGGGTGTTCGAAACTGGTATATTGCAGTGTCGTAGGCAGATATTTATAGTAAGTCGAAGTGAGTATAGTAAATGCGAACTCGTAAGGTAAAGTAAATCGATATCGCGCCAAGACCGTAACATAGAAAGATAAAGAGAAGACCACGCGCAGAGGTGCTCGCAGACCGCGAGGTTCTGTCGTGCCGCGGTTGCGAGACAAAGCGATATTTAGTAAAGAGGTGTAGCGGTGAGACGAGGTAAACTCTAGGAAGGTGGAGGGGCAATGGATCACGGGACCTGTACTACCCAATAAGCGCACGCGATAAAGCTCTCTGCGATATCGCGTCGCGGAGCTGCTTGTGGTGCGGTCCGTGCGGTCGATGCTTGCGAGGCGTATGGCGAGAGCTTGGCGAGGTCTTTGCGGGTGTAGCAGGCTCGAGGTCGTCGTGCGATACGCGTGGGGGCTGAGTGAGATGATGCGAGGCGATGACTGGGGGGGTGTGAGACAAGACCGCGTCGGCCCGATACCGTAATGCTGAGGTCGTAGTGGGCATCGGAGGGATCGCTCTGGGCGGCGGGGCCACAAGGCAGTCTCTGGGGTATCTCCTGAGGTCAGCATGCTCGTGCTCGTAGAACTGCGAAAAACGGGGTCCCGGCGCTTAGAGGGGTGGCGCGCTCATCAGCGCAAAGATCCTGCATGCAAAGATAGACCCAGAATGGCTTGTAAGCTATCCTGACAGCGACACCCCTCTCCGCATAGCTGACTTTGAAGTTCAAGATGTCCTACGGGCTGAAGGAGAAGATGAAGAAGGTGACGTGCACATAGAGGGAATGGACAATGAGGAGCTCTATGGAGAATACCCTGCAGAGGAAGATTAGAGGGAAGAGGGAGCTCTCTGGCAGATAGATCCATACTTTTACTAGGGGAGATGTAATAATTTATGTTGTCAAAATCAAAGTCCTCGGGTTCTTGAGTCAATTAGGGAGGATGAAAATTAAGTGATGAGCAAGTAGTCTTAAGAGTGCTCACATGATCTAGCGAGATGGTGGCCCACACTCTACGCTTGTCAGGGAGGGGAATCTCTGTGAGGGCAGAATGCCCACACAGCCAATGTGGTTCGATAATCTCGGGCTCAGAGAATTTATTGAAATTCCAAGTCCTGATCCCTAGGTCTGTTTCCCTGGCACGATTGAGTGATATGCACATAATATGAAAATGATGAAACTCACTTACCAGTCAGACCATGGCATAGCCGGCAGATCATTCCTCTTGAAATGCACAATGATTATGAGGGTTGTTGATAGTGGAGGGAGGGTGACATTGTGGCAGTCGTGTTGCACATGGAAAATGCTGTGGATACGCACCGCTTGCCGGCCCTCAATGAAAGCATACAAGGTGCCTTTCCCTTAATAGGAGATACACATACCAAATTGTGTACCATTGACCAAGAGGTGCAAGAAAGAGGTGGTTGTCATACCTATAAAAGGCTCACCAGAATGCCAGTCATCTGTATTAGAGACAAGATTCACCTGAGATCTCCAGACCATCCACAAGTATGCAAAGATGAGGCAATAGACGTCGGTGCGGTCAATGTCAATTAATTTCAGGTCTGCACAGGTTCCTTGCCGAGGAAGCTCAATTGTGTAAGAATCTAGAGTTCAAAAAATGAATTAGCAATGTTTTATGCCACACAGCAGCCGACCTGTTGATTCCTGCTAGTATCTGCAACTTGCAATCATGCTAAGCAGAGATCCTCTCATACAATGCTTCTTGTGATTCCCCTTGAGGTGATTCCAAAGGTTCTCGATTGCTACCAAGTTGTCTGCAGTTTTGTTGTTGAGGTCCTCAAGAGAGCATATCTATAGATCCTTATAAGCAAACTAACCTAATCTGCATACTGAAAGGAATACACTTACCAAATCATGGATCAGGATGTTCTTGATCCAGCTCCACATCATGGTGGATTCAAGCTCTCCCCTAGTATGTCTGTTGGTGTTGACTTTGACGAGTCATCCATTGTTTGGCCTCAGGTCCAAACAACCAGAAGCCGTAAACAGGGCCTAGATGATAAATAAACAAATCCCTGTGTGTGAGGAGATGAAAATTTGGGGGTTAGATGACAATGCATGAGTGACCATGCCTGACAGGCACGCACATAAAGTTCTTGAGCCCACCAAGCTTCGTCCAGCATAATGGACTATGCATCCAGATCCGAATGGCGGCGCACACACCAAGAACTGCCTTGAAGTGCTGTTGATAATTCCAATCCATGGATAAGTTGTCCATGGGAAGGCTTTTGAGATCTAGGTCCTCACCAGGCTGTTGGGAAAGGTGAGCACAATATGCTCTCCGACATTTTCGCAGGAGTCTCTCTGTCTTGTAGAACACAGCTCCGGCATTTGTCCTTAGGCTTGCTTTAGGGGAATCACAATCAGGAATCTCTCCGTTGTGCTCCCACATACAATACAATGTGACGGGCAGTACAGTCGCCAAGTTGCACTATTGCTCAGCCTTCAAAGAACCTGAGATCTGTACCAAGAATAGGTAAGATTTTCTCTTCGCATGATGAGGGAACTAGAACCTTAGACGGCACTCAACCAATCGTAGATGGCCACCAGATGGAGCCCAGGAACTTCTCCAGCTTCTTCCATGGGTCGTTGGTCCGACTCCAATGCATCAGCATCCCACCAACCACTATTATCTGCTGTATGATATGCTTGACCTCCCCTAGAAGTTCCCTGGCATGTTCAGTAATGATGGACATCAAACAATGGTAGAAAAGAAATCTTACCAAGAAAGACAGCGTGCATAAAATCTACAGGTGAATCACATGCTAGCATCCATCCAGGGAGCGCAGTGAGGTTTGACCAGCTAACTGCATGCTGCTCCTCGATTCACTCACATTCCTGAGGACTGGCATTTTTCCACAAGTAAGCATGCTTGACAAAGCAGTACAGTAGCGTTTCTTGGGCCAAGAAACACTTGGATCTGGGATTGTTGAGAATGGTGACATAGATGGTGCTGGTGGAGTACGCATGTGAGCACTTTGTTGGTGAGAACCTGGAGAAAACTAATCAACAAATAGGATGAAGGGGAACTCGCGTGGACATACCAGTCGATGTTGATGGAGAACAGCAAACCACACGGTAAGGATATGAACCGCTGCCATTTCTCCTCTACTAACACATCCTCAACACCCCATGTAGACACGGCGCTAGTGACCTGTCGTCATTCGAGGCCCCAAGACACAACCCACCAGCGCCAGCCATCGCTTATGTCGCCAAGAACCTCAGGGAGATTTTCATACGCATTGAGGGGCTCGGCCAGTTGATTGATGGGCTCAGCCTTGCCGGCGTCGTCTGCTCCTGGTCTCCTCCAATGTTGAAATTCTTGGTACTTGCTAGGGCGAAGCAGAAATTGTTGGAGCATGGGCTTGATGGGCACGGTTGGAAGGACTTTATGGGGCATTCTTTTGTGGCTGCCATCAGTGAGTACCTTGGCATCATATAGAAGGCCCGAGCACTCAGAATTGTAGCAAAAGGGACTCTTGAGTTCATACAAAGTGTTCAGCGCATGTCATGCCCAGCAAATGTCACAGAGAAAATAGTATACCATGTATTCATTGGCATCGATACGCAGCCGTCGTTTTGCAGTCAAGAGTGTCCACGCCATAGTGTCGAGACCAGGCATCTCAAGCTCAGTCCTCCTTCACATAGACAGTAGCGTCTCGTGCTCAGCATCCAAGTAGGCCTTTATGGCTTCTTGCATGGATCCATGACATGCAGCAAGGAGATATGCCATGATGTAGGCATTGCAAATGGCAGGATCTTCGTCGAATGCCGGGGGGTTTGAGTCGTCATCGTTGAGATGCTCCAAGCCTGAGTCTAAGAGACACTCGAATAGTTCCCTGCTAGTCTGATACTGAGGGTCATTTTCGAGCTTGGGTATTGGCTCCTCATTTTCAGAAAGGGATAGAGTGGGCTCTGGAGTGCCAAGAAGCCCACGGGGGTCTAAATCTGAGTCAGATGCCAATGGAGCAAGTGAGCAAGTACCAGAGCGAGAGAAATGACCAGCGTCGTCGTTGTCTAAGAGAGATGCATTGTCATCTAGAGTGGATGCATTGTCATCTAGGGTGGATGCATTGTCGTCGTCAAGCCGCGAGGGTGATGGGAACATGCTGGGCAGTGCATGTGGGTCAGTACCGGCATATATGCATGCTCCTTCATCCTCATTATCAAGAAAATCTGTTCAAATGTGAGCATTGATGAAAATGAAGAGACAGAAACATTTGTTGAGGAGGAGAAAACCCACCGAGGGTGGTCCATGTCTCACCTCCCTCATATGCCCCGAAATCTTCCTGCCTCGCCTCTAGATGAGCGGGGGCCTCTGATTCTTCGCATCCTCGCTTCTGAGGGACAATAGATGTGGCGGATGTATACCCTTGTACATCGTGTTGAAGGATCGTTTGTCGTTGGAGGTGTCAGTGGATCGTACGGTGGAGCTGGTGTATTGGTGGATTGTGCGTGCTGCACTATTCACAAGGGCAGGGGTCATATCAGGTGTCTGCTTCTCTCCAGCCTGTATGCATATGTGAAAAAACGAGGGTTTATTGAGGGATAATGAGGTACAGGCAACGAGGAAATGACTAGCGTAGGACGACTTGGAAGAAATTTCGAGGCGTCCAATGACGCGCCCCTGTCACGTGTCTGTAGAAAAAAGATTAGTCAGCTGTCACTTTGGTTCGACATCGGGATATTTGGGATATATTGCGTAGATGAGATATTGCGGATATATTTCAGATATATTTGCTATATATCTGCAACATCCCCTGGGAAAAATTCGGGGTGATGTCCGGTGGACAGGGAGGGGAGAAGAGATGGGGAGGGGGGAAGAGACAGAGAGGGGGGAGGAGATGGGGAGGGGATTTGGACAGGGGGAATTGACGGTGGGGCCAACGCGATCTCTTCTCCATGCGGCCTAATCCACGTTATCTATCACAAGCCATTAGTGAAAGGAAATTGTAAAGAATTGAATCAGCACATACAACCTCTCCATCGAACCCTTCCTCAATGTAGTCCCTGACAGTGAGATCGGCTCTCGGTAATATCACTGTCGGGACTCTATCTCTCACATCGAGCACAAAGAATTTGTACGTCCTCTGACCGATGCTAACCCTATACACTTCCCTGTCCGCCGCTATTGCTAGGGTGCACACACGATGGATAACGTGCGTAACCGAATCGCTCGCAAACCATAACGTTTCGCTCTCCGGCGAGAAAGACCGACCCCCATCGGAAGTAGTCATATGCCAAATTTTAACACTTTCTTCGTGCATGAAGAGGCAGTTTTTGATGTAGTGTGTGACAGGGAGGTCGCGCAGGTGGGCCATGGGAACCCCAGTGCCCACGGAGGTTGAGTTTATCGATCCTCGGCGCTTGGCCGAGGTGACTGACTCGTCAATCGATCGATTCATGTGAATTTTGCGCCCTGTGACCGAGCGCTATCTCGCAAATGACGTTCAGCTCTGCCATAGACACTGCCGGGGTGTGTCCCCGGTGGAACTCGCCTCCTTGTCGGTCTCAAACACAGTCCTCCAGGAACCTGTCACCGAGCAATTTCGACCCGAGCACTTTAGCAGAGCTCCTGAGCGTGCGTGCACCAACACCTCAGCCGCCTTTCACGTTTAAAACTCACGCACTATTCTGCTTTGCAGAGCCTGCCGCGATGTCATTCCCGCAGGACATCCCCAACGTCTCGTCCTTGCCGCGCTCCCTGATCACAGACCACGACGGCTCGCCCACGCGCTACCGGAACGCATCCATCGATAGCGACCGCGCCTCCCATGTGCGCTACTCCCCGACCCCTCATGCAACTACAACCCCCTCGACCCCGACGTCCGCGAGCGCCAGCACACCCTCGACGTTGACACGGCCCTCCACCTATCCCTCGCCCGTCGCGAGTCCATTCTTACCTCCCCCGTCACATCCACCCTCTCCCCCCGCGACCGCGAGCATGAAGACGCCCGCGGCCGTGGCCCCGACACCTCCGGCATATTCCCCAGTCTCTCCCTCGCCCGCGGCGCGCCCCCGAGGACATATCGACGAGGCCGGCGGGGCCCACCAGCGCACCCTGACCCCAGAGGACCTCCGCATGCGCCACCTCAGCCAGGACCACAACCCGTCTCTCCTTGTCTCCCTCGACCATGACCGCCGCTCCGACCTCGCCCTCCCCATGTACCAGGCCGCGCTCATTCAGGACCACTCCGATTCCAACTTTGGCCCCACAGAAGAATTTGCCGCCGAGAAGGCGCGCCTCGGGCTCTCGGACTCTTCCCAGAACGGCATCCGCCGCTCATCCGTCACGGCGCATCGCAGGGGAACACGCCTGAGGGCGCAGCGGAGGGTAGCGCGGGCTTGCCTGACTCGCTGTTCCCCCTCCGCCGCTCGGCGCGCCAGCGCAAGCTCAGCCACAGCAACGCCGCGCCGCGTCGCCAGGGCCGCAAGATGGCGCTCCTCGAGGGCTCAGCGGGCGCCTCGCCCGCATCGCTCGCGCGCACGACGCACCCCTGCGTGAGCGGCGTCCCCGCTCTCGTCCAAGGAGCACCTCCCGGCAGCGTTGCCCCCGACGGACGCGGGCCACGACAGACCATACCTCTTCTCGCTCTACTCGAACGGCCTCTCTGCGACGATCTACGCGCGCATCCTCAGCGAGCCCCCGGATGAGGGCCAGATGTTTGAGGATCTGTTCGGTGTCGCGTCGGGCCTGGGCGCGAGGGGTTGTGCGATGTCACGGGGGTGAAGAAGTCCATTGGGATGAGCTTTGTGTCCTGGTACAGCAGCTGGCAGAGTGAGCGTTGCCCCATCGTGGCCTCCGTACCCCAGACAATCGGCTGCGGCATGTGCAGCGCAGTCAGCCTGGACAGTAGAGGGCGGGCTGAGAGAACAGAGATACACGCCGGTCTGATAGTCGACGCGCTTGACACCCTTGGTGATGAATTGCTGTTAGACTCCATGTCACCTTGCTGGGAGTAGTCCGTGGGTGGTCCGCGAGCTTGTACATGTACTGGTCGTATGGGAGCAGTGCGTGAATTGGGCGCCTGCAGGCACAGAGAGCCGGAAAGGGCGAGTGATAGAAAACAGAGTGACCAGGAGTCAGCAGAGTTAGACGAAGGAAGAAGGGAGGCTGAGTGTCTGGGAAAGGGACGTGCATGCGTAGAGTGGAGGGCAGAGACGTCGAGAGAGGGGCAGCAAGGAGGAGAACGAGAGGTACGCACCTTTGTACTACTCTGCGTGCTCATCGAGTGCACGTTTGTCGTGGACGTCCCCATTGTCCGTGCTTGTCTCCTTTCCCAATCTGTCTCTCCGCTACGGCCGCTGCCGTGAAGAGCGAGGGCCGAGGAGGTCGGGAGGTCAAAGGGAAGAGGGGTCGAACATGTTTGAGGTCGAGCGGTTGCAAGGTATAGCGTGTGCGGGTTTGATGAGCCTAGAAGGGGAGAGGTTATAAGGATGTGAGGACGAGGGGTCCAGCTTGCAAGCCAATTCAGAAAAACACAGTGGATAGAACGTTAAGGCAATGGATGACAGTGCTTTCGAACATGCAAGCTTTCTCAGGGCCTCAGAGGAGGCCCATCGTCTGCTCGCAAAGTCGAGTGCATGAAAGAAGGAGTATTTTATAAAAAATACATAGACGTGCTCGCTTGAGGGGTGGGTGTCTTCTCAAGTTGATGGTTATAGGCTATTGCTCGCGCGGAGGGGCGTTTGGACGCAGTGTTAGGTTGTGGTTGGATGGAGAGCAGGCTAACCACGATCGGATCGACGCAGATCGACGTGCTTATAGAAAGGGCGCGCGTGTATCGAAAAAAGTAGCAACGAGTAAGGTACGTGTATAAGCGAGCAAAGAACGAGGAACCAAATTGCAGACAGACAAACCCCACTTTATCTCGAACGAAGGCGGTGTATCATCAACGGTACAGCGGTGGTGCATTTATCGGAGGCAGCTACGCTATTGGACAAATAAACAATATTGCGACATACACCATTCATCATCTCAATGCCGACTGAAACGCGCCAATCAGATAGTCATAATCAGGCTCTTCGGTAAACCCGAGGCCTCGTGCATAATCCAAAAGTAAAGCGAAGCAAGAAAAGGCCCCAAAAAGCTCTGAGTTACTGCACTCCTTCTTCATCCGAGCGATCTTCCTGTCTGCACCAAACAGGTTACACAGATGACTCCACGGGAGCGGTTTGGGATACCGAAGAGCATATGCCGCAGTGTATGCTAAAGATTCCAGATCATTGCGTCGAGACGGAGCTGTTTGATGGATGTCAGTGGCGTCACAAAGCCAGGAAACCGACACGTACTTTGTCCCAGTTGTATGTTGACAGATGAAAATTCCGAACTTAGATACAGAGTCCGACCGTCAACCTCTTGCCATTCCACATGACAGCCGTCCGAGTCAACATAGGGGACAGCGGACGCAAGGTCAAAGAGACACAGGGGGTGGTGTGGGCGCGCGTTCTTATATCCTATATTGAATGGCGTGATATCGCAGTGGACGAAGCCGTGCTCATGCAGTATCCGAAGGGGTGAGAGCTGCACAGAATCAGCTTACCGCTGATTGAACGTCGTTGTTATAGTGGAATAGAGGCACTTACTGTGAATGCAATCGCCGCCATTATATCTTCCGCGGGTAGCCGTATCCGTTTGAGCAGTGCAAAATCTAGAAACTTGTGTAGAGTGCACAAGAGGCGATCCATCACAAGAAGATGAACCCCATCCTGTGTGCCCGACCAGAGGACGGCCAAAAAACCTGGCTGAGGGCCAAGCTTTGCATAAACATCACCCTCTTGCGATGCTCCCGAATCAACAGGCGAGATTTTCACTGCGACCCAAGTCTCCAATTGGGTGTCCATCGCGAGACGAACGGAACCTGTGGGCTGAAGCGTCAGTGAAGACCGTTCAAATGCAATGGGCACACCTTGCCCTCCAGACTCCTCAAGATAACGAATGGAGTACCTATTGTTAATCAGGGTGAATGGCTTTATATAGAGCATGGCCTGGCAAACGATGTGGCAGGGTATATGGAATGGGATGATGCAGGTTAGCCTCGTGCTTACCAAGCGGAATAGGCCAAGCGGGCATTGAAAAGCCACGACGTGTTTTCGTTGGAGTCGTTACGGCCGGGCAAGCCGAGCTGGCTCTATACTGCCTGGCTCGCGCCAAATGTGAGTTTGACTGAGCCACACTGCGTGCACCGCACGGTTTTTCCCGGGATAAACCGTGGATAAAACCGTGGATATAAATAAAGTTTTTGTCCGGGTTTATCCACGGGAATTACCGAAACAAAAACTTAAAACTTATCCAAGGTTTTGTCCTGGGACAAAACTGTAACATAACCTTACGTTTAAGCTCAGACATTTTGTTTAAGTTTGTCCTACAGTCGTGGATAAGCAAAGTTGACAAAAAAGAAAAACAATTGTAGCGCCTGACATGCCTAAAATTTACAAAATCTGACTGCAGATTCAGACTCAAAAGGTCAAAAGATGTCTAAAAATGCCCTTTCTGGGATTTTCCCACGAGAAATTGGGACCCGCCAATTTTTTGGCAAATTTTTATGGGTGCTAGATGCCCCAAAAAAGATACATGTGACACCATGTGAAGTAAACTAGTAGAGAACTGCCTCGATGCTCATTATTGCACTTTGAGAAACAGTGCAATGACTTTTCTGCTTGCAAATAGCCCATTCCACTGCCTTTCGGGTGAACCCTCTGCAATATATATCTATAAAATGCCATGAGCGATTGAAGAAGCAGCAAATAACCTCAACAGGACAATTGTCGAGGCATTTAAGCACATGCTTCTTCACATGATCAAACCTCTCCTTATAGACCTCACAATACCAGTTTACTCATCATCTCCATTGGGTTGAGCTCACAATGGAATTTTGGGAGAAACATACAGATGTGACTGTAAGTGGTAATCTCCTGTTCAAGAAGGAAGACTTGATTCCTGACATTGGCCTGGTTTGAGAGAAGACAAGTCATGCAGCAATGCTTGTTCTCAATTGAGCACACTGGCGAGCACTTAGCCTATATGCACATCACTTTGACAATTTTTTTGGCAATAAAATATAGAAATTTTTAGCAATTTTTTGATGGATCCATATAGTACTTATTGAAAAGAGTCGATTGGTGTATTTTATGTGATTTATAGACCTTTTTTGTGGGGTCAGCCAATTTTTAGAGGTTTCTGGGTCAAAGAATTACTTTTTCTGGACTAACAGCTTATAGGATTTTACTCAAAATATTTCCACGACATCCACTCAAGCATTGCTATCAATTCTAGTATAACTGGGAAGCCCTAGAAATAGGTGTCGAAATTTATCAACTTTGCTTGTCCATGACTGTACAGTAAATCCTGGGATAAAACTCTGGATAACCTTTAACTCTTATGCCACAGGATTTATGTCACACATGAAAAATCACAGATAATACCATGAAAATTAGTGATTGATTCAGTGTTTATTACACAGCCCTTTGGGCACTGCCTGGCACCAAATGTTAGATAGCCTTTTTATTCACAATATCTCTTGACCAACCTCAACAAATATGGCCTTCTGCAAAGGCCACCTTGCTATAGAGAGTTTCTTTAAAAAACACAATGTGTAATTGTAAATACAAAGTGAAGCAGCATGGACAAAACTGGAAAAGTAACAAACAAGAACCATACTAGCAATCACAAATTATCAAGGCAATACAAAGGCTAGCTCATAGCTAAATTCATCATAATAGTGTCTAGTCTTAGAAAAATAGGGATTGTCAGTATCAGATCAAAAAATCAAAGAAAAAAATAGTAAGCTGTGCATATTGTCTGATCCTCTAATAATCTATTAACCACTGGAATAATTGTCTCTTGTAAGTGGCAGACACTGCAACAAACCACTGTTGCACCCTGCTCCAAGTGTCCAAAGCTGTGACAAACTATTATCGCACCCTATGACGAGTGTCCGATGCTATGACAAACCACTGTCGCACCCTGTGCCAAGTATCCAACACTGTGACAAGCCACTATCATACCCTGCACCAAGTGTCCAACACTATGACAAACCACTGTTGCACCTTGAGCCAAGTATCCAAAGCTATGACAAACTACTGTCACACTCTGAGCCAAGTGTCTAAAGCTATGATAAACCACTATTGTGTCCCATGACAAGTATCTGACACTATGACAAACCACTGTCACACCCCACAACAAGTGTCTGATGCTCGAGGAACAGCATGCAAGCATTGATCAAATGATTGCAAACAAGTCCACAGTCTATCTATATTTTTCAAGGTCAAGGCTGTGTATTCAATTTGTAGACTAGGGAGCACACAAATATGTATCAATATAGCTTCAAAAACTACTTAATTCATTTGCCATCAAAATCAAAAGTTTATACTATAGAGAAGTGTGGCATCAGACAATTTACAATTTGAGGCATAAAATGCATGAAAACAAATGCAAAGCTTTCTATGACAATGTTGAATGAGAATGTTGTCATCCAAGAGGGTAAAGCAGGCTGTTTGGCCAAAACAAAGAACACTATGCTCAAATTGACTGCAGATGCTCAGAAGTTAATTATCTTTGACTCTATCTTCAATGGCATACTTGCCTCTGCTCGACCATTACAACGATGACCTCAAGGCTGCCTTGGCTCACATCAGCCCCATTGCTCTTCCTACCGCAATGATCACAGATGACATCACATCTGCTCCAGATCAGTTTGTGTGACTCATACTTGCAGATTTTACTCCTATCCGGGCTGGCTGTTGTCCTCCCTCGTTGCAGCAATGATTGGTCAGTGAGAGCAGAGTCAGTGAAAGCAGAGTCAGTGGGATGCTCAACATATGCCAACAAAGTTCCCAGCTCAATAAAGGAACATGAAAAAGCAGGGCACTAAAATATAAGTGGGCAAAAAGCAGGAGATCAGATAGCACATGTTAACATACAAATGACAGAAGAGCATTGATAGCAAAAAAGGATCCCAAGAAACATAGCAACATGTGCACAACCATCGATCAAATGATTGCAAAAGAGTCCATGGTCCACCTATACTTTTTACAAAGTACCTTTCCAACACTATACAAAGTGCACAGTATGAGTGAGTGTGCATTAAGACTAAGTTTCACATACTGTCATCTGGAAAAACACCCCCTTGTATTAGCTCTGGATTATATCTAATAGTGTCTAAAAGTATCTAAAAGTGTTAATAGCATCTAAAAGTGTCTAATTTCCTAATTGGGAGCAACACATTGTGAGCATTAGATTAGTTTCTAATTTCATGATATTAGCACTAATTCTATACTAAGAAGTCTTTAATTATTAGTATAAAATAGTAATTACTACTGCTCTATCAGTAAGAAGGTAAAGATGTGGCACATTCTATACTATTTCAGCATATTACTCTCCTTTATATATGCCTATACCATTATCTTGTAGCTCTTTTGCTGACTTTCCAGCTACTTTTATAAGGGATATAGAAAGAGAGAAATGTGCATTGATGCCCCCAGCCACTTTGTTGGCAGCTTGGCAGCTGCCACAAGAGGCTATGAAGACCTAGGTACCTTGTCCTTGCACACAAGATCATTAAAATTGTCATTGTTAGCTAATGCCTGCTACTGGTCATTATAGGACACAACATGTGGGTTGGACTTAGGGATATGCTATATGCAGCCTTGTAGACCTTGTCTATTAGTACAGTGGCTAATACTGTCTTGTGCAGCACACAATCATCATCACTATTGATATTACAGTTTTTAGCACTATTTATATTGTTTATTGCCTTGTTATACAGAAGATGCTCAAACTTGGTGTTTTCCTTTAGCTATTAGGCTGTGGAAAAGACAGTCATATTGGTATGTGGTGCCAGAATAATATATTTGCCTGCCATATAGGAAATATATGCATTAAGCATATTAAGATCACCTCCAACAATCTTGTGCTTATTTATATATAGGCATGCCATACATATACTCTTGTCCCTACCCTCTACCTCACTAGTGGCTATTTGGAAAACCCCTCTCTCTTATTGGATCTTGATTATTCATAATCATGTTTTTGATCAAATTTGCAAATTCAGGTAGCATTGTCTATACTAGTAGAGTCCCATTGAATATTACACTCAATCATAGTTTTACACATTCTCAGTCCAAATTGTATAAGTGCCATAATTTATTTTTATCCTATATAAAGTGTATTATTTATTTTCCATTGGTTTATTATCTTCTTAGCTGGTGTTTAAACTAAATCCTGAAAGACCTGACTTTTTAGGTATTTATTGACCTATTTATTTATAAGATAGAGGAAAGATAAATGTTAAATAAAATCAGAAATATTGAGGTTGCTTATATTATGTCTACTTATTTAGATTACCAAGTTTGTATATTAGACCTTGTGGCTTAGTGGCTTAGAGCATCTGTCCCAGGTGCTTGCATATATGAGGTTGTTGGTTCAACTCTGGCAAAAGGCAAGTTTGTTATAAGGTATATTCTGTGTTTAGGTATTGAACTAGTGCTCTAATAGACATGACTTTATAAGAAGGCTATGAGAACTGTGATGCTTAATTTATTATGATTTTTCCGAAATTTCAAGTTATAATCAATCCTAATAATTCCTAATTTAGGAAAATTATGTCTAATTAGTACAGGTTTAGAGGGGGGGTAAGCTAAAAATGTCTAATTCTAATCGTTCTTAATTATGCATAAATAGAACTAATTAGAGCTTAATACAAAGGGGTGGTTTTCCAGATGCTGAAGATCCCAAATTTGGATTCACAGCGACATTTGACCTTGCAGCACTGACAGCAGGCCCCGACGTCTCGTCCATGACACATGTCCGATGCCTCGACACGGGTGCAAGTCACTACATGTTACCCTATTGAGAAGAATTCACAGACTTTGTCAGTATCCCATCCAAACTCATTTACGCAGCTGACAAATGTACCTTCATAGCAACTGGCCACGGAAATGTTACAGTCTTGCTCCCAAATGGGGATGACATGACCACCATGCAGCTGTCTAACGTGCTGTACACACCGTCAATTGCAATCACATTGATCTTGGCTAGTCGCATTGACAAGGCTGGATACTCTATTTATCTGAAAGGGGGGATCTGCAGGATCTCTAACCCCTCCAATCATATTGTCGCAAGAATTCCATGGTCAAACAACCTGTACAAAGTCATCAGTCAAAAAATTTTGAGAACTGCAGGTTCCACCAGAATCGCCGATGGCACCCCTCTGATACCACGTGGGGGGGACGAGGAAGCTCATGCCAACCTCGTGCTATCAGCGCAGGAACTACACCGTCGCCTGGGTCACATATCCCTGGACACAGCAAAGAGGCTGGTCAAGGAAAGAGTCATTGAAGGCATCACCCTCGACGCTCTCATCTCCGAAATGGAGCTTTGTACTGCCTGTGTGCAGGCAAAGATGACACAGGTCTCATTCCCAAAGGAATGCACCCGACCGCACGCAAAACGTTATGGTGAGCTCTTACACTCAGACTTGTGGGGCCCCGCACCTATCAATTCTCTTACTGGCTATCACTACGCGATGCCCATTATGGACAACTTCTCACAAGAGATTGTCCTGAAACTCTTATGCCCGAAGGATGAAGCCTTCAAGAATTATCTTCAACATGAGGCTTTCATGAAGGGCCATCGTGGCATCGTTTGGATCGGCATTCTACGCACCGACCGCGGTGGCGAGTACACCTCTGACACTTTTGAATCTCACCTCAGAGACAAGGGAACGGTTCATGAGAAGACTGTTCATGACTCGTCGGCACAAAATGGGACCACCGAGCGGTTCCTACGGACCGTTGTAGAATGCGGCCACGCATTGTTGATAGCATCAGGACTTCCAAGGTCCCTGTGGGGTGCAGCCATGTCATATGCCATCTGGTTGTGGAATCGGACCAGAACACGCATGCTTGAAGGCACAACGCCATACGAGAAGGTCCATGGCGCGAAGCCGGACCTGGGTGGACTCCACAAGTGGGGGTGCCGAGTATGGGTGAAAATAGAGGGGCAGAGCAAGCTCGACATGCAAGCTGACGAAGGACGCTTCGTCGGCTATAGTGCTGAAAGCAAGGGGATACTGGTGTACTGGCCGACAAAACGGAAGGTCAGCATTGAGCGCAACGTGCACTGGGACAACTCACTGGTACCAGACGTCATTATCAACGATAACAACAGCCCAAACGACAACGCACGGACACCGGTGCACTCTGCAAAGGGTGCAGGTTGCGCAAGTACACCTGGCACCCCAGACATGACGCCATCGAATGCTGTTGATGCGTCGCAGCTCAAAACCGAGTCGCGCAGGCCTACAAGCATCCCAGGAGGTCAGCAGGATGACGCGGTGCCAGCGCAACTCGACGCAAGCGCAACGAGAGGTCAAAACCTACCTATAACCCCGGATTACATCCCCAAGTGCTCCGATTCTCCTCCCAGCGTCAAAACGACGTGTCCCCGTCATACTCCCAAGCCTTCTGAGTACATCCGATGCCTTGAACGAGGCGAAGGAATGACGACAGGCAGCGCATGAGCACCAGCTGTCCCTCGCGGCATGCGAGCATCCAAGGACCCCAAACCAGACCTTGAGTCGAATCCTGTCGACAGTGCGCAGGTAGTGGCCATGGAGTCTTTCCTAGCCAATGAAGAGGCCAATGAAGAGGTCCTGGAGGAGGTAGAGATGCTAGGGAGGAAGTGGGAAGGAATAGAGTGGGCAATAGCAGCGGAAGCAACCAAGGGGATGGAACCCCACACCGTGGAAGCGGCTCAGAAATGACCGGACTGGCCGCAATGGGATGCGGCAATTCAAGACAAACTTGACCGCCTTGCAAAGCTCAACACCTAGGAGCTCGTCGACAGGCCCTTGAACACCAACGTTGTTGGCTCCAAGTGGGTCTTCAAGTTCAAGCGGGGCACGGCCGGCGAAATCACACGCTACAAAGCGCAGCTCGTTGCACAGGGTTTCATGCAGGTCCCCAGCATCGATTATGGAGACACGTTTGCACCAGTTGCAAAACTTACCTCCATTCAGATTCTACTTGCTCTTGCAGCTTGCTTTGACTGGGAGATTCATCAGATGGATGTAAAGAATGCATTCCTTAATGGAAACCTCGAGGAAGAGATCTTTATGAAGCAACCCCTGGGTTTCTCAGTGCCTGGCCTCGAAGAGAAGGTCTGTCACTTATTCAAGACAATCTATGGCTTGAAGCAATCCTCTCGGCGCTGGTATAAGAAGCTCTACAACGTGTTCCTCAACATGGGCTTTACGGTCTGTGCTGTCAAACACAGCATCTTCTACAAGTGTGATGACGAGGGTGTTTCCATCATTGCTGTCTCTGTCAACAACCTCGCTCTCTTTGCTAGTTCCTTGGCTGCCATCTTAGCTATGAAGAAAGCCCTCAATTGGGCCTTCAAGATGACAGATCTTGGCAAGATTCACTATTTGCTTGGTATCGAGATCAAGCGTGATCATAGGGCGCGGACTATTTCCCTGTCTCAGCATGCATACATCGACACAATTCTCTCACGCTTTAATCTCGAGACTGCAAATTTACTCTCCACTCCCACCGACCCAAATGCACACCTCACAATGATGTAATCCCCATCCACTCTGCAGCAGTTCTCCGGGATGCGCAATGTTCCATACCAGGAACTTATTGGATCTGCCATGTATGCTGCCATTGCTGCTCAACCCGATATCTGTTTTGCAGTGTCATATCTTTCACAGTTCATGCAGAATCCTGGATGTGCTCACTGGGAAGCCGCAAAGCGATTGCTGAGGTATTTGAAGGGCACACAAGAGTTATGGCCAACTTTTGGGAAGGAGCAGCGGGGGATTGAGGGATTCTCAGATGCTGATCATGGGGGTCAGGAGCACAGATGCTCAATCTTGGGTTATGTTTTTCTGTTCGATGGTGGCGCTATGTCTTGGTCTTCCAAGAAGCAGTCAATTGTTGCTCAGTCTAGCACCGAGGCGGAGTATGTCGCGCTCGCTCACGCAACAAAGGAAGCATTGTGGATCCATATGTTCTTAGGCAACATCTTCTCCCCTCTCACCACACCTACCATTCTCTATGGCGATAATCAATCCACCATTGCCCTTGCCAAGAATGATGCCTTCCATTCTCACACGAAGCACATTGACATCCACTATCATTTTATCTGCGACATTATCAAGAAGAACTTCATTGAGCTATGCTACTGTCCTACTGGCGAGATGGTGGCTGACGGATTTATTAAACTGCTGGCTCAACAGAAGATTGAGAAGATGATAGAGCTTATTGGACTTTACTTCAGGAGATTTAAGGGGGTGTGTTGGACTGAAGCAAATCGCCTTCATCATCTCTTTCTTATGATTTACTTATTGCTTACTTACTTGATGAGCTTGGAGATTGCCGAAGTACTATATAGTTCTCAGCCACTGCGCTTGTAGTTACTGACGCCTTCGGTGTCAGGCTTCCCTCAGTGATCTACACAGATGCTGAGGTGAGCCCGCTTCTTCTTAAGACATAGATGTCACTTTTACTTACACTTCTATCATGTAGTAATACTTCTAGGTACTTACCGATTAAATATATAGTAATCTACACAGATGCTGAGTAATACTTCTAGCCCATATCTCAACACTTCTCCCTTGCCATTTTGTTCCCTCAGTTCTCTCTTTGCAAGACTGAGGTTAGTTTAATATTTCTTACTTCACACATCACACAAGCTAATAGTCCCTGTAGAATACATTCTTATTGTGTCCTTACAGGTTAGCTTACTTACTTACTTACCCCTCAGTTCTCTCTTCACAAGATGAAAATACATTTCTACTGTGTCCTTACAGCCTTGACTGAGCACCCAAGATGGTCCCTATGTCCGACAATAGTAAGAGTCCATTGAGGGGCCCATTCCTCAGCTAGGTGGGATGCTTTTAGAAAATGCCAAGCTGATGTTGTCTCCTTGAGTTGTCTCTAATTCTGCACATCTTTCACTCACCTCCCTTTTTGAAAGCTTGAAACCTGAGCTCAAAATTTATAAACCAGCTTCCAACTCTCAAAATTATGGCAATGCACTTTTATCCAAAATAAGTATATAAGTGAGTACATACATAGCCTGTTTAGCAGCCATAATATAAGAATGGTAAGAGTTGACATTGATCTTCTCACTTGATGAAACTCCATGATTTATGTTGTCAGTCAAAGAATATTCTAGCTTCCGAACAATGTCTCTTCATTCACATAGTACCCATGGAGTCGAATATGCACAGCCATCTAACTAGGGTAGCAGATGATCACTATAAGTATAGTTTTCAGCATGTGTAGTACAACACCACATAAGGCTTCACTCATCATTCGTTCTATGCCCAGAAGAAATTCGAAGTCACGGTGTCCGCAAGAGAGCTAGCCGGAAGATGCGGAAACGCCAAAAACAAGTTGTAGACTAAGTTGCAGCAACGCCTCAGTGACTCTACGAGGTCGATGGGTATGCGCCTGGTCATATTTATCCAGCTTCAAAAACATCATTTGACCGTGTACCCTCCGATTGGCGGGGAGCATATCAACGGAAGACGGCAAAGTCACTTTGATTGAGACTTTGAATCTGACGTTACTATCTGAATCCTTGGACGCGGGTCGGCAAGCCTCGCGCACAGTTAGAGGAGAGCTGTAGATATGGTTCCGTATCTGATTCTGTTTTGTGCATTGAACTGTTTTTTCACATTGTATATA
Source organism: Heterobasidion irregulare TC 32-1 (assembly GCF_000320585.1). Taxonomy (NCBI): domain Eukaryota; kingdom Fungi; phylum Basidiomycota; class Agaricomycetes; order Russulales; family Bondarzewiaceae; genus Heterobasidion; species Heterobasidion irregulare. Next base: position 1,579,003 of record NW_009258205.1, on the reverse strand, counting down.
TCAGGTGTTCAAGAAACGAACCAAGGTGTCTATCGCGAACTTGATTCTGACCTGTTTCATCTGTCCAAGTCATCGGAGCGGTGACTCGACAATCTGTTGTGGGCCTCACAATGCCCATCTGTGCACGCCTACCAAGAGCCACAATGCGGATGACAGACCCTTTCCAGAAAGTAATATGCTCGTCCGCGTCATCAATAAACTTCAGCACGTCCTTCCTCACCCATCGAAGCCATCCATAATCTACTCGGTTGGCGAGGCCGGCTTACTCAGTGGGTTCAGCTCGCTCAGTCAGCCAACGGCGCTGGACCATTTATACGACAATCTGAACGGCGTACTGTTCATCGTTTGGAAATTTTCACATCATGGCCGCGAACAACCACAGCGCGATAGGACTAATAGGCTCCAGCATCGCATCGCAACTGGCCTCTTTTTCACGCCCGACGCCACGACCGGGACCCGGGCAAGTGTTGGCCAAGACACTGCTCGTAGGACATACGCCCCTGTCACAGTGGCAGGTCGACTTTCGATTGTTCGTCGGAGAGGAAGACCACGTGCTAGGCGGGAACGTGGTCGGGGAGATCCTCGAAGTCGGAGCGGGCGTGCGGGAGGAGCTTCGAGTCGGCAGTATCGTAAGCATGTCCAACGCTGGCGCGGTGGAAAGACTGAGTATAGAGCTGAAGCCCACGCGCGCTAGATCATGGGGTTCCAATTCGCCCTGCCCGACGAGAGGCCGAATCAGGAGCTCGTGCTCGTCAACCAGCACAATGCCTGCCTTGTGCGTCGCGCCGCGTCGTGATCTCTCCCCGTGCACGCGCTGACCATCCGAATCCAGGTCCCTGGCAATATCTCTCTTCATGAAGCAGCTACCGTACCGGACAACTTCGTCACCGCGTACCACTCTCTGATCACAGAGCTCGGCGTCCCGCTTCCGCTGTCCTTCCCGTCGCCTGCGGCTCCACCCAACCCAGGACTGTGCATCCTCATATGGGGCGGGGCGTCCACGAGCGGCATGTTTGCTATCCAGGCAAGCCCCTCACCCTTTGGTAATAACACGCATCCGGCATGTGCTGAGACCACGGCCACCGTTGTCAGATTCTGCGCGCGGCGGGGTACACGAACATTCTGAGCGTCTCGTCCGCGCGGCACTTTCCCCTCCTCGCGTCCTTTGGCGCGAGCGCGACGTATGACTACGCGTCTCCGGATATCGCGCGCACGCTCTCCGCGCTCGACATCGACGTCGCACTCGACTGCGTCGGCGACGAGGCGACGACCGTGCGTCCGATCGCCGCCGTCGTGAAGCGCGGCGCGAGGGTCGGCGTGCTGCTCCCCGTGAGGAGAGGCGGGTACGGGAGCACGGAGGGCGTCACCATGGACATCGACGTGCCGTTCGCGGATGGGGTGCGGGTGGCGGGCATCCGGACACATTTTTATCAGAGGGTGCGTCACAGACTCTGCTCGACGCGCCACGAACGGGAGCCTGATCGCGACCGCGTCGCGTCGCTGTTCCAGAACGAGGACATGAAGAATCTGCTCCAGCCTAAGATCATGAACCAGATGGTCGCGCTGGGGCTCGTCAAGCCAGTGCCGTTTAGAGTGATGGAGGGCGGCTCGATCTTGGAGAGGACGGAGAAGATGCTCGAGGAGTACAGGAGAGGGAACGTGCGAGGGGAGAAGATCCTGGTCGACTGGAGGGCGTAGATGCCATGCAAAATAACGATAAGGGGCTTCGACCCATTTCCGCCTGCCTATATGTGAGAGATTCCGTGGGTCCCCCCATTTGGGAGGTATCGTCAACCATACTAGACCATCGTCGAGAGTTACGTACCCTCCATTTAGGTAGCCATATCCTGGCCGGAGCTGGAACAAGAACACGATAGCAGCGTTAATACATTGGACACACTCACGCTGCGCAGCGCTTGTGCGAGGTCGGACTGCTGCTCAGAAGGCATTCCGCTCGCCGCCCCGCGCCCCGGGCGCGCGCAGCACCGTCGGTCGCCGACGGAACGCCACGTCACAACGTCAAGCCGGATGTCCAAAATAGCGTCCCTGAAAAAAAAAGGACAACGCGTCTTAACGCGTTTGCGCAGCGCGCGCCTGGGCCTGGACCAGCGGGTCCCATTGACAGGTGGCCCGGCGCAGTTGGAGTACGGAGAGTCGGGGAGTTGGATCGGGCGCATCGTGGAGCGGGCAGCGGGCTGCGATGATGCACGGCGCACGGACGCACCTGTGCAAAGACCGCAAGGGCGGGTCGAAGGGATCGTCCTCAAACAAAGCGCGACGGTGTGCGCCTTACATACTGTATGTCGATGCGGCAGAGGCGCGCGGGCAGGACGGATCTCTGCGAGATCATTGATGGGGGATCCGTGACAAGTGCGCCACGAGCGAGAAGCGACGAGCGCCGGCGCTCGACCTGGGCCAGGGCCGCTGGCGGACGCCCGCTGTTTGTCGCGTAATTGGGTGAATAGCGAGATGGCACGTGCGTCATCACTTGTATGTGGCGCGAATCTTGGGCCACGAAGAAGCGTGCTGCTGTAAGCCCGAGCCCGAAAGGCCGCACGGGCGGGCGTTGACTACTATAATAGACGGCGAGGCACGTGCGAGCGCGGCTGCGGCCATTCGCGAGGCTCGTGACGAGTACTTGAGGGGGTTGTATCAGGATCCAAGAGGACGTGATTCGAGGGGTGCAGACGTATGCGACTTGGTTGGAAAGAAGCTCACGTGGACGAGTCAATGAAACAGCGAGATCATGGTGGGTAGGGCGCGCGATGAATTTGTTGCGCGTCGCTGACCGCGAAGCCCGTCAGCACAGAGAGAGGAAATGATGGGGATTGACATTGAGCCTGGTGGACAACGAAGGGATGTGTTTGACAGGATCAGAGATCGCGGAGATGATGTGGCGGTGAGCCGCGATGTGAAGGTCGACGGGAGCCGAGCGACAAGCGAGGGCGAGAGGGCATGGATTTGCCGGGGATGGACGAAAGCAGGGTTGGCCGTGCGGGGCGGCGTCGGAGGCGAGACGGGTGGCAGGGACGCTGCGGGCAGGAGCGCGGCGGTGAGCAGCGAGGGCGGATGGAGGTGATGGGGGCTGTGTGCGCGGCTGCGGCCATCGATTGAATAAATATGGGCGGGCCACCCGCGGCACTGCGACTACATAACTCCTGCCATGGCCTCCAACGCCAACCCGCTCCCCGTGCCCCCTCGCCCCCAGCAGCGCTACGACGACCTGCCCCCTCCCCCGCCCGTGCCCCCGCTGCCGCCCAACCACCAGCCAGAGCGACCGCCAGACCCGTACGTGTCGCCGCCGCACCTCGAAGACCCGCTGGTCGCCCCGCGGCCGCAGAAGATCACGCCCGATCTGCCCGCAGACGTGCGTCTCTGGTCTCCTGCGTTGCACGCGCCGCCTAACCGCCTAACGAGCTCCGCCAGATGGCCCGCACCCTGGACCACTCCCTCGCCTTTGCTGCCCCCGACCACCACAGGCTCCCGACCCCGGCCCCTCCCCCGCCACCGCAGCAGCACTCCGGCTTAAACAGCAATCCCGGCTTTGCCTTTCCAACTCCAGCACACGCTGCTTCTTCACCTCCCCCTCCCCCTCCTCCTCCCTCCCAGCCCGCTGACGCCTGGTCGCCGTGGAACGTCCCCCAGCACAACCACCACCAGCCCTACCCGCAATCGCCCCCGTCTCTCAGACAGTCCTTGCCTCCCCAGCACCCCCAGCAGCCCTACGCCCCGCCCGCACGTCCCATGTCTGGCTACGACCCCCTCGCCTCCTCCATGAGCGGCCTCGCCATCGCCACCACCCCACCACCCCCACTCCAGCGCACGCAGAATGACGGCCCGCCCTCGCTCACCGCGCCCCTCCCCACCGTTGCCTCCCTCACCGCAGCCCTCCCTGCCATCCAGAACCCCGCAGGCGACCCTGCCTCCAAGCTCGCCTGGGCCCGCGACGTCCTCTCCCTCGTCGACCGCCTCGACGCCTCGGCTCGCTCTGCCTCCGCTGCCTCCGAGCCCCCGCCTCCGGGCCCCGTCAACATCACAGACCAGGGCCTCGCTCGCCTCTCCCAGGTCGCCGTCCCGCTCGTCGCCCAGCTCGCGAACCCCCAGCCCCCGCCGAACCCCCTCCCGCTCTACGTCGCCGAGGCCATCTACCACCGCGCCAACCTCGCCGCATCCGGCGCCTTCCCGCAGTTCCTGCCCCACAACCCCCGCTCCGCCTTCCGCGACTACGAGCGCGCCGCCCGCGCAGGCTTCCACGCTGGCTGGTTCAAGCTCGGCCGCGACTACGAGACCTTTGGCGATGCCCCGCATGCCAAGGACTGCTTCGAGCGTGGAATCAAGTATGGCAACGAGAGTTCCCTCTACGTGCGTCCTCCGCCTTCGGCCTCCGCCCTTTCTGATTTTTATCCTTCTCTCTTCCGCAGCGCATGGGCATGGCCAACCTCATGGGCCAGCTCGGTCTCCCCCCCAACCCCGAAGCCGCCATCCCCCTCCTCCAGCGCGCCGCCACCGTCGCGACCGTCGACATCCCACAGCCCGCGTACGTATTCGGCTTGCTTCTCCTCGCCGAGTTTTCCCACGTCACGGTGCCCCCGCACCTCTTCACCCCCTTCATCCCCGCGGGCAGCACCCGCGAGGGCGAGGCCCGCCGCCACCTCGAGCGCGCCGCCTACCTCAACTTTGCCCCCGCCCAGTACAAGCTCGGCCACGCGTACGAGTTTGCCCAGCCGCCCTTCCCGTTCGACCCGCTCCTCAGCGTGCAGTACTACTCGCTCGCCAGCCAGCAGGGCGAGATCGAGGCCGACATGGCGCTCTCCAAGTGGTTCCTCTGCGGCGCCGAGGGCAGCTTCGACAAAGACGAGTCCCTCGCCTTCACCTTTGCCGAAAAGGCCGCCCGCAGGGGGCTCCCGAGCGCCGAGTTCGCCATGGGCTACTACATGGAGGTCGGCGTCGGCGGCCCGAAGGACATCGCCGCCGCGACCAAGTGGTACGCCAGGGTGCGTCTCCCGCTCTCTCTCCCTCCAGCCCCCGTGCCCCGCGTGACCGCCCTCTTCCCCCGTGCGCTCCTTCCCAGGCCGCGCAGCACGGCAACACCGACGCGACCGAGCGCCTCGCCGCGCTCGCCCAGCCCGCCGCGCACGCGCTCTCCCGCCAGGAGCACGACACGCTCACGGAGAGCACCCTCGTCCGCAAGCGCACCCAGGCCAAGCAGCGCTCCGACGCGCGCCCCCGCCCCGCCCCCGGCGCCGGCGGCCAGAACCCGAACCCGAACCCGAACATGCCCCCGCAGACGAGCAGCGCGCAGATCGTCGAGCACATTCGCAAGAACTCGCTCGCGCAGCGCCCGCCCCCCGGCTCTGGTCCCAGCCCCGCACAGGGCGGTCCCTCGCCCTACGCAGGCCCGCCCCCGCCCCGTCAGGGCTCGGGCGACGCGTACGGCCCGCCCCCGCCGCAGAACCAGAGCCCACCGCGCGCGCATCCCGGCGCGCCGCGCTACGGCCTTACCGACCCCGGCGTCGGCCCCGGCCCCGGCCGCACGTCGCCCGCCGGTGCTGGGCCTGGCGGTCGCCCCTCGCACGGTCGCGTGGTGTCGTCGTCGACGGTGCCGCAAGCCCAGCAGCAACAAGGTGGAGGATCCCCGACCCCCGCGCCGCGCCCACCGCCTGCCAAGGGCCCTGCGACGTTCCAGGAGATGGGGTTCCAGAGCCAAAAGCTGGAGGACAAGGAGTGCGTGATCATGTGATGGCGGCGCGTGCGTTGGCTAGCGGGTGCTGCGATTGTTCTGTTCCGTGCTGTTCAGTTTTTTTCTTTTCTTTTTTGTTTCTTCTTTTTTTGTGTGTTCTTGTCAGATGCTCGCTTTCCGTTTTTTGCCCTTGTCGCTTGGACATTATTGCATCGTGCGTAGATCTGCGCGTCCTCGTTGACGCGGTGGGCGGTGGTGGTTGAGGTTCTGGCAGCGGTGGGGAATAGATTAGAGCCTGTTCGAACCGTAATACTCTGTACAGTGATCGTTGCTCGCGGCGTAGGTAACTTGGCACGAACACAAAAAGCTCAAACTTGCTTTAGAACTCGATCGGCTCGCGCGTCTTCGGCGTATCATAGGGCTGGGTTAGGGTTCACGCGTCACCGACGCTACCGACCACCATCTTCAAGCGCAGAGCTCGTGCAGAAATCATTTATCAACCTGCAGACCGAGGAACTCACTGCGTGTGTTCATCTTTTGAGCCCTGCACAAGCGAGAAGGCTTCAATTTCACGCTGTCTCCCTCAACATCTTTCGATAACCCTCCACTATCAATATAGCGCCGGTATGTCCTCCCACGGAAGACGCGACTTCTCGGACGAGGAGCACGGGACAAGTCAGAGTCTCCCCCAGCGCCGCAGCATGCTTCCGTCTTCCTGATCCGTCCTTTCAGCCGACGACGAAATCAGCGAGGAGGATTTCTCCTCCAGCGAAGATGACCACGGCGACGACAACGACGACGATGACGGGCCCGAGTTCGACGCGCAGTTGCAAGGTCCGTCTGCAGAAATGGAGATCGAAGGCGATTTCAAGTATATTGCGGTCCTTTGGGCTTTCCCTTGAGCGACGCATTGAAGACGACTTTGTGTTTTTCTGCACGCAGGCGCCTCATCGAAAATATACGCTCCACAGAGGGCGATCCGAACGCTAATGTGCTGACCAAGGACTGGGACTTCAACATCGAGGAGCGGGACGTCCTGTTCCACGAGGATCTCCGAGCGGCATCTGGCATCGGGCGCAGAAAGCGCAAGGTGAGCCCCAGGCTTGCGACGAGGTTCGGTTTCGTCGTCGGTTCTGACGCCCTGCGAAAAAGCGAGGCAGACACGCCGGCATCGCGCTCTCACACCAAGTGCGGGCTCTCATCGGAGAGGGAAACCAGGCCTACGTCGACGCCGACATCCCCGAAGCGATGCGCGTCATGCAGGAAGTGATTCGCATCGAGCCCCGTGCAGCCGCGGCGTGGCTCGTCCTGGCAAAGTGCCACACCGACCTTGGACAGCCCCACAAAGCGCTGCAGCTGCGCATCATGGGCGCGCATCTGCACCACGATGCGGAGGAGTGGGATCACCTCGCCCGAGAATCCAGGTAATCTTCGCGCGGTTTCCGGTCGCTTGTCGCGCGCCTCACAGTCCGATCAGGGAGCTGGGCTTCAAGCAGCAAGCCCTGTACTGCTATGGAAAAGTCCACAGCCTCGACCAGACGAACATCAATGCCCTCTGGGACAGGGCTGCGCTCGCAAAAGAGCTCGACGATAACCGCATAGTACGGCCGATTTAGTCTCTGGTCGCGCGCGCTCACCGTCTGTTCAGGCACGCAATTCGTTGGTGGCGATTCTCAAGCAGGTTCCGCACGACCTCACCATCTTGGAGGAGCTGCGTCCGGTCTTGATCGACCTTCACGAGCTCGCTCTCTGCGCGTCTCTCTTCCAGAACGCGTTTGTGCATTACTCGTCTACATACCCCTCCGGACGTGGCGTTCATCCCGAGACCGGCGCCGACGTTCCCGGCGGCGGGTTTGGTCTGATGGAGCTGCTTGTTCTCGCGGATTTGTACAACAGCCTAGGCGAGCACGACAAGGCTGTGCATGCCATTCGAAGCGGGTGCCGGTGGCTGCAGGGCCGAGCGCAGCAGAAATTCTGGGACGCATGCGAGGACGACAGGGAGTATGACGTCGGCGAGTGGAGGGCTCCCCTCCCGGGCAGAGACGAGGAGGTCGTTCCCGGGAGGTATCCGCTGGACGTCAACGCGAGGCATCGTCTGGCTGTCGCGAGAATCAAGATGCACGAGACGGATGAGGGAATTGTGCGTGCCGCCGTCCGTCCGAGCCAGATTCACCCGCGATGAACCTCACTTTTCAGATGCATGCGAACATCGTGCTCTCGCAAGACGTCCTGGACTATGCCCCGCTGTTCGGAGAGATCGCGGATGCATACTACGAGCGTGAGATGTATGCGCAAGCGAAGCCGATCTACGAGATACTGGGCCACGATGCCGGGGTATGTATTGGCCGGTCATCTTGTTCTGGTGGCCTGGTCGCTGACGCGCTCGTAGACTAGCAGTTTGTACGTCCTCATCCAAGTGGCTCGATGTTGTCATATGCTAGGGGAGCTGCACGAAGCGGCCGAGGTTTATGAACACGGTATAAATTGATCCGATGTTAGAGTGCTGTGCCTCTGACGATGTGTATCGCAGTCATCTCGGCCGACGATACACAAAACGAAGTCAAGATGAGCCTCGCAGAGATATACGAGGTGTTGAACGAGCCTCGAAAAGCGCTCAAGCTGGTGTATGAAGGTCAGTTTGTATCACCTGCATCGCGTCCCCCATCGGACGACCGCATCTTCTTCCAGTCATCGACTCACGCAAACGGAGACCGCGCGAGGCGGCGGAGTCTGCTCAGGCCTCAGAACCGCATCTTGTCTCGTTGTTTGAAGAGACGGCAAGAAACAAGGGCAAGGCGACCGGGAAGGCGCAGCACAGGCTCACTATCACGCAACTGCGCGAGCTCGAGGATCAAAAAGAGAGAGAAATGCAGCAATTCTACCGTCGTGTCCAGGATTTGTGGCCGGCCATGATGAGGCCAGTTGGCGCGGAGGGCCAGGAACTCGCTGAGAGAGAATGGCTGTTGGAAGCGGAGAAAATGATAGAGGCATTCCGAGAGACAAGGAATTTGTTTCTGACTGTCAGGGTGAGGCACACTTGCACCCTCCTTTTTTAAAAGAAATAGCAATCACTGAAGTACATGCAGAATCCGTTTAGGGGGATGTTCCCCACCCGCAAAAAGGGCAAGAAACCTGAAGTCAACGAGAACGACATGTTGTCGCGGTTACAGCTTGATCTTGGTGCGTTCCTGCCTCTCTCAGTCCCGAGATGTGCTCACACTTTCCTGGCAGAGCATGATCGGGCTCATCGATCGAGAAAAGACGACGAGCACGCTGACAAGGTGGATATATTTAGGGGAGTCACATTCGACGATTGGTTGAAGGTATTCATGCAGGTAGAGTATGGTCATTTGTGGCATTTCTTTCAATTTTGCTCATCTCGTGTGGTCGCAGTACGCCTTTCTTCTCACCAAACGTGGCCAGTACGAAACTGCTGAGGAAGTGCTCCGACACCTCATGCTCTCCAACGCCTATCAGAAGGCTGAGACCCAGATCACCATACGGCTAACCCTCATAGGTACAGCATACGCTCTGTTCATTCTTCGTCCGCTCCAAGCACTGACCTCTCGGCTGTACAGCATGCGCCATTTTCGAAAAGCGTCATGCTGTAGTGGTTGAACAGTGTCGCAAGATGATCAACAACAACCAGTTCAATAACGAGCCCTTTCGTCTGCTCACGGCTTCCCTTGCCAGCGGATTTCGTTCCACAGATTTGTTCATCACCTCTACCCTGCAGAAGCATATCTTCCGGGAAATTAAACTCAGCGATGCGGCAGTCAGGAATAAAGACAACTTGAGGTGGAACGGACCAACCCGCCGGTGGGCTTTCAATGTGAAGGGAGGTGATACAGAGGAAGTGGAAGACGACCGCGACGAGAAAGACCGGGAGGGTACGCCAGAGGAAAGTCCAAGCGCACGGATTACGCCCATGCCAACGAAAAATAATCCGATCCTGGTGGCGACATACGGGCAGATCAGTATCGCGGCAAAGAGCTATCAAAGTGCGATCTGTGTGTACATCTATCTCATCAGCATGCATGGTCGAACTGATTGTCTATCTTCCCAAAGTCTACTTGCTTCACGCGTATGATTATTGCCCAGACGATGCCATGGTTTGTTTGAGCTTGGCAATCGCATGCATGGGTCGCGCAATGCAACGTCAAGCGGACAATCGACACCATCTAGTCGCACAGGTACGACCCCTTTTATTCGCCATTTACGTGAAGAATTCAGGATCCTCGTTAGGCAATGGCATTCTTATCCCGCTATCGTTCCCTTCGGCAGTCAGATGCTACCGGCCTGGACGAAGTAGAGTTCAATTTCGGCCGAGCGTTTCAACAATTAGGTATATTCGCGCATTCACTCGTCTATGCAGCTGCTGTAATGATTTTTCCCAGGCCTGCATTCGCTCGCTGTCAAGCACTACGAACGTGTGTTGGAAATGGCAGAAGACAGGCAGGGTACGAATTCCGAAGTGCGTAGAACTCCTGATATACCATCATCTACCGTGCTTATAGCTTTTCTCCAGGATGTCGGACTCGCGAGGGAGGCTGCATATAACCTCTCGTTGATATTCGTGACTACAGGTGCTGCGCCGTTGGCAGAACAGCTGTACCGCCGCTGGTTATCACTGTAAATCTTTATCGCGCCAGTCTGTTGATAGCGTGTCACGCCGAGAAAGAGGACAGCTTACAACCAAAACCCTCCAGCCAGCTAGTCGGCCATAGTCTACTTTCGTATTGAACGACAGCGTCTACTCTCCGGGAAATCAGACTTCCTTCATTCGATTGTGCCCCTGGTCACCTCGCCCACATCACCTTTCAAAGGTACGTGCACGATTGCGTTCAATGACGCTCCCGGCGCAGCGCGCGCCACAGCCAAGCCAAGCGTCCAGACTCTCGTGGTCGAACATTATGCTCCGTTGGGATTAGACGGTGCTGAAGTCGATGAACGGCAAGATCGGCGACTATATGAGACGAAGACTGCTAAATTGCAGATCGTGGACTACGAGGGAAGCTGCGACCTAGAGTCGGCAATACAAGAGGTATTGACAAGATGACTCGCAATCTTCGCACATAATTTACTCCACCCACCTTTCGGTACCACTCGTGATATATCAGGGGCGTTTCTCCGTCCACTCCAGATCGTGATCTTGTTAATGCACAAGCGATCAAACAGGCATACCAACTTGAGTATGTATCACTACTGATGGAAAACATGTGTCATGTAGAATGTCTCGATGGATTCCGCCAAGTGACCCTCAAGCTTCTAGCGCGTACTATACACACAATGTGAGTTCAAATACTCCGATTTCAAAGTCGTGCCCTCGTCTATACCCTTCTATACCCTGGTCGGGAAGCTAGAGCATATAGTACGACTTGTGAGCGCACACGTCGCTGCAGTCATCAAACATTTTTAGTTCGGGCACGAAGACGAAACATTGTTGTGATTGGAAAGATTCCAAGTCCTGAACCATACCTGGTCTTTTATCAATACAGGTATCGAGCACCATTTAACTGGGAGAAGGGTCCACAACGTGACTCAGGAGAGGGTGCCAATCATTATACTGGTGACTCTTTGGAGCATAACAAATTTGGCGTGCATCAGCCAACGTCAACATACATATGCTTTGGTTCCGTTTGGGAACAATGCCCATCTTTGCTTCATCTCGTAGTCAATCGTTGTTGAAAAATAGAATGTCCATCAGCAGTGTCGGGCACACCATCGGACCAATACCCGACATAGCTGTATTGAATACAGGACCTTTCAAACGAAGTGAGATTTTTCTCCGCGCCTGTCTTCTGCAATGCTGTCAGAGATCTTGGTGGTCTCAAAGAAAGAGGGTCAAGGCGCATGAATTTCTAGACGAGAGCCAACTGCAAGTTGAGTCCACGGCGCGGCGGACACGTGCGCGGACTGATCACAAACTGCCCATCAAACTGACTTCGGTTCCTTGTGCGGGCGAATGCCGGAGGCTCACACTGCCACGACGTACATGAACGACCGCGGGTTCGAGGACACACAGCTACACCCCACTGACATCCAGCCATCATCGGGCTTGCCTCACATCCAAACATGCCCCACTCGTTCCTCTCGGCCGCGACTGTTGCGACAATAGGCCTGACCTGTAAAGCAGTTTTGAAGCTTGGCCTGTGCTCGATGACGGTCAACGGTCTCCCGATTCTGTTGGATGCTCTGGAGAGCGGCGAGAGAGCGCAAGGGAGGGGCGTTGTCACCGGTATGTCTCAACCCATGCGCTCGAGCCCTGCTGTCGACCTGACCGACTCCGCGTCCAAAGTATCCAATCATATCTCCACGTACGCGTTCAGCCATCCATCGCACCCCTTCCCGTCGTTCGCTACCATCCAGCTCACCCATGCACTCCTCCAGATTAGATGATCCACTCACTTGGGGCATTATGCCCGCACGCACGTACCTCCGCTCGCGCCTAACCCGTTGGTCGCTCGGCGCATCCGACATCATGTTTACTAACCCGTGAGGACCTCATCGCCTGGCTTTTCCCTTCGGCATCGTGCTGTACTCTCATATCCCTCCGACACATTCTGACGCGACTCTGCTAGCCAGTGTATTTTCAACGTTCTTCCGTCACGGACAGGTGCTGGAGACATTCCGCGGGAAGGGCATTTACCAACCAGCGGTTAATGCCGCGATTGAGAAGCTGGGGAAGGGTGACTGGGTAAGTTTGATCGCATGTTCTGCGTGGACCTTTCTAACTCTGCGGGTTGAAACAATGGGCCCGCGACAGATCCATCTGTTTGGTGAGGGAAAGATCTGCCAGCCCGAGACGTACGCGCACACGGGAGGCATCGCGCAGCTGCAGCGGTTCAAGTGGGGCGTGTGCGTCGTCTTCTCATCTCCCTATACTCTGCGCTCGTCTCACCGCTTTGTTGACGCGTACAGAGGCCGCATCTTACTAGAAACCCCGTGCCCTCCCACAATCATACCGATGTGGCTGACAGGTGCGCTCCGCCTTTGTCTTGCCTTCCGCCTCGCCTCTCGCGCCGTGTTCGTAGCTAACAACGTTGTGCTGCTCACGCGACTTGCTATTCGCCGCGCCGCGCCGTGCAGGCTTCGAGCGGTTGATGCCCGAGGGCCGCACATTCCCATATAATTTCGTTCCTCGACTCGGCGCACGACTAAGCGTCACCTTTGGCGAGCCCGTCCGCTTCGAAGACATCACTGCTGCTCTGGGCCGGCTGACGGCCGCCCTTCCCGATGCGTCCGGAGGCGAGGCCAGCGGCGGCCCGAATCTTGCCGGCCCAAGTGCGGACGGTCCCGCGGACACGGAATGGCAGAGGCTAGCCAGGAGCGAGGTCACGGCGGTCATCCAGCGCGCAGTTGAGGCACTCGGACGGACGGTGTCGGGGGACATGCTGGGCAAGTCTTCGCCGTGAATCGGAGTGTGCTATCTTTATAGATGCTTTCCTAGAGCTCGAGGTATTGCTTGTTGCTGTATCACACTGACATAATGGTCTAGCTAAGATGTACTTACCCTGGTGTGTTGTAGCGAGAACAGGCATGCGTCACCTGTATATTCATCATTGCGCTTCGCGCCATCTCGTCAATCTTTCCTCTCAGATCTGAGTGCCCTAGCTCCAGTCTCTTGGGGTCAATGCTCGTATGAGATCTCGATTGCACTCCTCTGTCATTTCCTCACCTCTGCTCACACGCACAACTCATACAGTACTTGACAGCTACCACCTAGTCTACTAACACCCGAGCATGTTGTTCACATCGGAGGCAACCACCGATAGCATGACAGCTGCTACCATACCACGCAGGCAAGTAAGCAACGGAAGTGAGGCGACCGGTGTCGGGTTTGTACCGAGCTGGGTTGAGTATTTTGGGCGACCCTGAAGGTTTGTCAAAAATCCCGCGTCTCGTTCTCGAGCCACTCCCACAGTCGCCGTCCGTTTTCGGGGTCGCTTGTCTCGGGCCTGCACTCCCCGACGCGTGCCCAGGGGATGAAGAACTGCACGCCGCACAGCCCCAAGGAATTAGCGATATTGTGCAATGCGAATAGAATCAGGAGGTTGGGCACTCACCTTACCGTTGAGGTCGACCGTCTCGGGGGACGTGCCGGCCCAGAGCTGCGTGAGAGCCCCGTACGGGACGGGATACAGAATCAGTTGCTGCAGGTGCGTGAAGTTCACGGTCAAGCGTCATTTTATCTGTAGCATGGACGGAAGAGGGGACGCACGAGGAAGAAGCGGCTGATGGGGTCCAAGTGTCGCTGGAGCTCAGTCTTGAGGTTGCCCGGGTTGACAGAGGTGGAGACAATTCCCTTGTCGCCGTACCGTCTCGCGAGCTCCTTCGCGAATACCACGTTTCCCTGTTGAGAGTAGCCGCGCATTAGGAGATGTTCTTCAAGAAAAGACGCACGTACGTGTTTGCTCTGGTTGTAGAGCGTGTAGGTGTTCAGCTTGTCACGGGCAGGGCCGGGGCGGAACGAATCCCAGTCGATGACGTCCAAGTAGGCACTTAGAGACGCGGTGGTGACGACACGCGCTTTCGCATCGGGGGAGGAGCGTGCGCCGGCAAGGAGGGCAGGAATAAGCAGTTTAGTGAGGAGGAAGTGACCGACGACGTTCGTTCCCCATTGGAGGTCGTATCCATCTTTTGTGAGGAGAGAGGCGGATGGCCACATGACGCCGCTGCAAGGATAAGGAGAGGGGATGAGCGAGGCAAGTCATCGAGAAAAAGGAAGATCTGTACCCATTATTGTAAAGCATGTGCAGCTCCGTCTCCTTTCCGAGAAACTCCTCTGTCGCGCGCTTCACGCTATGCATGTCCGCAAGATCACACTCGAGGAAGATGGCGTCCTTTCCGGTGTCGCGCTTGAGGTCCGCAATGGCGGCGGTTGCCTTGGAGCGGTCCCGGGCGGCGACGTAGACGGTGGCGTTGTGGGAGAGGAGCGCACGCACGGTCTCCTTGCCAATTCCGGAGTTCCCGCCCGTGACGAGGGCGACGCGACCGGTGAGATCAGGGATGTCGGAGACGGAGAAGTGGGAGCGCGGGGGGAACCACTGAGTGAGGAGGCTCCAGTTCTGACCCATTGTGTCGTCGTGCGCTCGCTCAGGACGCCGGAAAGGTGTGAGGTAGTGTAGAGAGGGAGACGAAGGGGGGAGCGAGCGAGCGATTGGGCTTATAAGGGCGTCGTCTCATTGCGGTGAGACTCGACGGCTTACCGGCTTCGAACGCGTGTTCCCAGACGCGTTCCGGTCACGTGCCTTCTTTTACGACCTGCATGCCGATAGTGACGCGTCCCTTCCGGGCCAAACCACAATAAGCGGATCCTGCTATCGCCGATGTTCAAAACTCATGGCAGATGGGACTAAATATGAGCTTGTATTTCTATTTTAGTCTTATTTTCTGTAAGTTGTAAAGAATTATAAGCTCTATAATGCAGCATTATATGTTTCAAGGTATTGAAAGTAATACTGAAGCTATTACACAAGAACATAGTCTTTCTGATTGTTTAGATTTTTTATCACTGTCCCATCCAAAATAAAATTGGCTAATATGACCCTGGGTCCTATTATTGGAACAATTTGAATTAGATCTTGGAATATGTTGTGCTACCATATATTTCTTATTGTTTGAACTTGGTCCCTTGCCACATAGGGAGAAACTCATTTATATTTGGCTCACTAAAAACAAAACACAAGAGCCAAGGTCAAACAATAAGAGATTTATAGTAGCACAATATATTCTAAGATCTATTTATAACTATTCCAATAATAGGACCCAGGGTCATATTAGCCAATTGCATTTTGGATGGAACAGTGATAAAAAATCTAAATAATTAGAAAGACTATGTTCTTATATAATAGCTTTAGTATTACTTTGAATACATTGAAATATATAATGCTACATTATAGAGCTTATAATTCTTTATAACTTACAGAAAATAAGACTAAAATAGAAATACAAGCTCATATTTAGTCATATTTACTATGATTATGTACTTTGATCTCATTCAAAGCTATTGTTGATATAGTCTGTGGTTGATTTTCTGCTCAAGCATGTTCACTGCTTGCTAAGGCATAGCTCTTGCACTGCAGATAGCACTTTATCATGCATTATCAAAAGGCTTACATATAGCACACCCTATTACCCTTCTACTGTCTATCTCTATTTTTTTTACTTGGATAACCAGGGTTATGTTATATATGCCAACTTTCATATATATAGATGTCAATGGGGATAGGGTACCTTGCCATGGCAAAGGGGATCTATATAGCAGCTTTTGATGCTGCTATCAAAGAGGCTTTATTAGTAAGGTGTTCTACTCTTAGTTTACCCATCTCTATATAGAGGGTGATAGTAGGGGTCCGGTGGCAACTAGCCGTTAGCTAATTCCACGCGACAAACCACGCGAGACTACTGTCCCATAGGCTTCGGGAGGCGAAACGGAGCATATTGGAGCTTGAAACGGAGTTGGTTAGCGTATGCATGCCCGGAGCTAACCTAAGCATAGGGAATTCTCTTTCCCTGGCACTATCTTGCAGTGATTTCTTCAGGTAAAATATGAGGGGGCATTCAGCAAGGGCTTAGCTTGGCAACCACTCTAGGCTCTTGGTTTTGTTTGCAGGTATTTTTTTATGTAAATAAATAATAAATAAAAGGGGACAATAAGAAATGGTGGCACTGGGCTAATAGCTCAAGTTATATGTCCTTGATTACACTTATGTAGGCCACATAAGAAACCATGTGAGCAAAGCAAGCATCCATGATAAATTGGGTGAGCAGAGTAAGCCATGTCTTGGTGCTTCTAGCAACTCTAGCAACTAGAGTGGGCTATGCCTTAGTGGCCATTGAAGCTTGAAATAGCATCCTAGCACCTCACAGAGAACCTCACGGGGGAGCCTCATAGGGCAGAATCTCATAGGGGAATCTAATAGATGGGACCTTATAGGGAGCTTTATATGGGAATCTTACAGGAAGGACCTTATAGGATGTCACAGAAGAGCCATATAGGGATATTGGGGCACAGGAATTTTAGTAAGCAGAGTGAGCCATGTCTTGGGTGCTCCTAGCAACCCTAGCAACTGGAATGGGCTATGCCTCAGCAGCCATTGGAGCTTGAAATGGCATCCTAGCACCTCATAGAGAACCTTATAGGAGAGCCTCATGGGTGGGACCCTGATGGGGGAGCCTCATAGGGCAGAATCTCATAGGGGAATCTAATGGATGGGACCTGATAGAGAGCTTTATATGGGAATTTTATAGGAAAAACCTTATAGGATATCATAAAAGAGCCATATAGGGATATTGGGGCACTGGACTTTATGGGCACTGGACTTTACAGGCACTAGACTTTATAGGCACTGTACTTTACAGGCACTAGACTTTATAGACACTAGACTTTGTGAACACTAAACTTTACAGACACATCAGACCAAGCACTATAACAAAAACTCAGATTAAGCATGGTTACGCCATCGCAACACGACGGGTGAAAAGCTAGTGTTATATGAGTCTAGATGTTTTATTTTGCTAGCTTTACCATTAGAAAAGCAGCTGCCCTAGTGACTCTTCTCTATATTGCCACTTTTGACTGTCTCTTAACTAGAAGCATTGACCATGCCAGAAGATCTGCATGCATTTCAAGGAAACACATATTGACAATATAGTGTCTGCATATGATATGAATACTAGGCTCAAGGGCTTGATACATACTTAGTTTAAACATAGTATTTGAGTCTCTCTGCCTAGTCCACATCAAAGTTAGGGCCTTTGGTAAGTGGCCCCCCTTTGCCTTACTTGGAAGGCATATTCATAATCTGAATATCCAAAAAGATGGCAATATGTAAGACAGATTATTAGTGTGCATAAGCACTAATGTGTCATTGTATTAAGAACTTGAGTGGTCTTGTCTAAGTCATTACATTTATTTTCTCCTATTACACATTCTCTTCTTTATTTGTTATTTATGGGTCTATGGCCATAGAAACTAGGCCTATAACATGGACCTCTAATAAGGGCCTAGATTTTCTCAAGGCAACACTCAACACAATCCTTATACAATGGCTAGAGAGGCCTCACAATTGGCAGGTTAAAGCCAAAGCCAATGCTCTCTATTAACAAGATCAACTTCTTATAGTAGAGTATAGTGAGGAAAAGATGGCAGCCATGTACCTTTACTTGCTTATATATAGGGAGTTAGCAAGAATATAGGAAAAGTCATATTTTGCACCCAACCTATGTATAGAACATCCTTTTGTTCTAAATGTAACACTGTTAACAGACCTTGCCCACAGTCAAGTAAGTGATATAATGGTCATCTAGATTTCAATTGTATTCTAACCTGTAGGTCAAGGAGATAGAGAGAATAGGAGTCAAGGCTGTCTCCTTGGATAGAAAAAGTCTATTGTTGGCCAAAAATCCTAGTCAAAACCTTTACCAAGAAGTAATGAGTTATACTTGGTTTATAGTTATAGTGCCACCTAAGTGGTTAATATCACTAGAGTTTGACAAGGTCTTATATCTAAATAAAAAAAAACCCCTCTCATATTAGATCCAAGTTATACCTAATTATTAATAATACTCATCTAAGATAATCAGGGTATATTATAAATAATTATCCATAATTATCTTTATGATAAATCTGCAATAAATACTACATTGATTATGATTCTAGAGTTTACTCAAAATCTATAACTTAAGTACAATAATACAGACTCTAAATCCAAATTATATGAGTACCAGAATATTTTTTATTTAATATAGAGTGTATTTTTTTTTTAGTATATCATATCCTTATTTAGAACATGAATTGAGATCATAAAAGCCCTGATTTTTTGGGTGTTCATTGATCAAAAATAAATCAAAAATAAGTAAGTAATAAGATTAGAAATATTAAGATTGCCTAAATTATGTCAATATATTTGGATTACAAAGATATTAATTTAGATCTTATAGCTGAGTAGCTTAGAGCATCTGTTTGGAGTGTGTACAGTTATAAGGTTATAGGTCCAACTCTGGCCAAGGGCAAGTTTTTTATAAGATAAGATTTTAGCCATAGATATTTAGATAGTGACCTCTATAGATATCTCTAGGTTATAGATTATAGTAATAGCAAGAAATGATGACACTATAATAGATTTTATTTTTCTAAAAATCCATTTGACTAATTAGCTTTAATTAGCCTTAATTAGCTATAATTAACTCTAAAATAAAGGGAGGGTAAGCAACAAAAAAAATGCTAATGCTATTTTGGTAAAATTATCAATAATTAGAGCTTAATACAAGAGGGGCATTTCCTAGATATATGCTAAGCAAGAGCCTAGTTTGGATGTAAAGAGTTAAAGGTGGCAAGCACTAAATAGACCTCTAATAGCTGTGCCTTTAAGAATAGTAAGTTGATAAGAATTGATGAGTTATTCAATAACCTATTGGGAGTATCTTTTTGAATGTGCATAGTGTGAGTTTGAGTATGCTATTTTGTACTTATACTAGGGGGCCATGGCTAAAGATGTTTTCCCTAGCATAACTAGCTAGAATATGCCAGTTGAATGCCTATTTGCATTTCAATGCATGGTTCGTGGCAGCAGCATAGCCATCAAGGTTTTGTTAGACAATATAGAAGACCTAGATGGCAACATCTGTTGGATATAGTATACTGGTGCTATCTATGAGCAGAGTATATATGGTATTAACAACAAGACTGAGGAGTAATTCTTTTAGGGAAAAATGAAAAGGAGATAACAGGTAGTAATTAAGGCAACAAATTGCCTTATCCAGATGGTTAGGCCACTTTCATAGTAGTTTGTTGAATCTGCAGCCTTGTACATCTGGAAAACCACTCCCTTGTATTAGCTCTGGATTATATCTAATAGTGTCTTAAAGTATCTAAGAGTGTTAATAGCATCTAAAAGCGTCTAATTTCCTAATTGGGAGCAACACATTGTGAGCATTGGATTGGATTCTAATCTCATAATATTAGCACTAATTCTACACTAAGAAGTCTTTAATTAGCAGTAAGAAATAGTAAGTACTACTGCTCTATCAGTAAGAAGGTAAAAATGTGGCACATTCCATACTATTTTAGCACATTATTCTCCTTTATATATGCCTGCACCATGATCTTGTAGCTCTTTTGCTGACTTTCCAGCTGCTTTCTAAAGAGACATAGAAAGAGAGAAATGTGCATTGATGCCCCCAGCCACTTTATTGGCAGCTTGGCAGCTGCCACAAGAGGCTATGAAGACCTCAGTACCTTGGCCTTGCACACAAAATTATGAAAGTTGTCATTGTTAGCCAATGCCTGCTACTAGTCATTATAGGACACAACATGTGGGTTGGGCTTAGGAATATGCTACATGCAGCCTTGTAGACCTTGTCTATTAGTACAGTGGTTAATACTGTCTTGCACAGCACACAATTATCATCACTATTGATACAACAATTTTTAGCACTATTTATATTGTTTATTGCCTTGTTATACAGAAGATGCTCAAACTTGGTGTTTTCCTCTGGCTATTAGACTGTGGAAAAGACAGTCATGTTGGTATGTGGTACCAGAATGATATATTTGCCTGCCATATAGGAAATATGTGCACTAAGCATATTAAGATCATGTCCAACAATCTTGTGCTTATTTATATATATGCATGCCATACATATACCCTTATCCCCACCCTCTACCTCACTAGTGGCTATTTGGAAAACCCCTCTCTCTTATTGGATCTTAATTATTCATAATCATGTTTTTGATCAAATTTGCAAATTCAGGTAGCATTGCCTATACTAGTAGATTGCTATTGAATATTACACTCAATCATAGTTTTACACATTCTAAATCCAAATTGTGTAAGTGCCATAATTTGTTTTTACCCTATATAAAGTGTATTATTTATTTTCTATCAGTTTATTATCTTCTTAGCTGGTGTTTAAACTAAATCCTAAAAGACCTGGCTTTTGGGTATTTATTGACATGTTTAGTTATTAGATAGGAATTATTAGGATTGATTATAACTTGAAATTTCGGAAAAATCATAATAAATCAAGCATCATAGTTCTCATAGCTTTCTTATAAAGTCATGTCTATTAGAGCACTAGTTGAATACCTAAACATAGAATATACCTTATAACAAACTTGCTTTTTGCCAAAATTGAACTAACAACCTCATGTATATAAGCACCCGGGACAGATGCTCCAAGCTACTAAGCCAAAAGGTCTAATATACAAACTTGGTAATCTAAATAAGTGGACATAATATAGGCAACTTGAATATCTCAAATTTAATCCAACATTTATCTTTTCTCTATTTTAGGAAAATTATGTCTAATTAGAACAGGTTTAGAGGGGGGGTAAGCTAAAAATGTCTAATCCTAATCTTTCATAATTTAGTATAGTAGAGCGTTAATTATAGCTAATTAGAGCTTAATACAAGGGAGTGGTTTTCCAGATGTACCACATACATTCTCCCTCACTGACTTTGGAGAACAGGTCCATGCCATCATCGTCTTTAGCATCCTGCTGTGTGACATCATTGGCATTGCTATCCGATATGGTTTCAAGGCTTGGTAAGCTCCCAGATTCTGATTCTAAGCCAGACTCTCACACTACCCATCCACCATCCTCCTCATCAAAATCCTGAACAGCATTTGATAAGCCGGCAGCTTTGTCAGCATTTCCAAAAGGTTTCTTTAGTGGTTTTGTACAGTGGCTGCAAATGTGGCTGCATTCCCCATAATTCCAGAAAACTGGCCCTCCACCTATTGCCTTCTTGTCCTTGCCTTTAAAGGGTTGGACAGCGAGCGCCTCTTCTGTTCCCTTTGGTACTAGTGACTTTGTCTGCCGGGCTGCCTTAGCTGCAGTGGACTCATAGCGCTGATGATGGTCTTCCTCACTGATTGATCTCATGAGAGAATTGGGAGGAATAGAGAAAGATGGGTCAATGAGCTGAACAGCTGACAGCTGTGAGGTAGCAAAAGCAGCAAGATGATGGGGAAGCAATGACAAGATAGTGGAGCAATAATCTTCATCACTGATGAGCACGCCAACCTGAGCTAACTTCTCTTTCTCTGTTCACAGGGCATCAAAGAATGACCAAGTTTCCTGACCTTGGGGTCACTTTGACTGCAAGAAAGCCTTCTATATCTTAGTCTGTGCATATGCACCCTTGACAGTATACTCTGTGACAATCATAGCTCAAGCAACAGCAACAGAGGGAAGTGCTGCACATTTGATAACTGTAGAGTCTGGTGCACACTAACTAAGCAGATAGCAAGAGGTGTGTTTGGCCTTGTCCCACCCGGTAAGACAAGCAACATGATCATCAGTCAAGGGGTCAAGGAAGATTGGCTGAGGAGTAGTGCCATTAAAATGGCCCTATTTCTCCTTTGCATCCATAGCAAGCTTGAAGCAGGCCTGGAAGATAACCCAGTTAACTCCACTGGCTTTGAGCTTTGGAATCAATGATAGAAGGGTGTCGGTAGAAAGAGAAGTGGTAGACGCCATCAGGAATGAGAGCAGATAAGTTTATGGGAGGGTAAGCAGGGGCCCAGTAAACTGTAGAAATGAGACAAACACTGTGCATGGTCTGTACAACAAACAGACACTCAGACTTGTGTGTGGTAGGCAATGACAGTCTATATTCACCTGTACAACAAACAGACACTATGTCTCAAAGTAAGTACAGGTAATATGGAAAGAAGTCCTTTAGTATGTATCTCACCTCAGACTTGTGCATGGTAGGCAATGACAGTCTGAGGGAAAAGAAGACGAAGGTCCAAATATATATCTAAATGAATGTACGATAATGAAAAGGAACAGGGACACAAGTGTGCATGTGGACATGCCAAATTAGGAACCACAAGTGATAAGAAATAAACGGACTCCACTACGGAGCTTGGCGCGACTTGCTCATCCTACACTATAATCTCCTTACTAACATTCCTCCAAGGCTTTCTTCGATCACAACTATGCTCAGCACATGACTGTCTCGGCTTGATAACTGCTTGTGCCAATGATATTCAGTGGGCGTTGGCAGGCGTTGGCCGAGATTGGCATCATGGAGGCAAACACGGCAATGCCACGGGGTTAAGTCGGAAACCACAAAAAACTAGTAAGTTCCAGGAGGTGCTCCTCAATCTGACAATCGCAAATTGTATCTCGAGGGGAAAAACACCTGCTTCTCCAAGGCAAGTGTCTGTGCGCATAGTACCTGCCCGAATTCACGCTTCCGTGCCATCTCGTCAATCTTTCCTCTCATATCAGATCTGAGTACCCTAGCTCCAGTCTCCCGGGGTCGATGCCCGTATATGATCTCGATTGCACTCCTCTGCCATTTCCTCACCTCTGGCTCACACGCACAATTCATACAGTACTTGACAGCTACCACCTAGTCTACTAGCACCCCGAGCATGTAGTTCGCATCGGAGGCGATTACATAGCATGACAGCTGCCACCACACCACAAGTAAGCAACAGAAGCGAGGAGACCAGTGTCGGGTTTGTACCGAACAGGGCTGAATACTGAGTGTTTTAGACGACCCTGAAGGTGTGTCAAAAGTCCCGCGTCTCGTTCTCGAGCCACTCCCACAGCCGCCGTCCGTTTTCGGGGTCGCTTGTCTCGGGCCTGCACTCCCCGACGCGTGCCCAAGGGATGAAGAACTGCACGCCGCGCGGTCCCAGGCGATTAACAATATTGTGCGATGTAGTCAGAATCGGGAGGTTGGGCACTCACCTTACCGTTGAGGTCGACCGTCTCGGGGGACGTGCCGGCCCAGAGCTGCGTGAGAGCCCCGTACGGGACGGGATACAGCACCAGTTGCTGCAGGTGCGCGAAACCAACGGCCGAGCGTCAGCTCATCTACAACAGTGGGTAGAGAAGGAGACGCACGATGAGGAAGCGGCTGATGGGGTCCAAGTGTCGCTGGAGCTCAGTCTTGAGGTTGCCCGGGTTGACAGAGGTGGAGACAATTCCCTTGTCGCCGTACCGTCTCGCGAGCTCCTTCGCGAATACCACGTTTCCCTGTTGAGAGTAGCCGCGCATTAGGAGATGTTCTTCGAACGGAGCAAAGGAAGGATGGCCGTACGTGTTTGCTCTGGTTGTAGAGCGTGTAGGTGTTCAGCTTGTCACGGGCAGGGCCGGGGCGGAACGAATCCCAGTCGATGACGTCAAAATAGGCACCCATGGACGCGGTAGTGACGACACGCGCTTTCGCATCGGGGGAGGAGCGTGCGCCGGCAAGGAGGGCAGGAATAAGCAGTTTAGTGAGGAGGAAGTGACCGACGACGTTCGTTCCCCATTGGAGGTCGTATCCATCTTTTGTGAGGAGAGAGGCGGATGGCCACATGACGCCGCTGCAAGGATAAGGAGAGGGGATGAGCGAGGCAAGTCATCGAGAAAAAGGAAGATCTGTACCCATTATTGTAAAGCATGTGCAGCTCCGTCTCCTTTCCGAGAAACTCCTCTGTCGCGCGCTTCACGCTATGCATGTCCGCAAGATCACACTCGAGGAAGATGGCGTCCTTTCCGGTGTCGCGCTTGAGGTCCGCAATGGCGGCGGTTGCCTTGGAGCGGTCCCGGGCGGCGACGTAGACGGTGGCGTTGTGGGAGAGGAGCGCACGCACGGTCTCCTTGCCAATTCCGGAGTTCCCGCCCGTGACGAGGGCGACGCGACCGGTGAGATCAGGGATGTCGGAGACGGAGAAGTGGGAGCGCGGGGGGAACCACTGAGTGAGGAGGCTCCAGTTCTGACCCATTGTGTCGTCGTGCGCTCGCTCAGGACGCCGGAAAGGTGTGAGGTAGTGTAGAGAGGGAGACGAAGGGGGGAGCGAGCGAGCGATTGGGCTTATAAGGGCGTCGTCTCATTGCGGTGAGACTGACAGCTTCCCGGCTTCGAATGCGTGTTCCCAGACGCGCTCCGGTCACGTGCCTCCTTCCACGACACAGAATCTCGCTCTTGGCTTTGTGTTCCTTCCTATGTGGACCACAGCGGGTTCCCATCTATCCCCATGCAAAGGTGAGCACTGTTTTCTTTTATCATTCGTCATAGCCATCGCTTGCTATCATGCGCACGACCATCCGTCATGCCTGCGTGCCGACTGTGACGCGTCCTCTCCGAGCCGAACTCGAATACTCGGATCTTGCTATCGGCGATGTTCAAGACTGAGCGCTCAGTCCTCACTCGGAGCTATCTTGGACCGTTGGGATAACCTGTCGTTAAATTTTCGCTCGAGCGCCTTCGCCGTTCGCTGCTTGTCATGGGCCTCCCGCTCTGTCGATGATTATGATACCTTACCATGCATCACCAAAAGGTTCACATACCACACACCCCACCACCGCTATCCACTCCTCTCTCTGTCACTTGGACAACTAGGCTTATGTCATATACGCCAGTACTCACACTTGTGAATGTCGATGGGGATAGGGTACCTTGCCACGGCAGAGGGGATCCAAGCGGCGGCTCTCTATGATGCCGTCGTCAAAAAGGCTCTATCGGTGAGGTGTTTCACTCTCAGCTCGCCCATGCTATATGGCTCTAGATATCTAACTCTGCTGGCTTTGGCATGAGAAGAGCGCCGGTAACTCACCTCTACACTGCCGCTTTCGGCCAACTCTCAACTGCGAGCATTGATCATGCTAGGAGATCTGCATGCGTTGCATGGAAAATCAATCTTGACAATGAGGTGTCTCTAAACGCGACGTGAACGTCATGCTCGTGTTTACACAGTGATAGAGTCTCTTTGCATCAGATACGGGACGAGCCAGCCTTCCCAATGGTATCATGCTCAAGTTCGCTAGGAGGTTGCGCGTCGTTTGCAGTCGGTTCTCGTCCAGTGGCGCACGCTCACTGCTCCATAGTGTTGTAGGTAAACACGTATGGCAACGCCTTCAGAGCCCGTCCTGATGTAATACCCCTCGAGGATTTGATGTTGGTCGGGTCCAGATTCACGATCTAGGACCGGAAATCCTTGGCTCCCTCAAGCAAAAGCACTTCGTTTGCGGTAAATGCAAACAAAGCCAAAGCATCACTCGCAGTCTGTGAACAGTCATCCGAACGACATTCGAGCTTGAACCATCAGACAGTTACCATTACCTTCACGGGTCCATCTCCTTGCTTGCTTATAACGCACTAGGCTCTCTTCCACCACAACTTGTAGCTTTCACGCTACAACCCCCAGCGCACGACTGTATCGGCTGGTCAACCGCTTGTGCCGATGATGTTTCGCGGGCGTTGGCCGAGATTGGCATCATGGCGACGAACACGCCGATGCTGCGGGGTCAGGCCGGAAACCGTAAAGCACTAGTAAGTTCCAGGAGGCGCTGCTGAATCTGACCAATATAAATTCTATCTCGGGGGCAGACACACCCTATGTTTTCTCCCCTCAACGCACGCTTCTCCAGGCCGAGTGTCTGTGCGCATGGCACACCCCTGCAACGGACAACATGCCCTGGAAGTACTGCCAAATTGTTGGCACACAGCGATCCTTGTCAAATACGCGCTGCATCTGCGCTCTGCAGATAGCTTCTCTTCTAGGCGCCAACCCATGTCGTCGAGGAATTGATTTGAGCAGACCTAGAAGAAGAGATGCTCGATATAATGACTCTGGCGCGTCAGCTCAGGCAAGAACAGCAGACCAGGTTTGCGGAATGTCGGTTCAGAATCATTCTCACCTTCACAGATCAGAGAGCTTTAATGCTGTAGACCGTGCAGCACTGCAGGGGAAGAAAAGCACAGTTCACTTATCATTGTACTTAACCGGTCGTGTCAAACATCGGCCCGGAGTCGATCGATAAGCATGCAATTGGGAAGTACTGATGACACGTAGGTAAATACATAGCTATCCCTGTATTGACTATCACCCTCTAACCCCCATCTCCACTCACAAAAGTGCTCTATCCAGTCTATTGAGAACATACGCCATGCCGCTCAAACTTGTGGCCGACACTCATGACCACTCTCAGTGCACGCACACTCCGGAGGAAGACAAAGCTGTACTCGTCTTCTCATGCAAAGTGGCGAACAACTATGTCACAACTCAATGTATGCACATGGATTCAGGAGCAAACTGGAGGGTCCATGACGCTGAACTTGAAAAGCTCTTCCTCAAATGCAAGAAGAAGGGGTCCGTGGCAGATATGCGACGGCTTAGTGAGTGCCACCTCCAATATGCCGCACTCCCTCGTCAAATCCCGATCTGAACTCGCTCCCGATAGAGAGTTTTCAAAAGCCAAAGATAGATTTGAAAATACTGTCTCCAGCATTGAGTGGGTATAACGAAGCCGCCGCGATCGCGGGATATCTGACCGTCGTCTCCGTGTGACCTAGTGAACAGTGAGTGCAGCCATCATTGTCCACGATCGAGAGATGAGAGCGAGAGCTCGTGCATCTATAGACATCCATAACGCATTCAGAGATTCCTATCAGGGAGAGGGTCATCAAGCCCTGTTGGCCATGATAGATTCTTATTGCGAATTAGGGCCAGCAAAAGCTATTCCACCCTACAACTACTCGATAGACATGCTTCGATCCTCCGGTATGGGCAAGTCTCGTACGGTCGACATCGCAGCGCGAAAGCGGTTTGCGTTTCTTCTCAATCTGCGGGACCCCGGGTCGGTCGGTACTTTCTGTGAGTTGCTCATCGTAAGACCCCTCGAGCATATATGAATTTCATACAGCTTATCCACCTACCGACATCGCTGTGCGAGAATTTTTTTCGCACCTGCACTCCACCGCGCTTTCGGACTCCCAGGTTCAGCTTCGATTGGGCGCATTCTTCATTGCTCTTTTCCGAAAGGCAACGACTGAGCTCAAGAGGTTCCGGCCCACGACTGCAGACGACACCGCGCAATGGTGGCACACTCGGATGGAAGAAGGTAGTTCTGCAGAGAGAGTCGGGACTAGACGGGCGGCGTTGTATGAAGAGGCGATCGACGATGCGGAAACGGTGAGCCGTCGTTGGGTTCGAAGGCTCGTGACTCGCTCACAGGTGTGATCGCAGATCGTGAAATCCGGAGGCTTCCATATTAAAAGCGCGCAAGAGTTACTGGAGACAAGCTGCCAAGGCCTCTTGGACGCACTCGAGGATGCACGAAGCGAGGGCTCGCCAGTCACTCCTGTCAAGTTTTACATATCCATCGACGAGGCACATGTTATGACGGGGAAGTTGAGGTACTTCCCCCATGCACGCACCGTGTATCAAAACCTGGGCACGGTGCTAACGTGGCCGGGCCGCTGCCTGTCTTCACGATATTCCTTTCCACGAAGTCTCAGCTACAAGAACTGGCTGTGCCAGCATATTTACAGTCTTCCTTTCGCGTGGAGCATGGCACTATGCTTTCCCCCCCTTTCACAGAGCTCTCATTCGATACGTTCGCGACTGGTCTGTACACCAGCCTCAAGGAGCAGAGTCTGAATGAGCCGGTCTCCCTCAACTCGGTTCACAATCTCGATGTCATCGCCAGATCTGGGCGCCCATTGTCACTTTCTTGCCTGAAACTGTTCTGCCCGACTCACCGAGTCTCTTTCTAGGTGGTGTTCTCTCTACAAACATGCCTATACGAAGAAGGACTCGACCATAGGGTTCGCAAAGCTCAAATAGCACGAGCCATCGGCGGGAGATGATCTGAGCCTGACTGCGAAAATGGCCTGCCTCTCCGTGCGCATCCTGCTCGATTTCGATTCGGTCGACGAAACTGGACGAGCCACCGTCTCTGAGCTCGTGGAGTGGCACACGCGCGTCGTGTTTGCAGTTCCCAAGCACCGCCAATTCATGCGCACGAGAACGCCGTCGGAGCCCATCCTCGCAGAGACTGCAGCGAGGTTCCTTAACATCGACCGTCATGGAGAAATGCAGCTTCGGATCGATGAACTAGGTTCCAATTTCCTTGCAGTCTCTACAGGGAGGATATCTGGCCCTTAGTGAACGCGGGGAAATGGTCACTCGCCTCCTGTGGATCATCGCACATGACAAGGCCATCGAGTCGATGTATGGCATGAATGTATCGGAGGGCTACCTCCGATTCCACAGACCCATCTCCGTCATCGCCTTTCTCAAGTCTCTCTTTCACGAGGATCACCACAAGGAGATCCTGAACGCGACACCAGTTGGCGGTCCCAATGGTGCCTCTCTCGAGGAAACATTCAAAGACGCCTATTTGAATTTCACTCACTTTGCCTTGGCTGCCGATAGCGAGGTTCTTCGAGCATCACAGATCTTTCAACTGCTTCTTCGAGGCACTGCTATCCAATGCCGGAACAACAAAGACATGATCCATCATGTGGTGCCCATCTTATTTGGAGATCCAGCCATGACCGAAATTTGGGAGGATGCTGCGTTGGCCATGCAAGGTCACATCAAAAATCGGAACACCCCTCGAGACGGCCTGCGGATCAGCCCGAACATCACCCACCCAAACCACGATCTCCCTGTACTCTCTCTTCAACACGAACTAAGCGCCTCGTACAGCAGTGTGCGGTGCGTCGAGAGAGACTCCTACGGTGTTTGCGCGGGGCCCGACGGTCTCGATGTGCAGAGACGGCACTGTCACATAGTTGCGTACGGTACGAGTTCCGCGACCTATGCGGCGATCCCTCCCTCAACAGACGGTATCTATGCCTCGCTCCTGGCCCCGGCCCATGTGATCGACGATTTTCCTCGAGCGAGTCTCCCGGGATCGAGGAAGATGCTGGATCAGATGCTTCCAGCTCTGCAATACGCAGAGAGGGGTTTCTCATGATTTTAAGTTGACGCTGTAAATGTCGTTTATTAGGATCAGATCTGACTGATTTTCTTTGGCGATAGCGTGTATGTATTCCCGTGCTGGCCATGTTTTCATGTGCTCAATAAAACTAGGTGAAAATATCTGGAATCAACAATGTTCTTTACCTCCGTATCGCCAGTCACACTTGTAGCACATTCCCAAAGCAGCCTTAACTGGCCTGACATCTCAACTTCATTACAAGCAAGACAAAGGCTCTGATCACCAAATTCTCATACAAGATGCAATGGTATTCTTGAGCGCCCAGATGTTAAGATTCATTCCAAGATAGGGGCCAGTCAACAATGCAAAATGCTATCGATACTATTACTCAGTATCTTTAGATGTCGAGAAGTTCCCTTGCATGCTCCAAAACGGACAAAACCTCTGGAGAACGTGGGGTGAATTGGCATTGAAAAGGGACTGGGCGGCTATGATGCGGGCTAAAGATGAGCTCTGAATCAAGTCAAGTCTAGAAGACACACTCACACCACTAGCCCATCCTCCACGCATCCCTTCAAGTCCAAAGTCATTGGCCTTCTATTTATTTCTAGCGGTCTCCTGATATCCATAGCCCATAAAATCATGGCTATATCTATAAAGAGCGAGTTGTCCGCGACGTAACGTCCAACACAAACTCGCCTCCCAAATCCATACGTCGCGTGCCCCTCGTGCCCATCAAGACTTTGAGTGCTCTTGGCGGAAACGAGATACCTCTCTGGATTAAAGTGCTCTGCATCTGCACCATATGTTTCGATGTCCCGATTCATTTGCCAGGTATTAGGTATGACGATGGTGCCAGCTGGAATGAAGTAGCCACGGTACCAGTCGTCGTGTGTCGAAGAGTGAGGCAGACCAAGCGGATCAATAGGTCGCCAACGGAGGGCTTCTTCAACCATCGCGCGTATGTATGGAAGGTGGTCGTAGTCGGCAAAGGACGGGAGGCGTGATCTCCCAACGACTGCGTCGAGCTCAGCTTGCGCGCGCTCCTGAGTCTCAGGATACATGAGCATTGCGAGGACCCACCAGGCTAAGACGCCAGCAGTTGTCTCGGAGCCGGCAGCGCTTAGCATGGATCATTTTTAGTAAGGATCAGGTTGGAGCAGTAGATGCACCATGCGTACTACATCGTCGCCGCAAGCCACGCGTTGTCGCTATTCGAGAGCTGGTGGTGTTCTTGCTGTTCTATCAATGTAGAAGCAAAGCTGGGACCTCCATCACCGTTCTTCTACGAGCAGCTACTCGGTCAAGAGAATGCGAGCATCAAAAAAGATGTGACACATACATCCCGCTCTCGCGCACTGTTGAACAATCCTTCGAATATGATTGTCCCGCGACTAAACCACCCCTCAGCTTGATGCTTCCATGTTGCAAACCTGCGGCGAAGAAATTTTGAATATATATATATTGCATACATGAAATGCAGAGTCGAGTGCACCGTTCAGGAATGTATATCATCCAAGGGAAAAACTCGACCAAGTGGGCACCGGGATGAGCAGCCGTCGTAACTTGGGCGACCAACTCGTTGATGTTTGCGATCGAAGGGTCACTGTTCGACTCAATGGGTGGAGTACCATATACAACGGACATAATAACAGATGCGGCTGCGCGGCGGAGGTGCTGATCCCAGCGGATCGGATCGGTGGCAATCCCATGAACAAGAAGGATGGCCTCGGTGGTTTGGGTGTTATGATACTTCTTGACTACATTCTTGTTGAATCCTCCATGTGCAGCCTTGCGCATGCGGCGCCAGCTGTTTCGTTCTATAGGTAACAAAGTGAAAATCGAGCGAGAAAAACCTTACATGCCGTCGTAACGCCCAAAGGCAATGACAAGACCCTCTGTCATCATGTTGATGACATTGCGCGGGCGATCTGAGTAAATACTGGCTCGACGGTCCAGTAGGTCTGTTGCAGCTTGCTGCGAGTTGAGCACTAGAAATGGCTGCCCAAGAATATGGAAATAGACGAGGTCACCTGAGAAGGAGCTGAAGAAAGATTATGTGAAGAGTTATTAGAGTATCCCACCATAAGTTTTCTTCCATTGGGTGAATGACAGCCATAGTTGGCTGTTGGGCTGTAGGACATTGCCCACTAGGGGAAAGCCCCTTGGACCTGGGGGAAGTTTCCGCCAAGGGCTCCGAGTATACCTTATTATCAGGAAAGTGAGGAATGCAATGGTGGAAGCGACGAAGATCAGGTTGTGAGACGCTGGTAATTCTGTCATAGCGATCGACTGAATCGATGAAAGTGGCGATAATAGAGAGTCGTTGACTTCGCTATCAGAGGATTGAGCCTTTATACCCATCTGTCCTCTGAGTGTTCCGTTTACAACGATGCACGAAAGCATTTCTTGGTCTGTGGAATGCATCATGAATCTTGGTCCATATATCACCCTCGTAATGCGAAGGCGGTTTTCCAGCATTGCTTTCATCGCTGTCGTACAAAACTCTGGCAATATCGAGCACCGGCACCGATTGATACGCAGGGCTTCTATCTGAGGATAAGGACGTAAGAAAAAAAAGGTAGGTAAGGATACCATCAAAGGAGAGATGACGAGAAATCCACTGTGAACTTCTCGTGATAGCAGACTCTACCTACGATTGTGCGAAACAATGGCTCCGACAGCAATGATGACAACATATGATACATGAGTCGCGTGTTTCTGTAGCACTCATGCTTGAGTTATGGCGGCAATTCTGCCAAACGACGAGGATTGCGGAATGGCGTAGGAACGTCAGGAAAGACGGAAAGTTACGGAAAAGGGAGTTGTGCAGAACACTTTGGGGCGATGGAACTTGACACCTTATTTTGCGGATTTACGGACGCGAATCTCGATGTCAAGTAACAGAAGAATGAGGATGAGCTGTCGTGTTTCCTAGACCCCGAACGGCCCAATGGCAACGATACTACTGATGCGTCAGTGCGTCCTGCCGACTAAGCAGAAGGGAGAGGTAGAACGATGTATAGAGCTAACTTTTTGTACGAGGCCCTGCCTCATGGTTTAAGACGGAATGAGCAGGTGCTGTGGGGTTGCGCAATCACTGATGCAAAATGGAGGCCTGTGAAGCGTGCTCCGTGCTCACCTACTTCTCTGGCAGAATTAGTTCAAGACTACATCTTAGAACGGCATTGTCTTCTCATGAATATCCAAGGTCCCTGAAGGAAGAGCGATCGAGACTCAAGGGTGTGATACACATACTTCATGTTGGATAATTGCTCGCATGTTAGATGCTGGACGTATGTTGGATGCTGGAAGCGGTGTCGGGGATGCACGCTGAAAGAGGGTCAAATACCGATAGCAGCTGTACGTCAAACGGCGCGTTTCAAGCTGTGTCGAGACGACAGCAATAAGTAGAGATGTGGACCAGTCCTGGACCGTGGTCGGCCACAGAGTCACAGGCGTTCGGGGATGACCGCAACTTTGCCCACGACCGTTACTGTCGACGCTACAATCATATGCAACTCGCTCGAATGACCCACCACTTATTCCCTCTACCGACCCACAGGTGACGTGGCCTTGGCTAAGGCCGGCTCGCAGACTTGGACCTGCCCCTGCCTGATCTACCGACAACGTTGCAATGGGACAAACCCTCAGCCTGTTTTCTCAACTGTTCCCGCCTGCTTCACATTTCTCTGTTCACGACATTCCAGACCTTACAGGCCGTATTGCGCTTGTAACAGGCGGAAATGCTGGAATCGGAAAAGAAACAGTACGCGCTTTGTTAGAGCACAACGCCACAGTATATCTCGCCGCGCGGTCGAGGAGCAGGGCCGAAGAAACAATTTTGGAACTTAAGCAGAGCATAGGGAAGGAGGCGCAGTTTTTGTTGTGTGATTTGGCGAGCATGGAGAGTGTGAGGGGCGCCGCACAGGAATTTATGAGCAAAGAGACAGAGCTGCATATGCTGTTCAATAACGGGTGCGAATATTTCTCTCATACATCCAGAAAGTGTGGAGACTTGACGTCTTCTAATTGCAGCGGGGTGTTGTCTCCTCCAATAGATCAACTCACCGTAGAAGGTATCGATCTCCAATGGGGAGTCAATGTTGTAGGACATGCCCTTCTTACTTTCCTCCTCCTCCCTGCCCTTCTTTCCGGAGCAAAGTCGTCTCCAGATGGCAAGGCCAGAGTGGTGAACACATCATCGATTGCATCTTATGGTGATATCATACATTGGGACTCTTTTCTACCTGGAGAGGCGAGAGACAAAATGGGCTCAAGGCGTCTGTATATGCAGAGCAAACATGTGCGTAGTAATCTTATTCGTGTGCGCCATGTGACAGAAGAGATGTTCACAACACGTTCAGGGTAATATTGTATTCGCCCGTGAATTAGGTCGGCGTTATGGAGATAGCATCATTTCGACCGCAGTCAATCCAGGAAATATCCGCACTACTCTATACCGCCATTACCCTTCCCTGCTCGAGCGTTTGGCTGTACGTCGTTTTCGCACTCAGCTGCCGCACGATGATACCTAATGATTCATTGATGTACAGCTTTCAACAATGTACCCTCCTCCAACAGGTGCACTGACGCAGCTTTGGGCCGGCACTTCGCATGAAACTATAGATTTCAACGGAAAGGTCCTGTGATCTCTGCTTTCGCTCCTTTCGCTGTCCTTACTCACAAGGGAACGCTGCAGTTCCTGATCCCTTTCGCCCGTGTAGGTGAATGTCGTGCGGAGGCAAACGACCCCGAAGTTGGTAGTCGCTTATGGGCATATCTTGAAGAAGTGACTACCAAGCCTTGAACTGTAGGTCCTTCGCAGGAAATGGAACATGGTAACAATGCAAAGGCGTTGATTGCATCATGTAGAGCAAGCATGGCCGAATGACATGATTGGAAGAATCATTTTCTTCTGTGCGACTGTTGGAACAAGTTATGGATGCGTATGGTTTACTTCCGAGATACGATCATTCGGGCGCACAAGGATGCGGTGTACTCTCAGTACAACAAACTGGGTAAGCCATACAAAGGTCGTCCTGATCTCTGGGTATGGAATGTGATCCATAGCCGCCACGTCTCAGTATAATTCGTTGCGAGTATTTTTATTCATCCAATCAATCATACATGTTTGGTATTGAAACAGCTATCCAGCACCGATTTTCTTCATACACTTTCAGATCTGCGTCGACTAACACGCTGCTCACAGCCCGACACATTTACCCGCCAACCCTTGTACCATTCTCAGCAGTGCACTGGAACCATACGGAGCATTGAGGGTAGATTCCACTAGGCTCGTCTCCGGCATCTTGGAGCAGAAGAGCGACGACTCCATGAGGAGGTACACTTGGAGCTGTAAAGTTTCGCACGGCTGTACCGTTGTTCGTATGGGTCCAGAGGTCCTACGGAGATGATAAGTTAAAGTGACCGTGGACAGTGAACGAACGCATACCCTAACGGAGTACTGTCGCCCAGCACGGATCCAGGGAGACTCAGTGAGATTAAAGAAGAGGTCAGACGGCTCGCTGAGCGTGTTCAGCTGTGGTGGAAACGAGGGATTTAACAAAGGCGTAAGCAAGAATTATGTGTCAAATCCGACGCGCCAACATGAACACAGTTCCATTCTGACTCGGTCCGCTCCAATATTGCGCAGGATATGTCGAATTACTGGTCCAATCCGGCTATAGCGCTGTTATTCAGTGACAAAATATAAGTCGGCTAAACATACATTGATTCCCCATCGAAAGGGTGAGATACTGGATCCTTTGACAGGGTCCTGGTTAATCGCGAGGATTTCTCGGTTCTTCAGAATGCCCAGTATATCGTCAGTGATGGCGGACAACTGTGGTGCGAATGATCGAGTATAACCGACAGATAAGCATACGCGAATAAAAATTAAAATTAAAAAATTAAAAAAAACGACGTACGTTGGTGCCGATTAGGAGCGGGGACTTCATGAGCGCCCAAGCGGTGAAGTGGGACTTTGCCTCATCGTAGGTCAGGCCGCCATTGCCTCTATATAGATGTTATTACAACTCTCAATTTGCACGTTCATAAACCCAAGGCGAGAGCGTTGACGCACAATTGTAACTTATATTGTGAGAAGTTTGATATGAGCTATTTGTTCGGAACAAGATGAGCTCACCATGTCCAAATCATTTCGACCATAAAAGCCCGTCGCTTGGGTGATGAAGGAGTTGCTTAATTATAGGTCAGATCAAGATCTATCCACGAGAGAAAACACAAACAAATTGATGATATTGGTCAAGGACGCCCAGTTGGGACCAATGTCACCAGTGGTCTGTAAACGATCAGAGCAAGCATCTCATAAAAAAGAAGACGCCTTACACGCCAACTATGCGCCATACTAGCTCCCCACCTGAGGAACAATCATATATCACGTCTTCTGGACGGAAGAGGTGAACATACATCCATACTTGGCTCTGAGAAATACTTCGTCAGTGCGCTCATCGTGCCATACATAATATCACAGACCCAGCCCCATTCACACAACGAATAAACGATCTGGACATGTGACTGCTGCGAAACCGCATTTATCGCGTCTGCCATGCGCTGGTATTCTATAATACCGGTGAGAATCGGTAGTAGGATGTGAATAACAGGAAGCTCACTTCCTATGATCCCCTGGCGGATTATGTCGTCAAATGGGACTATTAGAGGAAAGTTAGCATACTATTCATGCGGAAAATCAAAGAGGGCTTACTAGCGCAATTGTCGAATTTCAGATAATCAAAGCCCCAATCAACGAAAAATGTCTGAGCATCTTGCTGTTCATGCTCGAACGAACCAGGGTACCCTGCGCAAGTGAACCATCCCGAGTCGCTATACTGGTCAGGGAAGCGTGAGGCATTGAATGCTGATGCGGACTGTTCATACTTACAATTCCCGCTTTGCTGGTAGGAAGAATGGTTAGAACGTATATATCCTAGCCACAATAATCGCGAGCGTACAATCCAAGTCTTCGAATCTGGGTGGTGAGATTCTTCATTCCGCTCTTGAATCGTACTCGATCTGATGACAATTAACCTGTATGATTTGGGCAATGAAAGTGAACTGAAGGCGCATTTACCGGCCACCACAGTACCAGCTGATGTCCTATTCTTTTCAGCCCAACAATCATCAAGATTAACGTACGTGTAACCAGCATCCTAGAACCGAGCTCATAAGTCGAGGTTGGCCTATCTTCAGACATGTTTTTACTTACTTGAAGACCAAGCGATTTCATTAGCTTTGCGGTGGTGAGGATGAGGTCTTCGTCGATGTCGCACTGATGAAGAGATCATTCGTGAAATTACTGGATCCACACGGAAGGCAATATGTGCAAATACCTGATAGGCATTCCATGCTTTATGACACGAGAGGTGAACCAAATGAACAGGTCTAGAAAAATACTGGCGTACTATTATACCCAAGAACTGATATTAGAAGCCGGTGTTATAAATATGTAATTATACACAGCAACGTTGCAATTCACCTGGAAGCCTTGCAATGCCGTTGGCAAGACCTTGAACAGGTGAAACACCTGTCATAATCTGGAGAAGTGCTAAGCCCTTTAAAGTAGTTGTACCAATCTTTTGCCAATGCATTCTTGAGAGGATCACGGATTCAAAGGAACGGGGGAAATGGATTCAACAGGACGGGCAGAGGCTGAACCTTTATAATGTTAAGGAGTGATATATATGGCCGCTTGCTTTGTCAAAAGAACAGAGAAGCTAATTCTCAGAGAATTCTACAAGAATGCCGCATGACTGTCAAAAACAGTGAACAGAGTAGATGACACCGTACTGAAACCATCTTGCTCCGAGTATTGCCCGAGCAGTACCAGGAGACATAAGATCGCTTAACCACATGATCATCAAGGGCATCACAAGGACCTTCCTTCAGCGAATGCGGACTTTATACATGAGCAGTAGGACGTCAGGGCTAGAAGGACTCGATGAGGAATCTCTTCTGCGACGATAAAGAGGCCCCTACAGAATGGTAACGGCCCGGGACAAGGTGACCAGGTAATATTAGTTCCATTGAAACGCGTCGAGCCAGGCCGAGCCTTTGACAGTCAAGATGACCGATCCAAGAACAGGGAGAGGGCCAATTTGATCTGCCGGGAGTCAAGTGCCCTCTAGTGCCCTTGATGAAACGAGCCAGTAGAATCAACCTTGCGTTAGCTAGCCTACGAACCATCCAAGTAAGCAACATGAGATGCTGGGGACAGGATGTTGACAATGCATTGTGGCCGGAAAAGCAGATGATTTGTAAAACTGAGCATTGTAGTAACAAATCGAAAGAGCGGTGGAAGAGACATCCACAGGTCGGTAATTATTCCAGAGTTCAAACTCAGCTTACCACGCCTCTTCCGTCGTCCTCGCCGTCGTCCCCAGCATACTCCTCTCCCGAACGATATCGCCGTCGACTTGGGCGATTTACCACCATGAAGCTCGTAAGGTGAATACCTCGCTTTCTTTTCATATTGCTCCACAAAGTTGGACTGTATATCCTTCATTCCACAGTCACTCTACCTGCGCACATTCCTCGTTTTCTCCCTGTGCGGGTACGCCTGGATAAGCACTGATCGCCGCATTCTGCACAGATTTTTGATGAAACTCAACAATGAGACTGTAACGATTGAACTCAAAAACGGATGCGTCGTCCATGGGACGATCACTGGTACGTTTATACATCATCTCGTCTCGATATCAGGCTGATGTCCTACTTTTCTTCGCCAAAAAGGGGTCGACATGCAAATGAACACTCATCTCAAAACGGTCAAAATGACCGCTCGCAACCGTGATCCGACATCCCTCGACTCGCTTTCAATCCGCGGAAACAACATCCGTTACTTTATCCTTCCTGACTCCTTGCCTCTTGACACTCTTCTTGTCGACGATGCGCCTAAACCGAAGGGAAGGAAGAAGGAAGATACACGCGGAAGGGGTCGTGGTGGTCGTGGCGGAGGAGACAGGGGTCGTTCTCGTGGACGTGGACGAGGCCGGGGCCGGGGTTTCTAGTCGTTCGATGGAGCATTGAACGGATGTGGGAATAGCGATGCGCGATCCGATGTTATTGAATGCAGTACGTCGTTTGTCTCACTGCACGAACCTCTGGCTTTCTTGCTAGTTTTGTATCCATTCTTCTGTTTATCTTGTCCATCTCATCCTCTCGCCTTGTGAGCCATTACATAGCAATTCGCGCTTTGCTCTCCATAAAAGAGTGGCTAGACGAGCTTGCTTCATGTCGAAAACGCTCGGAACCTTCTCATCAACATCACAGTTGTGGTCCATGGTGGTGAGCATCGTAGGTGGAAATCCTTTACTCAATCTCTCATTCTTGTCTGCTCAGTGAGACATCAATGGTCTACAGATGTTCTGCTGCCGGCTCTCTTTGACACATATTGTACTGAGAACACAAGTACAGCATGTATTACACAAATTGTAGTGCAAAGACGAAAATATACCATGTAATGGAAACACATCTTCTCCACTATCTTCCGAGGAGAGTTCAAGCCTTGAGGTCCTCCCTCCCAATTCAGTGTACACATCCTGACACTTGCCGTCGGAAACATCACCTAGTGGTAGCAGGGGACTTGTTTGTAAGTGTGCGGGAATTGAAGTGCATGGCATCAACGACCCACTCAAGCTGTATTGAGGCATATACATATATGCTCCAAGATCATGCAACGAGAGCTGACTCGCCAACCGTGTGGGTGATAGAAACATGCTCAGCGATAGAGCGCGGCCGTAAGGCGTTGCAATGGCTTCAAGATCATTATGAACCGCCCACAGGAGATCAAAGTGATTGCCGTAGTGGGAGATCATCGAAGCACGTCCCGGGAAGAATCCTTGATCTGCCATGTCGAAGACAACAACAATATAAATAAGTACTAGCAGGTACTAGCGTCATGGATCGGCGGGAAAGACAATAGCCTGGCTGTGAGTTGTTACCAACCGCGTTGTTAGCATTGGGCAGCATTGTCGGTATCCCTTGTCCTCTGGAAGTGTCGTAGACATCTTCAGCTACAGTCAATCCAAGTATACGTGGAAGTGGTACTGCGAATTTTTCCGAGACAGCAAGCGGAGAATACTGGCAAGTTCAATGGCCACAGGACTGAGCATTGCCCATTTTGAATCTCCATAAGTGCACGTGGCACAACGCACCGAGCTACAGACCTCACAGTTCGATCAACTCCATATACTATGCAGGATTCTCGACGAGTCAGCGTATGTTCCGAAAGGAAATCGCTCTCTTTAAGGTTCTGGAGTTGATCCATAGCTGACGCTCACGGCCTTGTATACCAACTATGCATTTTCCTTGACTCATCCAAAGCTTGTCACATCACTTCGAATTATGGACTGTATCCTCGAAGGATAGCAATGTGGAAGGTATCATGATATTGTATAGATCACCGTAGCAGGACACCAATTTGCATCCATCTTCGCCTGAGAACGAGGGTGAACTGAACGTCGGCTTAGGTATGAGACAGGAGTACATACACGGTGTGCAACAGATCCTATGCCCGCCACTGACTGTTGAGTCGAACCCAACCCACCAACCCACCGACGACGAAGAGCGACGCCCATGCTCTCAAAGTCCACGGTGCCGAATCGCTCTCTATAGTCGAGACGTCTTCCCACAACTCCACTTCTACATTCTCGACGAATTGTTCTTCAGAAGAGTATCCGTCCAGAGGGTGATTTTGGCTCAGTGGTATCGAGAGGCCAGTGTCGACCACAGATGAAGCAAGAACTTCGGCATGCGCGACGCCGCCGAAAAAGTCGGTGATGAGTGTGCGCTCCAGCGGGCGGTTAAAAAGATCAGCACGGACGCCTGCATGCGAGCGGATTGTCACAGGGTCATACTTTGAAAACTGAGCCACACAAATATGCATGAGCATCACAGGAATACCCAAATCGTGAGGAGAAAAAGAACACTCACGAGGTCGGTCATACTTGCATGACTCGTCTTGTTGATGCCTTCCATGAAATCAAGAACGAAGTGCGTGAAGCTATCTATTACGGCGACGCCTATATCATTATCGTTCTCGTACTATAGTAAATGTGAGTTTTATAGCGCTCTAATCATGACGCAGAGCCTACCGAGTATGAATTCTCCCGAATCTCAGACGAGCCCGTTGCCAGAATGTTAGGAGAGTAGAACTTGGAGTACATTGTATTGGCTTGACAAGTATCAATCATGAAGAAGATCTCGTTGTATCTATCGCGGATGCAACAAGAGCACAAATGAAAAGTCGTGAAACTGCCGTGAGCCCCGGCGAAAGGAAGCGCGACATGACGATGGAAGGATTGCTCACCGTTTCTTCTGCCACATCTGCTCAAACGCATCAGCAATGTCAAACGCACTGATCTCCTCGTTGTCTTGGAACTTGAGGAACTCGTTCCCACCATGACCAGTCATGTACACGAAGATGTTGGAGCGGTCATCCGTGAGGAGCCGCTTCGAACGTGGGACGGACGGCTCGACACGACCTAACGCAGTGAGATGACAAGGGGTGAGATGACAAGGGGTAGGCGCATAGGCTGCCACGCACAGGCACGACGGCGTCGGGTACGTACCCGTCAATACACGCAAGAAATTCTCGACAGTAACTTCGTATCCACGGTAGTCAACCTCGATGTTTTCCCCATAGAGGTCCAGATGTCGTCCCTTATTCGCGAAAACACAGCCCGGGTAGCGGTTACGCGCGTTGCATGCGACATCATCGGCGAGCATGAGAATGATATTTGAGTCGGGTATACCAAGTCGCTTCACAGTGCGATACCTGAAATGCATTGCACGGAGAAGGCGGAGTAGAAGAGGTTAGACAAGTATTTGCATCCCGGCTTTGCGGCAGTGGGCGTGAGGTTCGAACGTACATTCCTAGAGCATTGGCCATATGCTGCGCCAAAAGGAAATAACTGAGTCACATTTCCATAAAGTGAAGATGATTGCACCTACTCGATAGTTGAACCAATAGCGCGATGCACATACGAGCACTGCCCAGTTGTTAGTGTGTTCTGACTCGGATGCGGCGCCAACCGCATTGCGATCAAAAAATTGTCGGACATCAGAGTCTGGGCCCTCGGTGGGCCAAGCTGAAATAGCAAGGCGGATGTGAGAGAGCAGACATAGGAGCAGGATGTGTTGGGGGAGGAAAGAGAGATGCATTGACTACAAGTTCGAACCCGGAGGTCGTGGGAAATAAGATCTGAGCCTTCAGGCCTTCAGGGAACACCTGGGAACACTCTGCCGGGAATACCAACACCGACTCAACATTCTTGTGCTATCGATGTCTCGCTCAACACCATTAGCACCTGCTGAATAAAAACTACTGCAAAGCCATCATGGTCAACAAGCATGCACCGCTAGATGCATCGGTGGAGTTGATGAGCGTGTTTTCGCGTCATCTGTAAGGGAATGTCACATCTTTGAAAGTTCCTCCCCCAAGATGCGAACACACGTACGCCTACTGATGCAGTTCGAAGGCAGCAACGGGACGCAATAAAGCGTCCTAGTCTTGGATGGGAGAGGGTGGTTGCAGAAATGCACCCGACTCATTCTAGCATCGCACTGGGCGAAAATCTCATATAATTATATCGACGCAACTAGGGGCAAGATCATGAACATTGTGGAGAGCAGCAGCAAATTCTCTTCAACTCCCTCTGCTGTCTACACTATACAAGTAGAACATGATAAAAGTACCGATGCAAATGGATTCAATTATGGTCGCGGCGTATCCCTGCGTGGAGTCAAAACCCATCCGAACATCAACTCAGATCAAAACCATGAGAAACTCCTCTCTGCGTATTGCAGAGCTGGAAGCATCTGATCCAGCATCTTCCTCGATCCCGGGAGACTCGCTCGAGGAAAATCGTCGATCACATGGGCCGGGGCCAGGAGCGAGGCATAGATACCGTCTGTTGAGGGAGGGATCGCCGCATAGGTCGCGGAACTCGTACCGTACGCAACTATGTGACAGTGCCGTCTCTGCACATCGAGACCGTCGGGCCCCGCGCAAACACCGTAGGAGTCTCTCTCGACGCACCGCACACTGCTGTACGAGGCGCTTAGTTCGTGTTGAAGAGAGAGTACAGGGAGATCGTGGTTTGGGTGGGTGATGTTCGGGCTGATCCGCAGGCCGTCTCGAGGGGTGTTCCGATTTTTGATGTGACCTTGCATGGCCAACGCAGCATCCTCCCAAATTTCGGTCATGGCTGGATCTCCAAATAAGATGGGCACCACATGATGGATCATGTCTTTGTTGTTCCGGCATTGGATAGCAGTGCCTCGAAGAAGCAGTTGAAAGATCTGTGATGCTCGAAGAACCTCGCTATCGGCAGCCAAGGCAAAGTGAGTGAAATTCAAATAGGCGTCTTTGAATGTTTCCTCGAGAGAGGCACCATTGGGACCGCCAACTGGTGTCGCGTTCAGGATCTCCTTGTGGTGATCCTCGTGAAAGAGAGACTTGAGAAAGGCGATGACGGAGATGGGTCTGTGGAATCGGAGGTAGCCCTCCGATACATTCATGCCATACATCGACTCGATGGCCTTGTCATGTGCGATGATCCACAGGAGGCGAGTGACCATTTCCCCGCGTTCACTAAGGGCCAGATATCCTCCCTGTAGAGACTGCAAGGAAATTGGAACCTAGTTCATCGATCCGAAGCTGCATTTCTCCATGACGGTCGATGTTAAGGAACCTCGCTGCAGTCTCTGCGAGGATGGGCTCCGACGGCGTTCTCGTGCGCATGAATTGGCGGTGCTTGGGAACTGCAAACACGACGCGCGTGTGCCACTCCACGAGCTCAGAGACGGTGGCTCGTCCAGTTTCGTCGACCGAATCGAAATCGAGCAGGATGCGCACGGAGAGGCAGGCCATTTTCGCAGTCAGGCTCAGATCATCTCCCGCCGATGGCTCGTGCTATTTGAGCTTTGCGAACCCTATGGTCGAGT
Source organism: Heterobasidion irregulare TC 32-1 (assembly GCF_000320585.1). Taxonomy (NCBI): domain Eukaryota; kingdom Fungi; phylum Basidiomycota; class Agaricomycetes; order Russulales; family Bondarzewiaceae; genus Heterobasidion; species Heterobasidion irregulare. The sequence continues at coordinate 1,535,672 of NW_009258205.1, read as the reverse complement.
CCTTCTTCGTATAGGCATGTTTGTAGAGAGAACACCACCTAGAAAGAGACTCGGTGAGTCGGGCAGAACAGTTTCAGGCAAGAAAGTGACAATGGGCGCCCAGATCTGGCGATGACATCGAGATTGTGAACCGAGTTGAGGGAGACCGGCTCATTCAGACTCTGCTCCTTGAGGCTGGTGTACAGACCAGTCGCGAACGTATCGAATGAGAGCTCTGTGAAAGGGGGGGAAAGCATAGTGCCATGCTCCACGCGAAAGGAAGACTGTAAATATGCTGGCACAGCCAGTTCTTGTAGCTGAGACTTCGTGGAAAGGAATATCGTGAAGACAGGCAGCGGCCCGGCCACGTTAGCACCGTGCCCAGGTTTTGATACACGGTGCGTGCATGGGGGAAGTACCTCAACTTCCCCGTCATAACATGTGCCTCGTCGATGGATATGTAAAACTTGACAGGAGTGACTGGCGAGCCCTCGCTTCGTGCATCCTCGAGTGCGTCCAAGAGGCCTTGGCAGCTTGTCTCCAGTAACTCTTGCGCGCTTTTAATATGGAAGCCTCCGGATTTCACGATCTGCGATCACACCTGTGAGCGAGTCACGAGCCTTCGAACCCAACGACGGCTCACCGTTTCCGCATCGTCGATCGCCTCTTCATACAACGCCGCCCGTCTAGTCCCGACTCTCTCTGCAGAACTACCTTCTTCCATCCGAGTGTGCCACCATTGCGCGGTGTCGTCTGCAGTCGTGGGCCGGAACCTCTTGAGCTCAGTCGTTGCCTTTCGGAAAAGAGCAATGAAGAATGCGCCCAATCGAAGCTGAACCTGGGAGTCCGAAAGCGCGGTGGAGTGCAGGTGCGAAAAAAATTCTCGCACAGCGATGTCGGTAGGTGGATAAGCTGTATGAAATTCATATATGCTCGAGGGGTCTTACGATGAGCAACTCACAGAAAGTACCGACCGACCCGGGGTCCCGCAGATTGAGAAGAAACGCAAACCGCTTTCGCGCTGCGATGTCGACCGTACGAGACTTGCCCATACCGGAGGATCGAAGCATGTCTATCGAGTAGTTGTAGGGTGGAATAGCTTTTGCTGGCCCTAATTCGCAATAAGAATCTATCATGGCCAACAGGGCTTGATGACCCTCTCCCTGATAGGAATCTCTGAATGCGTTATGGATGTCTATAGATGCACGAGCTCTCGCTCTCATCTCTCGATCGTGGACAATGATGGCTGCACTCACTGTTCACTAGGTCACACGGAGACGACGGTCAGATATCCCGCGATCGCGGCGGCTTCGTTATACCCACTCAATGCTGGAGACAGTGTTTTCAAATCTATCTTTGGCTTTTGAAAACTCTCTATCGGGAGCGAGTTCAGATCGGGATTTGACGAGGGAGTGCGGCATATTGGAGGTGGCACTCACTAAGCCGTCGCATATCTGCCACGGACCCCTTCTTCTTGCATTTGAGGAAGAGCTTTTCAAGTTCAGCGTCATGGGCCCTCCAGTTTGCTCCTGAAATCATGTGCGGGCAAAGCAACGTCATCACCTTCACCAGCGATATGACTGATGGCGTTCCAATGAGGAGTTCGTCTACCGCCGTAGTGTGCGTGCACTGAGAGTGGTCATGAGTGTCGGCCACAAGTTCGAGCGGCATGGCGTATGTGGTGAGTAGAGCGATGCCTTGATGAAAGTGGACAAGATCTAGGGTGATGCGAAAGTCGTCGAGTTGCGGGTCCGAATTTATAGTGAGACCTGGCCTCATCGATCGATCCCGGCAATGCGAGGTCATCTCAGCCCGAGTTCGACGAGGCTTGACTGCCTCCCCTAGAACGACTTGTCTTCCGTGTATAGGGTCAGCAATGGAGACTACGTGCGAGCTCTCGCAGGCCCGCACAGAGCTGCTCAACACCAGTGGCATCAAGTCGCTTCGGGCCTTGGAACATCAGCTGTTCTCAAATGAGGCCGAGTCGCAAATGCCGTGTAACCGCTTCGAGGGCTAAGGGCAAGATATTCAAAGCTCGCGTGAGTGCATCGAGAAGGCCGGGAGAGGGCGCCACGACGCGGGACCGCGTTGGGCATGTGCTAAACAACTGCAAATATGGCGCGTCGAACGCGATGACCAGTGCGTGCTTGTGCCACTGGTACGCTCATCGACTGGAGCGTATCACTGCACTGCGTACATCCAATCATATGCCTTCCACCGCCAAGAATGCGAACGCCTCAAAGAAACCTCGCTCAACGAAGCGAATTGCTGCGTCGACGAGAAATGCTGCACCGGTGAGAACTGGTGAGCTGAAGGAGATTGCAGCACAAAGGAAGATTTTGACAGCGAAGAAAGCGAATACACGTACAGCTTCGAAAAAATCTTTCCGAAAGGGCATTCTGAAACAACCGATAGGTATGTCACATCCTCATATTCATTGAATCATGGTTTGATCACTGATTGAAAATCTATCTACATGTACTGTCGTAGCAATATCCGAAGGTATCCATGATCAACACAGTGCTACACCAACGAACACAGACTGTTCCGATATTGAACGATGTCTTTTGACCCTCGAGCTACCCACGAAGGCGGCAGTGAAACCCTGTTATGTATTGAACGAGCATCTTTGGAGGAACAATAAACTGGTGTGTGTGTTCAAATCTTCGGCCAAATATACTTGTATCCTGAGGTGAGTACAGCTCGCACGCCTGGAATGGTGGTGGGGTATGAAATATGACTCGCTTGAGCTTGATGGTGCATCAAACAGAATCTATTGTTGGTATCGTCGCTCTCCCTGTTCATTCCTCAGTTCACCTTTTCTCTTGCGACATTTAGTGCGCGATGACTGGCTGGAGTCATTTGACAGTGGGCGGTGGTTGCTGCTCCCTTCCTTTGACGTCCTGGACAAGATATGGACACAGTGCACAGATAACTCCATGTTGCCCGAAAACGCGAACAGAGCGCCACTTGAGCAGGTGTGGCAGCCTTTGTTAGCACTGACTACCGCCTTGCTGATAATTTTCATCAGATCTATGATGGCGCAGAAACATTTGAGTATCGACTGCTGCCGCTGGACAACACTATCTCCTCTATCACTCGCTTCGATCGACCAGCTCGATCTACCAATCCCAGGTCAAAAAAAACGCCAGCATCCTCTTGCTATTCCTATCCTTTTGACAAGCTGCCCACCCTTGTCTCGCATGTCAAGCCCCATTTTGTGATTTGTGATGCGGGGCCAAAGTTAGCCCATCGAGAATTAGAGGTTCTGACTCCGATCGCCTGCGCGATTTCTGGTCTTCCCGAGACTGCAGCTGCTTACATGCTGGAAATCATGCGGGACGCGTACTATACCTGGTGTCAGGTACGCCCACCTCTGACATTCGCATCGGCCCCTCGCACTCGTCGCAATGTGCTTCGTTCTGTTGCATGCAGCAAGCTCCCAAATCAATGCCATAGGTTTCCCGCATCCTGCTCAGGGCCGTGCTTCTATAGTAAACACGATTGGTCGCCTCATCGGTGCGCCTACTGCAAGGAGATCCTCAAACCCTGCGGATTGCACGATGAGCATTCGGCCGGCCTGGACAGCGACGATGACTTGCTCACTTGTGATAGCTCGGATGAAGCGGAAGATGGCCCTCGATGTCGAGAGTATCGTGAGCATATGGTTCGACATATAGAACAGTGGTTATCATCTTGTGCGCAGGAGTCCAAACAGCGAAGGCGACGTGCTCCGGAAAACGACGAGTGAATGAGAGACTGCGCTGAACACCGCCCTAGGAAGAGACGAAGGATCATCTAGCGCTCTTAGTCGAAAGATTGCAAATGTACCTATACCACTCTCGAAGATCCTGTAGCACTCTAGTATTCTCTTTCATATGTATTGGCAACCAGTCAATGCTCCAAGCCACATCGCGACTTGTCGCAACAATGCCACCATGCCACAATCTCTCCTTCGTCAGTCCGCAATAACCGTGCCACTACAAATACCGCTCTCTAGTCGTTCCTCCCACCACATGGAGGTGCTTCAGTATGAAAACTGGGCCGTATTTTGCATGATGTTCTCAAGTTTTCACCTATGAATATATATCATACACCGTATCACGTTTGCCTAACGTCTCGTTGGTAAACGCAGTCTTTCTGCCGTCGATGTCTCGCTCAACACCATCGGCACTTACTGCAAAGCGAGCGTCGATAGACGCCTCGGTGGAATGTTCGCGCGTCACCTGCCGGTAAGGAGATATCGCCCGTCTTAGAAACGGCCCTCCTCCACGATGCGAACACACATATGCATTGTGAGGGCGCCAACGGGACACATCAACGTGTTCTGGTTCTGGAGGGAAGAGCGCCGCTGCGGAAATTCCCCAGACGCGTCATAGCATCGCACGGGGCGACGCGAGGGTCCCGCAATCACGGATCCAAACACAGCAGCGGCGTGGGGCCCGAACACCGACCCGAATTAAAACCACGCGAATCCATCCTCAGCGCATCGCAGAGCCGGAAGCACCCGAGCCCGGGAGACCCGCGCGGGGGAAATCGTCGATCACGTGGGCCGAGGCCAAGAGCGACGCGTAGACGCCGTCTGCCGAGGGCGGGATCGCGGCGTAGGTCGCGGAGCTCGCGCCGGACGCGACTGTGCGATAGTGCCGCCTCTGCGCATCCGCGCAAAGACCGTACGGGTAGCCCTCCCTCTCGACGCACCGCACGCCGCTGGGCGAGGCGCCCAGCTCGTGGTGGCGGGAGAGCACGGGGAGATCGTGGTTTGGGCGGGCGATGGGCGGGTCGTCTGGAGGAGGGTGTCTGCGGTTTTGGGTGTGGCCTTGCGTGGCCGACGTAGCCTCCTCCCGGATCTCGGTGGCGGCCGGGTCCCCGAACAAGATCGGCGCCGCCTTGGTCGTCCCGGCACTGGAGAGCGGCGCCTCGGAGGAGCAGCCGAGCGACACCCGGAGGACCTCGCTGTCCGCTGCCAACGCAAAGTGCGTGAAGCTCAGATAGGCGTCCTTGAAGACATCCTGGAGCAGGGGTGCCTGCGGGGTCACCGACGGGTGTCGCGTGCGGGATGGACGCGTGGTGGGGACTTGAGAAAGGCGAGCACGGAGACGGGCCTGTGGAAGCGGAGGTGGTGGCGCTCCGACCTGCGCATGCCGTACAGCGCCTCGGTGGCCCTGTCGTGCGCGATGGTCCGCAGGAGGCGGGTGACCGTTTCCCCGCGGTCGCGGTCGCGGTCGCCACGCGCGAGATAGCCGCACCGAAAGGCTTCGGGAAGCGTTGCGGGCCCGAGCGATCGGTGTTTGTTGAGCATCCGTGCGGCGGCCTCTGCGAGGATGGGGTCCGACGGCGTCCCCGTGTGCATAAAGTGCTCGCGCGATGATGTCGTCGCGTGTGTTGCAGGCAGTTTTGTAGAGGGAGTGTCACCTGGAATGAGGGGTCCGTGAATGGGACATCGGTGGGCGCGGGGGTGGGGGGCCTCACAGTGGTCGGCCAAACTTGGCGATGACACCGATGACACACACCGAGTCGAGGGAGAGCGGGCCGTTCGCGCTGAGCTCGCTGTATGTACCGGTTGCGAAGGCGTCAAGGGGCAGCTCTGTGACGGGAGGGAGGGGCTTGGGCGCGGCTTGTTCCTGTAGTCGGGGTCGGCGTTGAGCCACGATGATACCGTGCCCAGGTTTTGATACACGGAGCGTGTGGCGGTAGAGTTGTTCACTCGGGGAGCGAAGACGCGCGCCTCGTCGATCGCTATGAAAAATTTGACGGTCGGTGCTGGCGAGTTTTCCAGACGGGCGGCGATCGCCAGAAGAGCTCGGCAGGCCGACCTGAGAGGACTCGGAGTAGCCCTCGAGATGCGGCGGTCTGTCGACGACGCCGTGCGCGGCCTACCGATCGAGAGCTCACCGATCTGGCCCGTTCGACGACGGGTTCGTAGGACGCCGCACGCCACCATTTCGCGAGAGCGAGGTCGCCCGCGTTTGGGAATTCGTTCGCGGCATCCGCTGCCTCGCTGATCGAGCGACTTTGGACGTCGTCGTCGGAATAGGAAGCAAGTTGCAGCCGCGCAAAGTGACCACGAGCGGCGACGTCTGGGGGTGGATAGGCTTCCCGGAGCGCGGGCGACGGCGGGCGGAGCTGTCGCCGCGCATGTTGAGAAGAAAGGCGAGGCGCCTGTGGGCTGCCATGTTGACGGTGCGGGACTTGGCCATGCCGGAGGATTGGAGGATGGCGAGCGAGTAGTTGTGCGGCCTGGTGCGCTCCGAGTGGTGACAGTGGACCATGATGGCCGGCAGGACGTCGTCGCCCTGTGCCTGGTATGGATCGCTGAAAGCGGCGTGGATGTCTGTGAGCGTGTGAGCTGCGGGCATGGGTGCTTGAGCTGTAGGCAGCGGGGGGGGGGGGGGGGGGAGTTTGCTCACCCTTCACCGAGACGCAAAGGTGAGACCGCATACGGTCGGCGCAGGCATGGTCGACATGCTGATCAGTGAAGGAACTCGATCTGGGTCACTGTCCGGAGCTGGAGGGGGTTGGGAGATCTCTGTCGCGAGAGGGGCCTGGGAAGCGAGGACGGTGCTCGCAGGGAGAGGACGCGACTCACGTGCGCGCGACTGACGGCAGCGGTGACGGCAGGGAGAGTCGAGGAGAAGCGCCGTGAGGAGGTGCATGGGAGTCGCGGATCTTGGCCGGTGACGCGTGCCCCACGTGACGCTCTCGCGCTCTGCCTGCTCCTGCTCGGCCGTGGTCACGCGCGCGCTCGCCATCGACGATGAGCTCTGGTCTGCCACTGGCCGTCGACGGGCGCGGCCTGCCCAGCGAGAAGCAGCGAGAGGGCTGCCCCGCGCCTTCTCTTCCATTCCCCCCCGCTCTCTTATACCCCTCCGCTCCTCCACACGTCTCCTCCCCGCCCGCCCGCGCTGCCCGATACGCAGCCATGCTCCTCTCCGCCGCTCTCCTCTCCCTCTCCCTCGCCCTCGCCCTCCGCGCGCCTCCCTTCCGCGATCACACATCCGCCCCTCTGGGCGCAGCTCACGCCCTCCACGACCGCGTCGGTAAGCTCCCCGCCATGGGCTACAACAGTGCGTCCCTCCTCGTTGCTCTCCCGCCCGTACCCAGCGCTCACCCCGCCTCAGCCTGGAACGCCTACCACGTGCGTATCCCTCCCCTCGTCCCACCCTCCCCGCCCCGCTCACCCCCCGCCCCGCCCAGTGCGCCATCAACGAGTCCATCATCCTCCAGACAGCCCGCCTCGTAAAGTCCCTCGGCCTCGCAGACCTCGGCTACGACCACATCAACCTCGACGACTGCTGGGCAGAGAAGAACCGCTCCGCCGACGGCGCCGTCCTCGCCAGTAATGGCCCCTCTCGCGCCTCCGCCCCCCCGTCCTCGCTGACCCCCGCCCCCGCCCCCGCGCCCACAGATAAACAGGACTTTCCCTCGGGCCTCAAGAACCTCACCGACGAGATACACGCCCTCGGCCTGTGCGTTCCCTCCCTCCCGCTCACTCTCGCCCCTGACACCCGCTTCACGCTCCCCATCACAGCAAAGCCGGCATCGTGCGTCCCCCTTTCTCTCCCGGCCCCCGCGCAAGTCGTACGCCCCGCTGACCCCGCGCCTACAGTACAGCGACTCGGGCTGGTTCACCTGCCAGCTCTATCCCGGCTCCTTCCAGCATGAAGAACAGTGCGTGCATTCTCTCCCGCGCTCGCCCGCCCGACACACTGACCGCGCGCACAGGGACGCGCGCACGTTCGTCGACTGGGGGTTCGATTATCTCAAGTGAGCACCGCCTTTGGCCGCTCCTCGCCGCCGCGCTGACCCGCCCGCAGGTACGACAACTGCGCAGGTTCGTCGCTGCCCTGTTCGCGTCTTGTCCAGCCCGCGCCCTAATCACCCCGCTCGCCCCGTCGCCGCAGTCCCATTCGACGACGTCCTGCGTCAGGGCATGGTCGGCAGTACGTCCCGTCCCGTCGTAGTCCTCTGCATCTCGCGCCGCCCCGGGTACTCACTTTGCTATTCTCCGCTCGACCCCGTCGCGCCGCGCAGAGTACGAGCGCATGGCGGACGCGATACAAAAGGTCGCCAAGGAGACGGGCGCGCCGCCGCTCCTGTTCTCGCTCTGCCAGTGGGGCCGCGTGCGTGCTCTTCGCTTCTCTCCCGTATCCCATGTCTGACCCCAGTCGTTCGTGGGCCGATGCCGTGCGTGTGTGCACGCGCCCGCGAGCAGGAGCAGCCGTGGCTGTGGGCGCGCGAGTTTGGCCAGAGCTGGCGGGTGAGTGCGCGTGGTGTTTCTGCGTCGTGGCCGCGGCTGATCTGCTTTCTTCGTTCGCGCCGGGGCAGACGACGGACGATATAGGTGCGTGCGGTGCGGTGTGGCGCGTGTGCGTCGCGGGTCTGACAGCCGCGCGCGCGCAGGCCCGCATTGGGACGCGATGTCGAGCATCATCAACCAGTGCGTGTGTCCCCGTTGCGTCACCTCCTCGCTCGCTTGCTCACCGCCGCGGCGCAGGAACTCGTTTTATTCATGGGCGTCCGATTTCTACGGGCACAACGACATGGACATCGTGCGCGCGCGCTTTTTTTTTATGTTGCTCGCTCACACTCGCCGTCGTCGTGGATAGCTCGAAGTGTGCGTGCCGCTCGATCTATACCCTAGGATCTGCTGACGCCCGCGCGTGTGTGTAGCGGCAACGGGGACCTCACGTACGACGAGGCAAAGTCGCATTATACCGCATGGGCGCTCATGAAGAGCCCGCTGCTCATCGGGACCGACGTGCGTTGCCCTCTCGCGGGGGGGTTTTTTTTCGGACGTGTGCCGTGTCGCTGACCGCCACCGTCGCCTCGTCACCCTCCTCCACCGCCGCCGCGCGCGCGCGCAGCTCACGAGCATCACGGCCGAGACGCTCGAGATCCTCTCGAACCGCGAGATCATCGCGATCAACCAGGACCCCGTCGTCGGCACGGGCCTCACGCCCTTCCGCTGGGGCCGAAACGTGCGTCCCGCCCTTCCTCGAGCGAGCGAGCGAGCAACTGACGAGGCCGCGCGCGCGCGCAGCCCGATTGGACGAACGACTACACGTACCCGGCGCAGTACTGGAGCGGCCGCTCGCAGAACGGGACCGTGTTCATGCTCGTGCGTGCTCCCACCCCCCCCTCGTCCTTTCTCGCTCGCTCGCACGTGCAGCACGCTGACGCTCGCCGTTTACTGCCGCGCCCGCAGCTGAACGTGCTCGACGAACCGGCGGACATGACGTTTAGCCTTACCGAGTCGCCGTGGATCCGCGCGGGGAGGCAGTACAGCGTCCGGGTGCGTCTCGCTGTACTCTTTGTGCACCGTCGTTTGCCGCGCGCTCACGTTTACGCTTGACGCTTGATACGACGCCCGCCCGCTCGCCCGCCCGCCCGCTGCCAGGACCTCTGGGCGCACACCGACAACGGCACCGCGGTGCGCAACTTTACGGCCGCGGCTGTGCCCGCGCACGGCGTCGTCGCGCTGCTGCTGCGCGATGCCGGCGACGAGCCAGCGGGCCTTAGCCCGCCGTGCGCGGTCATCGAGTGGTGCATGGCGCCGAACGGGACGCGGTACGACGGGCAGTGAGCGCGCGGGCGCGGTGGCGGGGGCGGGGGCGGTGGCGGTGGCGGGGAAATCCTGATTCTTGTTCGAGTTTGTTGTTCGTCGTTCTGCGTCTGTGTGTTTTCTTGTGCGTCGCGTGTGTACGATTGACGGTTTCTTGGTGCGACGAGCGACGAGCGGCGTGTGGTGTATGTACCCTTGCGAATGGACTCGGTCTTGGTACACTTTTTTTGCGTCTTTCCGGGGGCGGCTCTGCGATGCCCGCGGGACCTTTTTCCACTCCCCCACCCCATGCCTTGATTCGGCGAGGGGGGGCCTGAGGCTTCGAAGCGTGAGGCGTGAGCGCACGAGTCGACGAGTCCGGGCTCCTTGTTGAATACCTACGGCCCCCCCCCCTCTGCGCATGCCGTCCCCGGTATGGACGACGTTCTCGCTCCCGAGCATGTCGTGGCGGTCGAGGACTCGTGCGCTGACGACGAGGCCCTGCCTGGCTCCGGACATGCGCACCCGCCTTGCTCGGCAAGAAAATTTTATATATTGATGTACAGCTGCTTGATAACCACCCCCCCCCCCCCCCCCCCTCCCCTGCTCTCAAGAAGGAAAACAGCCAGCGTGCCCTTCAAAATCCGGCGGCGGCATCGGTGCGGAGCACCCAGACGCCGCGCGCCGTCCGTTATAGCTGCTACAGGCCTACGACCCGCGCCAAGGCGGCAAAGTTCGGCGAGCCCATGCCGGTTACCTGTTGGCGAGGCGTCGGGCGTCGGGCGTCAGCGTCAGCGCGCGAGGCGGGAGAGAGGGAGAGGGGCAGCGTACGGGGTCCCATCCGGCCGCTGCAGGGAAACCGTCGGTGCCGCAGCCGGGATTGCTGCCTGTCAAAGCCCGCAAGTCGGAGGAGGGTGAGCGCCAGAAAAGGGATGTGTCAGCAGAGCCCGAGCGTCACGCACCGGATGCGATGTCGTTGAATGCGCTAGGGTTGTCGTAGATCAGGGGGTTCAAGAACCCGAGCGGGCTCTTGCCGGCGGCGATGAGCTGATCGTTGAGGAGCGCGATGACGCTCGCGAAGATGGGGCTCGCGCAGCTCGTCCCGGCTACCGGGCTGACCTCGCCGCTGCTCACGATGAGGACATTCTCGGCTGGAGCTGCGACGTCGGGGAACGCGCGCGACCCGCTCGCTTTGAACCGGCCGGCGTTGGTGCTGCCGAGTGTGTTCAGGTAGGCGGAGACGGCGTTGGCTTGGTAGGACGGGCGGCCAAAGTAGTTGGAGAAGCCGCCCCCCGAGAGAGAGGCAGCGACTTCGGGGTTGACGCCCTGTGTGCCTCCGACAGAAGTCACGCTGACGTTGAGTGGTATCGGTCAGTGGGGACGCTGGCGACCGAGGATGACGCGGACGCACTATGGGCAACTCGAGGGGAAAGTGGGGATGAAAGAAGAGCAGCTCTGAGACTGGCTACCAGAGACGCCCCCGTCGCCGGAGGAGAACAAGAGGGAGACTCCGCGAGCACCCAGTTGACTGTAAGAGTTGCAGAGATTCCTGAAACCGCACCGCGTGAGTCGTCGAAGATATTCAACGCCGCAGAATCACGTACTCGGCGATGCTTTTCGGGAGCTGGTTCTCGTCGAAACCGTATGAGGTTGTCAGGACCTGAGACATGGATTAGGCGACGATGTGGCTGCTCTCATGAATAGGTGCCTACCTGAGGCGGATTGTCAAGGGCGAGTAGCGCATTTATCTCGTCCAAGAACCCGGTGGCTGTTCCGTCGCCCACGGTGATAAACGTTATAGGCACGTTCGATGCAACAGCAACGGTATACTCGATGTCGAGACTCTGACCGAATGGGAACCGATGGACATGAGCTTTGACTAGATTGATACGAAGAACACCCACCGCTTCGATGCCGGGATCACTCTCATCGTTCTCCCCGCCATCAACACTCAGAACTTCAAAACTGTTCGTGGACGGTAAATCTGGTCGGAATTCTTCCAAGAAATCCTTTGAGAACCATGGAACTCAGCGCAGCGAGCAGAGACCACGAAATGACAACAAACCTGAAGATCGCTGACACTAGCGAACTGGTTCAGAAAAGCAGAAACACCAAGTTGGTTGGACGATTGCGTAGCCGGGGCAGCAGGAATTCCATACTGCGCCTGCAGGCAAACAGGTGTCACCTGGCTCGCGCAGGACGCTGGTACGCTGTCTGAAGTCGCGTTTGAAGGTGGGTTGGGGATGATTTTCACATTCGTCTTGGTCAGTGGTGGCCTGCTCGTCCTCAAAGGGAACCTATCAGAACCACTTTAGCCATCAACGACGATACAGGATCGACCCAAAGCAAATTACGCGACGGTGGGATGTATGAGGCTGATGTGAGCCTTCAAAGAGTCGGGGATCGAGTACGACAGGGTGCGAACGGCCTTGACCCCGGTGTCAAGCTGCGTGAACGTCGCAAAGTTCGCATCGAGGATCTTGTTGGCTTGCTCAACAGTCATGGGGGCGGAGATCCAGTCGCCTGAAGGCGAAGCCTTGGAAGACTCAATGCCGTTAGACGACAACCATTCATTAACGGCTGCCACAGTCTCCGGAGTCGGCGCAACGAGAGCCTCGACCTAATGCCATGGACAAGACAGGTCGATCAACATTCAGGTGTGGAATTCTGTGTTATGTACGGTACCTCTTGCTTGGACAGGTGCTGGCCGTACTGGGGGCTGCCGGGAGTGCTGACAGCGTAGAGAGCATCTTCTAGCCCTTTGAAGTTGTTCTGCACGAGTGCGAAGCGGAGGCTGAGCGTAAGGTTAGCAGAGGCAGAGCCGCTGTGCACGAATCCGGCCGGAGGACCGTCGATGAACTCGTGTACACGCATGGCACGTTCGCCATGCGGGTTGGCGTATACGAGAGCAACGAGAGAAGCCAACAAAGCGAAAGATCTGACCATGGTGGAGGGGGTTAGAGAACGAAAGGATCTCTGAAACTATATGAGGGAGGTGTTGACTATTTTATACCAAAGGCCAGGCCCGCTGATGAGCAAAAGAAAAAAGATTCGGCAAGACTGCAGATGTGCTGTCTGAACAAATGTCGATGAACAATTCGATCTGTGAGACCGCTGTCGACATTTTCATGACGAGGTGTCAAGAGTTCATTGCAACGGGAATGGGGAACACAACGCGCACTCAGAAGATGGCAGCTCGGAAGGATATTATCCTATGGTCAGTTTGGACATTGCCGGAGGATTGTCACTAGACACACCTCACGACACTGCAATCCCTGAACATCCATATGGCGCAATTGCATGACATAGCGTTCCGAACCGTCATAGCCGTCATATCTTCAGACGGCACTCACCTAACGTTGTTTAGCAGTGGCCATATATGTCGGCAAAGTGGAGGCTAGTGTCAAATGCACGACACTCCCGCCACCATTGCATCAGACACATTTCCGAGCAACATCTCTCATTTTTCGGCCGGCTAGCTTACCCTCATCAACTCTACAGAGACAGCATATGCAGCCACTTTGCGGGAAGCGCTTCAACTCATTTGCTTCCATATGAAGTGCCGAGCCTTCGATTCCGACGTGTTCCATTTTTTTTCCTCGAGATTCGCACGCAATTAATGCACTGCTGTTGATGCCGGCAGTACATGCGGTGCATCCGATCTGCATTTCCTGTGGGTTGATGCGTCTGCACAGATTGGTGGCAAAGGTAAACCCGCTGTTGAATCTAGTATCCCGAGAGCCATTTACCCCAGGCTGGCGTTCACATGCTGATCAAGCCTAGGTCCACTCGGGGTTGAGGATGCTCGGACACGTACTATAAAGGCCTATTCCGAGATTAGGCCAGACAACGAACAAGTGGTCACACGTACTGATGGTGGGGTAAAAGGGCTACATGGATGCCTCACACGCGCACCCAAACGACATGTCACCCGCAAGTGGATTACCCTGAAGACCTTAGATACCATTGAAGAATGTCGGAAGGGAGGTGATAACAATTTGGACAAGGAATTTAGCCTACATTACAAATCTCAAGTCAAGCCTGTCATTGCCGACAATGCAGATCACAAGCCACGATTGATGGTGCCGACTGAGACTGCAGCCAAGGGTTTTGTCGTGGACGTCGACAGCAAGTCATCAGCAAACCCATAACCGGTCCTAGATGCTTAGGTCATCTGGGGATATCTGGCTAGATGTCTGCATCAGTAAACCAGCAAAAAAGCTTGACTAACTTTGAGACCTTAGCAACACCAACAAGACTTGCACAAGTACAGTATCCTTGGAAATCTAATACAAATGATTTCAAGTGTTAATACCTTGGAAAAGGTGTTTGTACTTATAGAATATCTTAGTAAGGGTAATCAGAGATTCTGACCATACTAAGTTTGGCAAGTGATAACTGTATAAGAGCACTCAGAGTTTTCAATTGTTGTAAGCACACCAAGTCATCTGGAAAAACCTCCTCTTTTAATTATATCTAATTATTCAAAATGCTAATCTGAGCTAATTATAATATATTATCCATAATTAACTTTATAATCAAATCTGTAAGTAAAGGTGACATTGTCTATACTACTACAGTCCCATTAGAATCTACAACCTAATTACAATTTTACACATTCCAAATCCATATTATGTAAGTGCTACAATCTTGTTTTTATTGTATTATTTATTTCCAATTGGTTTACTATATTATTGTCTCATGCCCAAATTCAAATATCAAAAGCCCTGATTTTTAGGGCATTTATTGACCCCTTTATATATAAGATAGATAAAAGATGAATATGTAAGAAAATTAGAAATGTTGAGATTGCCTTATTTATATCAATATATTTAGGTTACTAGGTAAATGACTTAGACCTTGTGGCTTAGTGGTTTAGAGCACTAGTCTAGAGTGTGCAGGTATAAGGTTGTTGGTTCAATTTTGGTAATGGGCAAGTTTACTATAAGGTGTGGCTTTAGTTTAATTATTGAGCTCTATATACACTCTATAATTAAAGGTATAGTAATAGTAGAAAAGCCATAGGAGTGTATTGGTTGATATTTTTCTAGATGTCCATATAATAAATTAGCTTTAATTAGCTCTAATTAGACCTTGTAATTTTAGGATTAGAAAAGGGGGTAAGCTAAAAATTCTGAATGGTAATTGGCAGAAATCTAGCTATATTTATGCTTAATATGGTTAATTTGATGTGGAGCTTTTCCCTGATATGAGAGTATCAAGCTCTTCTTTGTTGCTATCATCATTACTGTCAAGATAGTGGTTTATGATGAGTGTGCAGCACCAACAGTTGATGATAGTATACATAGTATGCACAGTACTAGCCCCTAGATCCTAAACTGGTCTTACAGTTTAGGACTCAAAATCCTAAATATTTTCAAATTGTACTAAAATCTTATTTAGGTTTGATGCAATAACCCTAGATCCTTATAGAAAGTCATCCAATAAATGATCTTTTAGGAACAATTAGAGCTCTCTGTTCCAAGTGGACAGAACGCAATGTGTCACTCTCTTTCACTAGTGGGAGCCTAAGTGTGTGGGATGGCAGGCAACATGATCATTGCAAGGAAATTATTGTTGATATCCAAGACAAGGAGGGGAGCAAGAAAAGGCCCACACCCTCTGACTTTGATGGTCCCGGAATTTGGCAGGGTTCAAACAAGGCCCTAAAACTAAAATTAGACTCTCGGGTGACTAGAAGCAGCAAGCGCCAATGGCAGTAGTTCCATTCCGTTATAACGGATTTTTTGTTTTGTATCCTTATGTCGTACTACTCACGGACTGTCACCCCTTTTGTAGTTAACCGCATACCATATCGCAAGCACTTTATAGCTCATATCTTACTAGTTTATTATTATCATATATCAATCCGAGTGCTGCCAATGCCCGAGGTCTAAGATCTGGTAGGCAGGGGTCTTGCCTGCTGCACACCACATGGACTTCGCTTAGTAGGTCAAACTGCATTCACCTGCACCGCTAGGAGCCAAAATACCAGTCATCGCATTACACTCGACAGAATAAATACACGCAACACGGCAAGCCACAACCCTCAGTCTGATTGCCTGCAAAACTCACCCCCACCGGCTCTTCTTCCTCGGTCTCCCAGACCCTGCGTCCTTGTACGACTGCGTGTATGGATTCTTCGCCCGCGCAGCTGTGGGCGGTGCGACCGTTGCGGACGCGGGCGCAAAGTCAATTTTGGACCGCTTGGCCGCGTCGTGCTGCTCGGAACGCCGCTTTTGGAGTTCAGCTTTCGAAAAAGAAAATGGGGGCGGTGAGGTGGTGGGGAGGTGCATGAGGATGTGCGTGAATGGCAGATCGCGCAAGCGATAGGGTATTAGTGGGAAGTATGCCCGAGAAAGCGTCCGAGATGGAAAGTCCCGGGTCGTATTGCGTACGCCGAACCGTGGTATGTCAGGTCATGTAGGCGCGAAGGAATCGCGGCGTGGGACATCGGACGTTGGACATGTGATTCGGGCACCCGTACAGCCAATAATGTATACCCATGAGATGCGAAAAAGATAGGCGGGGATCCCGCATCAATGCGCATGCTCGAAAGAACGGAAGAAAGAGTAGGGCACAGCAGTGCACGCACCGATATTATCTGCAAACCACTCTGGCCTCAGGCCCTCGTCTCCATCCACATCTATAGCGCTATCAATGACATCACCATCGGCAAGAGAGGCAAGGGCAAAGGGATCTCCAGCCCGGCGCGGAAAATTGGTCGCGCGCTCATCGGCAGCTACGAACTCGACGAGCTTCGCGTATAAGTGCGGGTTTCGGAACGCGCGGCTCGCCATGAGCGAATCATTAAAGTGGCGGCGCTGTGCGGGATCGCGCTTAAGCGCGTGGAACTGCGCGAGCTTATGCTGTTTTCCACCACGAGGCGAAAGTTTATGAGTGGGTTGTTTGTATTTGATATTGGAACGTAAGAAGGGATGGACTCTACCTCGATAGCGGGGTCGCATGGCTCTGTAGACGGCGGCGGGATTCCCCAGTCGACAACGCCCGGAATGTCAGGTGGCTGCACCAACTGGCGAAACCGTGCGAGCTCGTCTCGTGGGCGCGGCTGCACTAGCGTGCCGTTGTCATCCGCATCATCTTCGGGCCCTACACTCCCCCCTGCGCCGTCTGACGTCGATACTGACGCCGACATGGATGCCGAAGAGGGTACGGTAGACAGCTCAGGTGCAGGTGCAAGTGGAGGCGTGGATGTAAATGTCGAGGCGGAAGGCTGTGCGCGAGGCGGCGGTGGGGGGGGTGAGGGATCAATATCGTCAGAGACGTGCGCGCGGGTCGTGTGTGGCTTGGGGTGTGCAGGGCGGCGGATAATGATGGGCGGTTTGGCGCTAGTGGGCACGTTGCCGGCGGACGCGTTTGACATCACGGGGGTTCGACGAGCTGCAAGTTGGTCGTCAATACCCACATTCATGTATAGGTTGTAAAGAGACGCGTGTGTATGATGGAGAAAGAAAGATGGGGAGGAGAGAGAGCGTGTGCCTACCTTCAGCACCAAAAGCAGCTGTCGTCACTACGGCGCTGCGGGAGCCCGAGGCTGAAGCTGATACCACGGTCGATGGTTGGAGTATGAACGACGCGTGCTGGGCGCAAGCAGAAGAAGAGATGGTGTTTTCAAAAGGACGCGGGCGAGGAGAGAGAGGGAGAGGGAAACGGGGCGCGCAGCGGCGCAGCAATGGGGACGCTCACGATGGGATTGGGATCTGCGGCTGAGCCTGGCATTGGTTGTTGAGAGTTGCGGTTGACGTTGGAGGCGGCGGCGATGGATATAGAGGTGGTTGGATGTGGGTGTAGATGCTCCGTGTCGCTGTCGTCGTCGTAGGCGTAGGAGACGAGGCCTGGATCCGCGTGAGCTATTATCAGGGCAATGAGGAAGAGAAAGAGAGCTCACCGTGCATGGCTTCGAGCAGCTAAAACAAATCGAGCGACTAAAAAAGGTGGTCGTCAACGTCGGCGGCGACAGCGACGAAGACGCTTGAAGAGACGTCACATGTAGTCGTCACGCTTTTCTGTCTTGATGCATTGATCACAGGGCATGGAGCCATCGTCATGGGCATGTGGTGTAGTTGGTTATCACGTTCGCTTCGCACATTTCCGAGCTTGCGAAAGGTGTCCGGTTCAATTCCGGACATGTCCATTAATTGCTTATTTTCATCAATATTGTTGTGCACTGCTTTGATTTACTTTTTCTCCTAGATTCACATTAAATTGTGAAGGTTAGGTATAACAGCCATGAAGTGAGAACTATGAGGTATCAGCAATATATATCAACTTGGCTACCAAGTTGAAAGTACACAAATAGAGTATAAAATACATGCTCCAAAAGAATTGTAATTCCTGGCACCTTTAGGTCTAGGACTGTCAACAATAACTCACCATATAAGGAAAATGTTCTTTAAATATAATGTATCACTCCTCATATGTTACTTGTCTTTGTTACTTTTTTCTCTAAGGCCCATTTATTCAAATATTGTGTAAATATTAGCAAAGGAAGACAGATATACAAATAATACTTATTATGTTCTTGTTTTGCTCCTTATCTCAAGTATTATTGTGCTAACCTCACAAAGTACTCTAGAGACCACCAGGCATTTTTGCAGCACAGCACAATTTCCTCTAATATATATTATATGCTCAACATTATGGCATTGGGCCAATGCAGTCTTTCTTGTAAACTATAGTTATTATCTTGGAGAATGTCGCAGACTTAAGGTCAATATACAATATATATAAAGAGTGGGCAAAATAATATAAGGCATTGTTATGATCATGACTTATTGGGCTTTTACAGTAGTCTATTCCAATATGATTATCACAACTATTAGGTAGCCTCATATACTGAGGCATACACTAAGGTACAGATATTATCTTTGGTCATCCACTCTCAGTGGACCCACCTGTTGCTGGTTGAGTATCACAAGCCTATTGCAGCAGGCACCTTTTCCTGCCTTACATATTACTCACACACAGGCATGGAGCTGGAGCTCCTTGTCTTCCTGGTTGGAAGGAGACAAGCAGAGAAGCTAGAGTAGTCATTCTTGGAGAGTAACGACCTAGAGAATACCTACTATATACATACATGGGATTCCCATGCCCTTTCCTAAAGTAGTATAAAAGGCCTATAGAATAGGCTAAGGTTCTTTAGTCTATTCTCTTTATTCTTGGGTAGTCTTTATACTGCCCACTTCATTTCACTGTGGTCTTCAAACCATAGTCTTTATTTTGTTGCCAATACTGCAATATACATCTGGCTCTTGTGCTATATGTACAGTCAAGACTATCGTTCCACTCTTCCTCCATAAGCAACCTAGGGAAGAACCTCTTACTCTTGGGGTTACCAAATGAGCAGTTTGTAATAGGCATTGCCAAGCACTTGCTATATATACCTTGAGCATTAACCATATAGGCAGAGCTACAAGCAGCTTTGTAGCATAATTTTGTAGCAAGCTTTATTGTGCATATTATGATCTGGTCTATTAGAGCCTCCTTGGCTGTCTATTCTGATAACAATCATTATAACTACTAGGTGGCTCTAATCATAAAGCATACATTATAATATAAGGTAATATTCTTGGCCATTGACTTTTAGTGGACTTACCATTACTAGTTAAGTATTATTAAATAAAGATAAATGACCAATGTGAGCTTACATGCAAGTATTGTTAAGCTCCTAGGCTTATCACGTGCACTTGATGCACTAAAAGGGGTTCCCTAAGCTAAAGCTGATGGTGATGGCCCAATAGATAAAGTCGATGGCTTGTCTTTGGGCATTATTCAGGAAGTCTTGATCACTATTGATCCAGTCCTCGAAGAGATGGAGGAGATGCTGGTTAACTAAGTGTCTTTGTTTGTCTGGGATGAAGAAGTCTTCTCCAACATCTGGAAAAACACCCCCTTGTATTAGCTCCGGATTATATCTAATAGTGTCTAAAAGTATCTAAAAGTGTTAATAGTATCTAAAAGTGTCTAATTTCCTAATTGGGAGCAACACATTGTGAGCATTGGATTGGTTTCTAATTTCATGATATTAGCACTAATTCTATACTTAGAAGTCTTTAATTATTAGTAGGAAATAGTACGTACTACTACTCTATCAGTGAGAAGGTAAAGATGTGGCACATTCTATACTATTTTAGCATATTACTCTCCTTCATATATGCCTATACTATTATCTTGTAGCTCTTTTGCTGACTTTCCAGCTGCCTTTACAAGGGATATAGAAAGAGAGAAATATGCATTGATGCCCCCAGCCACTTTGTTGGCAGCTTGGCAGCTGCCACAAGAGGCTATGAAGACCTAGGTACCTTGTCCTTGCACACAAGATCATTAAAGTTGTCATTGTTAGCCAATGCCTGCTACTGGTCATTATAGGACACAACATGTGGGTTGGACTTAGGGATATGCTATATGCAGCCTTATAGACCTTGTCTATTAGTATAGTGGCTAATACTGTCTTGTGCAGCACACAATTACTATCACTATTGATATTACAATTTTTAGCACTATTTATATTGTTTATTGCCTTTTTATACAGAAGATGCTCAAACTTGGTGTTTTCCTCTAGCTATTAGGCTGTGGAAAAGACAGTCATATTGGTATGTGGTGCCAGAATAATATATTTGCCTGCCATATAGGAAATATATGCATTAAGCATATTAAGATTACTTCCAATAATCTTGTGCTTATTTATATATAGGCATGCCATACATATACTCTTGTCCCCACCCTCTACCTTACTAATGGCTATTTGGAAAACCCCTCTCTCTTATTGGATCTTGATTATTCATAATCATGTTTTTGATCAAATTTGCAAATTCAGGTAGCATTGTCTATATAGTAGAGTCCCATTGAATATTACACTCAATCATAGTTTTACACATTCTCAGTCCAAATTGTATAAGTGCCATAATTTATTTTTATCCTATATAAAGTGTATTATTTATTTTCCATTGGTTTATTATCTTTTTAGCTGGTGTTTAAACTAAATCCTAAAAGACCTGACTTTTTAGGTATTTATTGACCTATTTATTTATAAGATAGAGGAAAGATAAATGTTGAATAAAATCAGAGATGTTAAGGTTGCCTATATTATGTCTACTTATTTAGATTACCAAGTTTATATCTTAGATCTTGTGGCTTAGTGGCTTAGAGCATCTGTCCCAGATGCTTGCATATATGAGGTTGTTGGTTCAATTCTGGCAGAAGGCAAGTTTGTTATAAGGTATATTCTGTGTTTAGGTATTGAACTAGTGCTCTAATAGATATGACTCTATAAGAAGGCTATGAGAACTGTGATGCTTGATTTATTATGATTATTCCGAAATTTCAAGTTATAATGAATCCTAATAATTCCTAATTTAGGAAAATTATGTCTGATTAGAATAGGTTTAGAGGGGAGGTAAGCTAAAAATGTCTAATCCTAATTGTTCTTAATTATGCACAAATAGAACTAATCAGAGCTTAATACAAAGGGGTGGTTTTCCAGATGTAGGTGGCTACTCCAGCATATACTCATCCAGTGACTGAGTATTTGGTAGTGGTATTGATCCTTGTTATGTCTGGGTGGATAATCAGAGTGGTGGTTCCTGATCCTGTTATTTCTTGGTTAATAGCTTGGTTAATTCTTGTTGCTATGACTGTTCTGTGATGTCATTTTTCTAGTATCTATTGAGCCACCTCAGCTAATGATTGGAGAGTAGGTTGTTCCAGGATTTGTTAGGGCAGGGAATAAAGAGCTTGTTCAAGTGTTAAGCTGCTAAGCTTATCATGTGTACTTGATGCACTAAAAGGGGTTCCCTGGGCTAACTGTGATGGCCCAACAAATAAAGACTATTGCACATCTTTGGGCTTGTACTAGGAAATCTTGATTACTATCAATCCAATTCTCAAATAGATGTAGGAGGTGTTAGTTGATGATAGGACAATATTCATCAGATACCAGGAGATCCTCAGATGGATTCCAACAGATAACTTCTGATGGATTCCAATCGATGACTTCTGATGGATTCCAACAGATGACTTGATAGGCAGTGAGTCCTTGACAGGTTGAGGGCAGCAGAGGATGATAAGAGTTGTGAGGCAAATCCAGTGCATTGTCAGACTAAGTATAGTTTTACAGATCTAGCAGAGTTTGCAAAGCATGGGCTGAAGGGGCCAGACACTGGGTACAGTGCAGAGATTGAGATGTATACAAAGTGAACAAGCTGATCTTTAAAGAAGCTCAGCTCTCCTATTTATAGTACAAGCTATGTAGAGCTGGACAGAGACATGGTCCATGCTTCTGAATGCTAAGTAAACTAAATGATCAGGATCTGTAATCTGCAGTCATAGTTTTACCTCCGCAGCTCCTTGATATAACCATATATAATAAGTATATCAAATGTCTGTCTACAGCAATATCAAATAGAACTCAATCACAATCAACATCAGTAATCCACATCGAGGATGAGGGAAGGATGAGTCATAGTATCGTAAGTGTTCACATGTCAGCATGTAAATGGTGTACAGTCCAAGTCCAAGTTATGTGCAAAGCTCATGACCATGTTCTGAGTCACGTGCCTTTTCTTCTGCCCACGTGCAGAGCACATGTTAGGATGTGGTCCTAACAATATGCTTGGTCAAGGTAAAAGATCCTTAAGATAGCTAAATATTTGGATATGATGTGCCTTTATGATCTTTACAAGTTTTTATTATTCTGCTATCAGTAAATCACAAGGAGAAAGTGTAGAAGAGGAGATACAAATCCCTTATTATTATATCTAGTGAATTTATAGAAGAGATAGTGTGCAAGAGATGGCTATTGATAATTTAAAGCCATCTATGGTGCACCATGACAGTGTTTGTAGAGCCAAGCCTAGTACTAGAAGCAAAAAGCAAACACTAAGCCATAGAATATGAAGTATAATATAAAATAGTTTATGGCAACAATTGTTTTTATGTGCAATAAGTTGCCATTGACTAGTTGGAGGGTACCGTAGAGCTTTAGAAAGTTAGCTGGCACTATGTTGGCCATTCATCTTTATTATAGACTACATCATGTATGAAATATTTAGGTTAGTTCAAACTACCTTGTCCAACTTAACTTCTAGCCCACACCTTTATATAGAGACTATGTCAGAATATTGCTCTAGGGAAATACCACCTAGTAGTACTCTGCCACATCTCAACTTCCTTATCCAACTATTAGGAGGGTGACAAATGAGATAAGGCTGCCACTAGCTAAAGAATTGGCTATCCAATGATAAGACTTATAGGATTGAGACTAGGTAGTTGTTATGAAACGCTTCACCTATGCTCACCTACTTTTCTCACCTTCTTGATAAGGACTCGTAGGACCTTTCTCCCAACCATACCTCGTGTTCCTGTTCCACTGATACTTGGTCCGTGCATCTGCTTGTACATATTTATGGATACTGCGGCGCAGTGTGGAAGCCCTAGGCTATCCACTTCTGTCCAATCTAAGGACTGCTGTTCACACAGTCTCCTCTGATTCTAAGGCATTAGTCTGATCAGTCCTTTGACTTCTCCCATCATCACTTGTGGCCTAGGATCTCCTCGTCCCGAACAGCCGTTCATGACATCTGGATAGCCTCTCTTCATAAAAATCCTACTCCACCTTTTCTTTGCAGCAGAACACCGGCTAGTTACATACGGCACTAGGCAGTCCCAAAAGACAAGCGTCCGTCGACCATAATAGTTACTATACACTTCGAGCGAATGATTGGACGATTCCACTTTAGTGTGGGTCGTTTCAGGTTGTAGAATACTTCTATCTGGTAATCAACCCAGTGGAGGTACGACCGAAACAATTGCACTCAACGTTACGTACGGTACTATACCAGAAAGCAGAAATACTATACCCGGCTAGGAAGAGCTGCTGTTGCCTTGACCCTTGAACCTTGATCAGGTCGAGACTAGCGCGGGCTCTTTGATCCAACAAGACAACTTCCCAAGGTTCAGGAAGAAGCGTAGGGCGAGTTCCACACGGAACCGACTACTTGAAACACTCCGACACATTCGTCTATTTCGAACAACCTATCAGAAGAACATCCAAGGGAAACTGGGTTTACGTAGGAGGACAGAATAGCGGAAGAACAGTTGACGCCCTGCTAGTACCCTGGGAAGACAGGAAGGCACCCCTCAGAACCGTAGATTCCCCCACCCAAACAAGACCCACTCTGTCACCAGTCGACATCCCCAAAGAAGACATCAAAGAAACCCCAATTCCTGCGGGAGTATTGACCCCGGTCGACGAAGAAGACCCGGAACCTATAGCAGGACCGAGTCAACCAAACCCAAACCCAAACCCACAACCAAACCCTTTACCAGCCGCAGGAACCACAGACGACGAGGATGAAATGTCAGACAAAGGAAACAAGCCGAAAGATTTCGATGGCACGAGGTCGAAATATAGAGAATGGATCTATGAATGTCACATGTACATTCTCACCAACCCGACCAAATATGACACCGATAAGGATAAAACCCTAATGGTGTTATCATATATGAGAGAAGGGACGGCGTCACTCTTCGCCCAGAAGTACTACTTCGACAGGGAACTTCGAGAATACAAGGCAACGGAGACAAGAAAAACATGGGGAACGTTCAAGGAATTCTTAAAGAAGTTAGCCGCTGCATTCAAAGATGAAAGTCTCAAACAGAAGGCGAGACAAAAATTATTCACAATGAGAATGGGAAAACGATCAGCGGATGAATTTGTCACGGACTACCTCATGACGGCAGGAGAAAGCGGATTCGATCTCGAATCCACCGTTGACTATTTCCGCCGAGCCATACACCCGGAAATTCTCAAACAAATCTACAGACTCCCTGATATGCCAACAACCATGGACGATTGGGTAAAATACACCCGAAGGTTCGATAACCAGTGGAGGGAGCTGCAAAGCATAAAAAGCTCCGTACCCTCCACCGTTGTTTGATCCAACAACCGTTTCCGCTACAACTCCTCCAACGCTCCATCATCCATGAACAACTCAGTCATCCCCATGGCCATAGATTCAGTCCGAACAACCCTCACGGACGAAGAACGCAACCGCCTCAGGATGGAGGGTGGGTGCTTTTACTGCCGTCAAAAAGGACATATGGCAAACCAATGCCCTGCCAGGGGTTCGTCTAGGATACATGAAGGGTCAGCTGGATATGTTCAACAGGGTAGTAGAACGGTGGGGAACCGCTCGGCTCAGGCCGGCAGCAGGATGGGAGGCGGAGGAGGCGGCTATGGCCGAACGTTCTCGACAGGAACTTCAAGCGGTACTCAGGGAAGCGCTACGACGCAAGGTAGAGGCGTGGCGACGACTAACCCGTTCCGAGCCCGACTCGCAGCTTGCCAGGCCCATGCACCCGGACCGGATGCGCCTGTACGTGAGATGGAGCTTGAGATCAGCCGAGAAGAAATCCAGAAAGTTATAGGAAAGATGAGATGGGACGAGCAAGAAGCACTCCTTCAGGAGCTGAATGAGATGAGCAAGCGGAAGGAATCGGATTTTTAAATAGGCCTACGGCTCCGGTGTACCGTAGACCTGCTCCAGACTCTCCTGTAAAAACAATCATACGGCTTACCAAATCCAATCAGAAATCGTCTATGAGGATAAACGTGCACCTGAAACATAAGGAGGGAACCACCAAAGCCCGAGTACTAATTGACTCAGGAGCAGAAGGACTTCTCATCGATAGACAATTCTGCCTGAACAACAATATAGCAATGCAGAAAATCGATAAACCCATCCCTGTGTTTAACGTGGACGGAACAGCCAATGATGGAGGAAAAATCACCGACAAAGCCTGCCTGCTCATGAGAATAATGAATGAAGAAGGTGATTACCACGACGAACGATGCGAACTATTAGCTGCCAACCTAGGAGGAGAAAACGTAATCCTAGGAACGGATTGGTTGCATGAACACAACCCACAAATTAACTGGGTAAAGAACAGTCTTACGTTCTCAAACTGCGCCACCACGTGTCTAGTCAGCCGACCTAAATTCACCATACAGGCACTAGCGCCCACCCAGCACAGAAAAAACAGAACAGTTGGGTATTCCAGGATAGAAGACGATTTGGAAGAAGACGAAGTCGAGGACACCTTCTTTTCCGAATTCTACGAAGAATGGTATTACCAAAATCCACTAGAAGTACATCCCCTCAAAGCAGTTCACATTGGTTCCATCGGAAATAAATCACAACAACTGGCAGAAAAAGCGAACAAAATGAAAACGGAACGACCTATTGAAGAAATAGTCCCAGCATATGTTCTTAAACGATTTGCCAAAATTTTCAGCCAGGAAGCGTCACAATGACTCCCGGAACATTCACAATGGGATCATAAAATCGATATGAAACCAGGATGGGAGCCAACAGGATGTAAGCTGTATCCCCTAACAGAAGAAGAAGAAGACCAGCTTCACGAAATGCTTCAAGAACATTTGAAACGAGGAACCATTAGAATATCCAAATCCCCGCAGGCATCACCCTTCTTCTTCGTAAAAAAGAAGGAAGGTAGCTTACGGCCGGTTCAAGACTATCGGAAGTTGAACGAATAGACGATAAAAAACAAATACCCACTACCCCTAATTGACGACGTAATAAGAACCATCGCCAAATCAAAGGCAAGGATCTTTTCTAAGTTTGACGTAAAATGGGGGTACAACAACATCCGCATAGCGAAAGGCGACAAATGGAAAACAGCCTTCATGACCAAATTCGGCTTATTCGAATGCCTCGTGATGTTCTTCGGTCTCTGCAATTCACCCGCCACCTTCCAAACTATGATGAACATCATCTTCCATGACCTCATTGTTGCGCAGGTCCTTGCGGTCTACATGGATGACATCCTGGTGTTTACAAAAACCATTGAAGAGCACAGGCGCGTAACAACCCAAGTCATGCAGATACTCTTGGACAATGATTTATTCCTAAAACCTTCCAAATGCACCTTTGAAGCGGACACAGTTGAATACCTTGGGTTTATTATCTCTGCGGATCACATATCTATGGACCCGGTAAAGGTCGAGGGAATCGCCGCCTGGCCAACCCCGAAGAACCTGAAAGAAGTACAATCCTTCCTCGGTTTTGGAAACTTCTATCAGAGATTCATCGGAGACATCGCTACCATAGCCCGACCTCTCAACGACCTCACAAAAAAGGATGTACCCTTTGAATGGACCCACGAGAGAAACGAGGCATTTGAACAGCTAAAGCACTGCTTCACATCTACTCCCATCCTTGTTTACCCAGACGGCAATCGCCCATTCCGCCTTGAAACCGATGCGTTGGACTTTGCTTCTGGTGCCATCTTATCACAAGAAACGCCAAATGACGGATGGCACCCTGTCGCTTACCTGTCCAAGTCCTTCAATGCAGCCAAGCAGAATTACGATATCTTCAATAAGGAGCTACTTGCCGTCATACACGCCCTCGATCACTGGCGCGTGTACCTCGAAGGCGCACGACACCCGTTCGAGATCTGGTCCGACCACAAGAACCTGCTGTACTTCTCTACCGCAAGAACCCTCTCCCGTCGCCAAGCACGTTGGTCACTTTTCCTATCCCGCTTCGACTTCACCCTCATCCACAAACCCGGCATTACTCACCGACCCAATGCTTTGTCCAGGCGTCCAGACCTAAAAGAGGGGGTAAAATATGACAACAAAAACCAGGTATTACTACAACCCCAAATGTTCGTCAAAAGCGCAACGGGACGAGGAACAGTCGAAATGCTCGACAGCCAGCTAAGATGAAAGTTAAAAGAAGTCACGGCTAAAGATAAAGAAGTAACGGACGCAATGGAACTTATCAAAACGTCCGGACCTAGAGCACTCTCAAAAGGCTTACAAGAGTGGAATTACGAAGACGATCTCATCTGGCACAGAGGGAAAATATATGTCCCACCAAACGACGAACTTAAAAGACAAATCACAAAAATATATCACGATTCACTAGCAACTGGACATCCAGGGAGATGGAAAACCTACATCCTAGTGTCAGATAACTTCTGGTGGCCAGGAATGTCCACATTCATAAAAGAGTATATAACAGGATGCGCAACATGTCAAAATACCAAAAACATTACACACCCCACACGCACTCCGCTCATTCCAAACGAAATACCAGAAGGACCCTGGCAAACAGTCACGATGGACTTCATCACAGATCTTCCCCAAGTTGGACCGTATAACGCCATTCACGTGACAGTAGACAGAAGCACCAAAGGTGTTGTTTACACCCCATGTGATAAAACCATAGACGCCAAAGGAACTGCCGATCTCTACATGAAGAACATCTGGAAACGATACGGACTTCCAAGGAAGATTATATCTGACAGAGGTCCACAATTTGCGGCCAGATTCACGAAGGAACTATGGAGGAAACTAGGAGTAACGACAGCATTATCAACTGCCTACCACCCAGAAACAGATGGAGAAACAGAAAGAATCAATCAAGAACTAGAACAGTACCTACGGGCATTCTGCAACTACGAACAAACTAATTGGCCTGAACTATTGCCATATGCGGAATTTGCACACAACGTCAGGGAACATTCAGCGACTCACTAATCGCCATTTGAACTCATGTATGGCTATAATCCAACTTTTACACCTCCAATTACACCGAGATCTGACATTCCAGGCGTAGAACAAAGGTTGGAAAGGTTGGAACAATTACGACACGAAACGAAGGCCAGCCTGGAAGTAGCGGCTGAACTGATGAGAAGAAAGACAGCCGAAAACGAAGTCAAATTAGAAGTAGGACAGAAAGTTTGGCTATCGGGAAAAAACATCACAACCACACACCCGAAAGACAAACTAGCCCCGAAATTGCATGGACCATTCGAAATAGAAAGCAAACCAGGACCGGTGATGTACAAACTAAAACTCCCGCCAACGTGGAGAATACACCCCGTATTCCACGCCCCATTAATATTACCCTATCAAGAAACAGCCGCTCACGGCCCCAACTTTGAACAACCGCCACCTGACCTCATAGACAGACAGGAGGAATACGAAGTCGAAGAAATTCTTGACAAGAGGAAACAAGGATGCGGGTATCAATACCTAGTACACTGGAAAGGATACTCAAGCTCCGCGGATGAATGGGTCACGAGAGCAAACCTAGGGAATGCTAAAGAACTTTTGGAAGCATATGACACGTGACATCATAACTTACCGCTACGGGCAGCCCTCGCAAACATCGGACAAACAAAGTCAGAAACATATAAAAACCCAAATTCAATCATTACAATTCCCTCATCCCTTCAATCACTCATTCACCCTCCCAGCGAACATGTCTTCCAACGAATCCATCTACCTCTCTTCTGAAGACACTCTCGTCGAACGACCCTACGAAGAAACACCCTCCACTGAACCCTCCATTCCTTCAACCCCCGAGATGTCCATAGTAGAAGAATGATCCGTACCGTGGGACACAGACAAAGAACAAGCAGCGCGGTGATGAGCATGCACCCGCGCTAGGGTCCGAGGGAGGTATTCAGGAAGCTTTGGGGAGATACCGAACAGTGCTAGACAAGTACTGAAGACACCGACTTTTACCGAACACGGTCGGTCCCCACCCGACCAACGACAAGCCACCGAAGGACGATTCGGCAGCACTTGGGTCAGTTCGCCCACACTTCACGTACTTACCATGACCGCACAGGAGTGTTACAATAGGTGTGTACGAGATCGGAGCTAGTATTCCGTATCGGCCGATGTCCTCCGTGAGTCGGTCGGTCCTTATCGCTTATCTTCCCGACTTCCGCATGGTCGGTCAAACGCGATCTTGCACCATTGCTTGGCCACCCTGGTCGTACGATACCTCTCCTTTATTTTTCATTGGTTCTCCAACGCCTGTTCCTGCTACCTACACTCGGGCGACGGATCCCGAACGTTCGGGATTTCAACATCACTGATTACCTTTTACCTTATCACCTTCGGAACCCATATGGACATCTCACCTACCTTCTTATCTTCTCTGATCACTAAGGCTTGGTGCCCATTCGACATCTACTCTCATTTCAGGTTCGATATTTTACTTAGGGGCGCTGTTTACTATAAAAACCTACATACAACTCTGGAATAAACCAGCTTTCGCACCCCACAGTTCAGAGCTCATTCGCACTCATCTCAACCATCGAAATCGTCTTCGTCGACTTCCGAAAACTTGTCATCCTCGTCGTTCGGCCTCATTCACGTTCGTACTCGCCTCTTCGCTCATACCCCCCATCCTCCCTCGTATATTGTCAGAGTCCCGTGTGGCTCTTAAAGCACGTAGTTGTCGGTCGCGACACTACCTTCTCGTTACCGACTGCATCGCCGACACGACCGACCGAACGTTCGGTCGGTGTTCGGCGCAGTCCCAAAACTGCTTGGGCGCTAAAATCTCACACTCCCCGATTGCTTCTCAGTACGCCTTCAATTTCTAAAGTCATCACTTACAATTCCTTGTGTATCAGATACTAGCTCCAGCACCCCTGCATTAGAGGTTGTTT
Source organism: Heterobasidion irregulare TC 32-1 (assembly GCF_000320585.1). Classification (NCBI taxonomy): domain Eukaryota; kingdom Fungi; phylum Basidiomycota; class Agaricomycetes; order Russulales; family Bondarzewiaceae; genus Heterobasidion; species Heterobasidion irregulare. The sequence goes on along the minus strand of NW_009258205.1, from coordinate 1,505,629 downwards.
TAGTGTTGTGCTCGGCACTTAGAGCTACCTCTAGCGTATCAGCGGGAAGCGGAAGAAGGGTTTAGCGAGTATCTGGAAGGACTGGATGAGGACGAACGACGACAAGACGAGATGATCAGACTACTCACGGAGGACTTCGACAGACCTTCACCTTCCCGCTCTCCCTCTCCACTACCCCTTGTCCGCACACAAAGCGAGGGGATCATATTCCCCAATAGAGAAACGTACCTGACGACTCCCGTCGCTTACATGATGGGGCTTATTGAAGGCACACCGAACACCGAATTTGTGTCGGGACCAACACGACCGGAGGTACGAAGAGCATTAGAGATCTTAGAAGAGGAAAGGAGTTTTGTCCGACATGCACAATGAGCCTTACAGATCAGAGAGGGAATGCTCATCGCCCGCATTAATGCAGGCGAGAGGAAGCTCATAGGTCTAGACCGGACAACACCTCTTCAGGACACCTTTCATCCCGCCGACGACATCACCCCTGTTACCGAATATCACATGCCGACCACGGCTGTGGTATCTCGTGCCTCGTCTTCGGCCTCAAATGAAGCACCACTTCGCCCAATGCCGGGGGCTTATCCCACGGAACGCGGCAGAGGAAGGGACATCTATAGGTTCGCACAACTATCGCCTCACTACCACATCATACCCGCATGACTGGGCTTAATCCGCCCTTCTACCCAAACTCGACCTCCCCTTCCCTTCGTCGAGTATGACTCCAGTGAGTCCGACACCCAGCCCATCGTCCTCCGTCCTTGAGGTGCTTGAAGAATGAGACGCTGACGTCCGGTACGACGTAAAACTGCCGGGGCAGACGACGGTTCGAATCCGTTGGGCTGGTACCCACTGCCATGATGAGACGAGGGACTCGGCTCTAGAACGCAGTCCCCGCATGGTTGGTAACGAGGTGGGGTATCGTGACGTCCGTACTCAAGGGCTATCGCGTCACAACTCGACTGTGGGCAGCGAGAATCTGTGCCCTAAGTATTATTTTGTATGACTCAGATTACACGCATTGCTTATGTTTTTCCTGGACTTTTACTTACCGTCTCTGGCACTGACGGCCTAGAGGGGGGGGTAATGTTATGAAATGCTTCACCTATGCTCACCTACTTTTCTCACCTTCTTGATAAGGACTCGTAGGACCTTTCTCCCGACCATACCTCACGTTCCTGTTCCACTGATACTTGGTCCGTGCATCTGCTTGTACATATTTATGGATACTGCGGCGCAGTGTAGAAGCCCTAGGCTATCCACTTCTGTCCAATCTAAGGACTGCTGTTCACACAGTCTCCTCTGATTCTAAGGCATTAGTCTGATCAGTCCTTTGACTTCTCCCATCATCACTTGTGGCCTAGGATCTCCTCGTCCCGAACAGCCGTTCGTGACAGTAGTTCAATACATACTATTCAACAAACTTTATTAATTCTATACCCCAAGCTTAGCAATCTGTTTAAAGCACCTGTCATATATTATGGTTGAACAATGGGTCAACTATATAAGTATACCAAGGAAAATAGCTTTGGCAATCCACCACCTATTGACTAGTGGGAATTCCTTCTAGAAAAGGATATTTTCAACAATGATTTTTTAGACAATATATATGCTGACTAGATCTAATACATGGATAATGCTTTAATCTATCTCATAAGTAAACTGGGTATTAAGGAGATCCTCAATACTCCCAAGCTTGAGATTATTATCACAAACATAGATAATGGCAGGTTTCTCTTATTGTATACAAATTACAGTTTTAGACATACACCTCTAGTAGAGGCAATCAAAAAGTTATGTGTTATGCTGGGCAAAGAGCAGGGTCTAATGTAGTATCTGGATAGGACCAATTAGTATTAGAAGCCAACACCTACATCAGCAATACATTTAAAGCTGTACATTTATTTGTTTTTTGTCTAATGTTACCATCACTGAATTTTGAGTAGTAAACCCATTGGCATGTCAAAAAAGAGGCCTCTTCCAAAATAAAGCAGCATGAAAGTTCATCTTTGGTGCTTACCAAACTTTTGAAGTAGCAGTTCAATCTTCTAGCTGTCAATTTTTATAGATGTTCAGTGTCCATATGCACCTATGACCCCACACAATTCTCTATAAGTGGATCTTCTAGTGACTTTGTGTCCATTAAATCTATGAGTACTAGATAGTCATGTTGATGGAATAGATTAGCAGTTCAAAAACCAGAAAATGAAGAACCTATACCATTCACATGTACATGTACCCCTCTACTCTACACAACCATTTTAACCTTTTACACCACTCATCTGAGCCCAATGACAGACTGTTGAAATGCCTATCCTTGTACTTTTGACTCTCCGCCCAAAAGAGACAGTAGTGCACCCTACAAATATGATAAAATCCTCGAGGCACCTTGTCTCACTCATGATTGATGCATGATCAAGGAAGAGTAATTGAGCATTCCAATGGCTTGCTCTATGAAACTCATGGGATGGCAATGGAACAAGGAACATTGTCAGAGTAATCTGTTTATACAGAGTTTATTGTCTCATTGTCAGTCATCCTCTCTACTTGGTGTGAACAGACTGATAACCATTTCCTTACATACAAAACAAGATCCTTGCAATATACATCATATTGAGCACTAGAGCCAATGGGATGGAAACCACCGGTGTGGGCTGTCCTTGCAACGGCTACAGCGATGGACCGACCATTCGTACCTAGTGGCTGTTCAAATGTCATTTTGTTTGATGCTGGCCACGTCTGGCACAATGGATCGGCGACCTGCAACGAAGCATATGAACACATTTCAAATCTAGTTGTATACAGTCTGGAGCAGCCTCGACTTGGACATCCTCTTCAAAGACCAACGTGCGAATGGTCTTCATCTCTCATTGAGGGTATGTGCTCTCATTGACAGAGCGTCGGAGAGTTGGACGATGGAACACCGTGAAACCCAGCGCAATCTTCACTGACTGTCCTTCAAAGTTGACAGCAATCTGATAGGCAGTAAACACTTATTGATATAATCAATTCTGCCCGAGATAAGCTGAGTACGACGACATCCAGATGGTACTGGCCTGGCCACGAGTATCACAAACCCGCCAAAGCCCTAAGGGCAACAAAGTCGGGTGAGCCAAAACCCGTCACCTTCGGTGTACGGTCAGCATGGTCAATGTCATCCAGAGGAATGAGGCTTACGGGATCCCACCCAGTGGTTGCTGGAAATCCGTTAGAGCTGCAGCCTGGATTGTTACCTAGATCCGAAAGAAATAAAGGTGAACTTTACCATACACTGAGATCGATGATGCTTACCAGACGTAATGTCATTAAAAGCGTCTGGACTTTTGTAAATCAAGGGGTTCAAGAATCCAAGAGGATTCTCGCCGGCAGCGATGAGCTGATCGTTGATGAGTGCAACGATGCTCGCAAAGATTGGGCTGGCGCAGCTCGTCCCAGCAACGTTGCCTGACTGACCCTCCCAGATGATCGTGACATTCTCAGCTGGGGCGGCAACGTCTGGGAACCCACGCGAGGTCGCATTGAAGAGGCCAGCGTTAGTGCTACCAAGGGTCTTCAAGTAGGCTGAGACGGCGTCGTCTTGATAGGACGGGCGGGGGAAGTAGTTGGAGAAGCCGCCTGAAGAAAGCGAAGCAGCGATCTCAGGGCTGATGCCCTGGGTGCCTCCGACGGAAGTGATGCTAGATTGAATTTGGTCAGTATAGATGAGAATGGAGGCTATGATATGACGGACTAAGGACAAGTTCCTGGAAACACCGGAACGAAGGTTGTACAAGTTGTATCCGGCTGACCACCGGAGACCCCTCCATCACCAGAAGAGAACAAGACAGAGACGCCTCTGGCACCCAATTGGGCATATGCTTGGCACAGTTTGCTAGCATTGGGTTAGATGATATGCTTATGTCGAAATGCTTGGACAGGAACTCACGTCGCAAGTCCAATCGGGATTTGGTTCTCGTTGAACCCATAAGAGGTAGTCAAGACCTATTCGGCTCAAAAATAACAAAGTGATTGAATTGCACATTCAGAAATCATACCTGAGGTGGTTTGGTTTGGTTAAGCAGGACATTGATCTCGTCCAAAAATCCGTTCAAATCATCTTGGGTCTGGTCGCCGACTGTTATGAATACGGTCGGAACGCCTGTCGCGACACCAACGGTGTATTGGATGTCTAGGTTCTGATGAAGGGAGATCGGGCTGGACTGCAAGGTTTCAGTTTAATAAGACGCTTACAGCCTCAAACCCAGGCTCTTCATCCTGAGAGTTTTCACCGCCGTCAATACTCAGAATGGAGTAGTTACTCGAGGATTCCAAATCCGGCCGATATGTCTGCAAGAACGACTGTTTGGGATAAATCGTCCATGAAGCGATATTGTCAATGATCGTAGTCTGAGTGGGTGACGCACTTGAAGATCGCTGTTGTTGGCATATTCAAAAAAGAAGGCCGACACGCCAAGCCTGTTAGATGACTGGGTTGCCGGAGCTGTGGGTATCCCATACTGAGCCTGCAAGCAGGCGGGCGTAACCTGCGTCTCGCAAGACGCTGGCACAGTATTCGAGGTGGAGTCAATAAACGCCGCTGGGTTGACCTTTACAGTAGGTATTCTGACAGGTGTGACAATGTTCTTCATGGGGAACCTGTAAACATCTCCGTCAGTTGCTTGAAATATGATAATCCCAATGCAATCAATTTACACGATGGTCGGATGCACAAAGCTCATATGATCTTGCAAGGCGATAGGTATCGAATACGAAAGAGTGCGTATGGCTTGCTTTCCGGTGTCCAGGTGAGTAAATGTCGAGAAGTCGGCATCAAGAAGTTTATTGGCTTGTTCGACTGTCATGCTAACAGAGATCCAGTCTCCAGCAGGGGATACTTTCGTCGATGTGAGACCGTTCGACGATAGCCATCCATCGACCGCCAAGACCGTTTCTGCTGTGGGTGCAACGAATTTTTCGACCTGCGACGATATATTTAGATGGAATGCCACATCGGTCGTTTAGTGGTCATTACCTCCTCCTTGGACAGATGTCTCCTATATTGTGCGCTACTAGGTGTGCTGACATCGTAAAGGGCGTCTTCTAGGCCTTGGAAGTTGCTCTGCGCGAGCGCAAAGCGAAGATGGACCGTGTCATTGGGAGAGGCGGGGCCGCTGTTGGCGTATCCACTTGGGGGACTGTCACGGCGTTCGTGCACTCGCATGGCACGTGGGGCGAGCGACTTTGCATAGGAAAGAGCAAGAAGAGATGTTAACACGAAAGCAATGCGTCTCGCCATGTCGCAAACGGCAGACGACAGAGGTATCTGATGGTTGAGTCGACGGGCCAGCGTTTATAAGGAAATCAAGCAAGTGCTTACCCGAAAGACAAATAACAATTGCTCAAAGGCCCAGGGTCCATGTGCTGCTTCTGACCGCAAGCCCTAGCAGTTGCCTCGACGAGTGCCCAACACCCCCCGTGCATCGAAACGCGCGCAGTTCTGAGACGAAGTAGACAGAGTCAAGGGCGACTGCAAGGTGAAGGCGTAGATATTTGGCATATGCGTCATATAATTGTCCACGACGGTGTGCTTGGACGGGAAGCGTAATTTAGATCGGTCGGGATTCGGAGGGAGCGCGACGCGGCGACTTGTCATGCACATTAGCCTCCCACAGATCACGACGTGCGAGCAGGACGACTGCATGACGCTGCCCGTGGCGACCATGGATCGAGCTGCACGAAGCGACGATGGCCATTCCGGGGCAGAAACGCACGAGAGGGTGTACTTTCGCCGTGAGACGCTGGTGCTTGTGTACAAGCCTTTGCGTAACCGATTTCGTAAAGCTATTCGCGGAACATGTGCAACAGGCATATTCGAGGAGAGCCGCGAACCCTCCTCCACTTGCCACCATCGGTGGTCATGAAAATAAGCCCGCCTGTCCACCTTTGCATCGCTGATAATCACCATCCAAGTCATGTCAGAACATCAAGCCTGCCATTCTGAGACCGCGACGCCCGCTGACGAGGCACCTGCCTGTTCCATTTATCCCGACGACGAAAGAGGCGCGAGTGGTTGCTACTATCCCAGGAACATCGCACTGACCAGCTGCACAGGACCGCGACAGAGTCGTTGAATACACACCGTTCAACGAACTTCCGTCAATCCTGCACCCCAAGCTCAGTAATCCGTTCAAAGCACCCGTTATGCATTGCGGTTGAACATTGGGTCAACTATGGAAGTACACTGAAGAAAACGGTTTCGGCAATCTCCCCCTCCCCTGTCGACTGGAGGGAATTTCTCACAGAAGAGGATATTTTTGACGATGGTTCTTCAGACGATATATACGCCGACCAGATTCAATGCATGGATATGCTTTGATTCACCTCGTCGGCAAACTGGGTATCAAGGAGATCCTCGACACGGCCGAGTTCGAAATCGTTATTGCGAACATAGATAACGGCGGTTTCTTCTCGTTGTATACGAATTACAGTTTCAGACGTGCACCATCGTCAGAGGCAATCGAAAAGCTGCGTGTCGCGCTGGACGAGGAGGAAGGTCCAAAATGGTATCTAGATGGACAAGACTAGTACTAGAAGCCGAAACCTGCATCAGCAATCCGTACAAAGCCGTACGCCGAATAGTTCTTGTCCGGTTTTGTCATCGTTGATTGCTATGCAGAAAACGGAAGCATAAGAGCCCTTGCAAGTCGGAACGCCCTTCTAATAGCTAGATGCGCGCAATTACTGACTCGCGTTGTTTTGAGATGACCTACATGTCGTCGGCGAGTCATGCTCGTGTTTGGTGCTCAATAGAGAATGGTACGACAACACATTCACCACGTACACGGACATTGCATAGTTCCCGAGAAAACTCATTGATATACACCAAATAACCCCAGTTCGTAGCTATCCTTTCACACGCAATGCAACAGGCGTCCGACAGCGTCAAACATCAAAGAAATAATACCTCACACGCACACACGCGCCGTCTGTTACAACCCCGCCGCCTTTTTCAACGCGGCGAAATTGGGCGATCCAAAGCCCGTCACCTGGTGATTTGAGTGTCAGTCTCAAGAGAATCAAAACCAGGAATCGGCGACGTACAGGGTCCCAGCCAGCCTTTGCAGGGAATCCATTGGTGTTGCAGCCTGGGTTGTTGCCTGCAGGGAAGGGTGTGGTGAGGATTTGCATCACTCACAGACTGCTACATGCAACGCACCAGACGTGATATCGTGGAACGCGCCCGGGTTTTTATAGATGAATGGGTTCAAAAACCCGAGCGGCTTCTTTCCAGCGGTGATGAGCTGATCGTTGATGAGCGCAATGACGCTCGCAAAAATCGGGCTGGCACAGCTCGTTCCGGCAACAAGGCCGAACTGGCCGCTTAAGGCGATCACGACGTTCTCAGCTGGGGCTGCGATGTCAGGGAACGCACGGGAGGTCTTATTGAAAAGGCCAGCGTTGGTATTGCCGAGGCCTTTCAAGTAGCTTGAGACGGCGTTGGCTTGGTAGGACGGACGGGCGAAGTAGTTGGAGAAGCCGCCTGAAGATAGAGAGGCGGCGATTTCGGGGCTAACACCCTGTGTGCCTCCGACGGACGTCACGCTGTTTGACTCGATCATTGTGAGGAATGGGGTCAGGCATAGAAGGACGTACAATGGACAGGTCCCTGGGAAGACCGGGACGAAAGTAGTGCAGTCCTGGGACTGACCACCTGAAACACCTCCGTCACCAGAAGCGAACAAGATGGAGACTCCACGGGCGCCCAACTGACTATATGCGTTGCACAGATTTCTAAAAATGAGTGATAAGTTTGACTTTTATATGTGGACTATAATGAAGTAGCGTACGTAGCAAGGTCTATAGGAAGATCATTCTCGTTGAAGCCGTATGACGTGGTCAAAACCTAGAGGTGTCGATCAGGCATATTCGTTGATGCTGCTGCCCTCGTCAACAAAATGCCTTACCTGAGGCGGATTGGAAAGGCTGAGCAATTGATTTATCTCGTCCAAAAATCCATCCAGGCCGTCTTCATTATTATCACCGACTGAGACGAAGGTATTGGGCACGCCCGAAGCAACACCGACGGTGTACTGAATATCGAGATTCTGAGGATATTTGAATGAGCAGAATTGCGACTGCAACTACACAGCGTCCTCACCGCTTCAATGCCGGGCTGGCTTTGATCGTTTTGCCCGCCATCGACACTCAGAAGCGTAAAGCTGGACGTAGATGGCAGATCCGGCCGGAATTGCTTCAGGAAGCTCTTGACGTTCCGATCTGCGTCAGCAAACGAAATCGAAGATTGGAAAGACGACCAACTTGTAGATCGCTGTTGCTGGCAAACTCGTCGCCAAAAGCGGACACACCGAGCTGGTTGGACGATTGTTTCGCCCGGGTCGCAGGGATTCCATACTGTGCCTGCAGACACGAAGGTGTGACCTGGGTCGCGCAGGACGCGGGTACAGCGTTTGAGGTCGGGGTGGAAGATGGATAGGGCTTGATGACGGGCTTGATGATATTCTTCACAGGGAACCTAAAGACATCGACTTTAGAGATCAAGTGCGAGACATGATGAATTGGAAAGGACTCACCCGACGGTGGGATGTATGAGGCTGATGTGGCCCTTCAAGGAGACAGGGATCGAATACTTCAACGTGCGCACGGTTTGGACTCCGGTATCAAGGTGCGTAAATTTGGTGAAATCTGCGTCTATGAGTTTGTTAGCTGTCTCGACAGTCGTGTCGACCGTAAGCCAGTCGCCGGCAGGCGAGGCCTTGGAAGACGTGAGGTTGTTGGCTGAGAGCCATTCGTTGACGGCTGCAAGCGTCTCAGATGAGGGCGCGACGAGAGCCTCGACCTGAGAGCCCCATCAAATCGAGGCAAGTACTGTAGGCTGTGTGGTAAACAGTACCTCTTCCTTAGACAGGTGCTGGCCATATTGGGGGCTACCGGGGGTGCTAACGGCGTAAAGCGCACCCTCCAGCCCTTGAGCGTCGCTCTGCACGAGCGCAAGGCGGAGGGTGAGGGTTTGTTCAGCGGAAGCAGAGCCACTGTTCACGAAGCCGCTCGGGGGGGCATCACGCCGCTCGTGTACGTGCATGGCACGTGGGGAGTGCGGTTTGGCGCGTGCGAGGGCGAGAAGAGAAGCTATGAAGACAACGGATCCAACCATGTCGGAGGAAAACAGAGAACGGGGAGGAAGGGTCTCTGGGATCGAAGGAAAGTGAGAGTGTCTACTTTATAGAAACGATGAGGCCTGCCGACGACGAAGAAGGGTCGAAACTGAAGGGTGCTGTGTACCATGTGCGCATTACGAAAAGAAGATGAACAATCTGATCTATTATAATTTCGTCGACGATGTTCATGGCGATACATCAAGGAAGACCATACAGGCAACGGGGGCGCTAGACTTGGCGAAAAGAAACATCGCTCTAGACTTGGTCAGCTCATAGCACGGCCGTGTAATTGCCGGCAGACTCACCTCAAGAAGTTACCAGCTCTGGGAGTTTACAGTGAAAAGACAGGATGAAACACTTCCTACCTTGGGGCTGACGGATTCGCGACCATCCGCCATGATGATGGCAGCGGATACTCATTCTGATTTGAGAAGAGGCGTTGCAATGGACTTTCCGGAGCTAACGCAATGTGATAGTTGCCTTGGAGGATGGTATTCCAATAGGACTAGATGCGAACAACAATCCCAGGCCCTTGAAGGGTAGGTAGATCGCTCTAAACGTCCATAGCGAAGCTTTCCAGTTCCAAAAGTGGCAAATTCTCACGCTAGGCGGCCATCCGGCCATTGGGGGCACCTGGTGGCCATCACTTTGCTTCCGCGCTATGGTCTTGGGTTCAAACGTTCAACTGTACTCACCTCTCGAGCAACTGCTTGTCGAATAACCTTGCTGAGAACTTCATTTGGGCAACTTGATTTCACGAACATGGCCCCAAATCGCCCGATCCTTTCCCTAGAGACGCTGAATGTAGCATGTGTAGCGACTCAGCTGGTCTGATCATGCGCAGAGTCGCCAAGCTCGATGCCTTCCATTTGTCTCTCGTACCAGCTGACAGAGAGTGTAGGGCGATCTGCGTGCGGGAGGTTCAAGCCACGGTAGTGCCGCTGTTCGATCAGACAACCGGAATTCTGCTGGCCCTGGTCTCGTCATTCTACATCTTTGTGTTGGATCCAGCCTTTCAGGGTCCAAAATCATTCAAAGCTCGCCTCACAATTCACTTCTAGTTTTGGCTGTGCAAGCGGAGCGCGCCTCAAGTTGTTCGTATCGAGATTGATGCTTTCGTTTCCTCTTGTGCACAGTCTTTGAACTGATCCGAGCAAATGCATTGGTGGATCGACTCGAGAGCATGAGCAGACCTCGTGCCTTCACCTGTCAAATGTTCGGGGTCGTCTCGATCTCCCCTCCTCTGTCGCGATTAAGTTCGACAGTCGTCTCGAGAGAGACGATCTTTTTATGCACGATGGATGTCGACCATGGCATATCTGTGAAGCCAAGCTCAAACACATCAAAAGTTAAGTGGGACATCAAGATGAAAAAGAGAAGTTGTTGGATCTGATACCGCTTTACCGTTCAAAACGCACAGACCCTGATCAAGTCGAAATATCTTGTCTGACATCTATACTCACTATCGTTGCACTGGAGTTGCAAAAAAAAAAATTCTTCATGGTATCGTAGATCATACTTTTTTTCGCTTATAAATTTTATTGCACATGCGGAAATATCTTAAAATATGTCCTGTCATTTTTTCGTATTTTTGAGGCCATGGACAGAATTGCTGTAAAATGTTTGAGAAGGAGAGTCCGAAACGAGCAAAACTTGAGAGTTGCAAATCTTTCTGACGATCGGGTCACACGTCGTCACATGCAAATTTGAGCTCTGGTTGCGGGACGACTTGCGAAGCGGCGTTTCAAAAAGATGACCAAGCATCACGCGGCCCGAGGCTCCTTGTCACTCTGCCTGCCATCGGACACTGCTCGTCAAAAACAATTTGGTGAAGAGCATTGAAGTCTTCAAAGTCAAATTGAATGCTCTATATGTCTTCAGTGGTATTTTTTTATCTTCATTATTTTATTTTTATTGAAATTGAACTCAAGGATCTGAGGAATCTTGAACATCTTTGAGAGAACTCTGTCCTAAAAACCATTATCCATTGCTTTCTCACTGCTGCACCCATTTTCTGTTCCTAAAAAAACTAGCATACCTGTAGAGTACTTAAATGAACAACTGTGAGTTTTTCGAAAGGTGCCGTCAAAAAATGCTGCGAGGAGCTCGATTTTGAACCTCCCATCCCGTTTGCAACTCCGGTGCAACGATAGTAATGACTGATTCATCGACATTCCAAAGGCGGTGTAATTCGGCGACCCAAGGCCAGTGACCTACGCGGTGCGACGGTCAGCCATAGTGAGGGGGGAGGCTAACAGTCACAGCTCACGGGATCCGGATTATTGCCCGTGAGATAGAGCATGCATCCGTAGAATGCGTATTTATAACAGCAAAGGGCACGAACCGGATGTTATATCATTGAATATGCTCGGCAACGCGTATATCATGGGATTCAAAAATCCAAGGGGCAGCTTCGTTGTAGCGGTGCGTTCGTCGTTTAGCAGAGCGATGATGCTGGCGAAGATGGAGCTCGAGCCACTAGTTCCGTCCACGGTAATTGCTTCGCCCTTCAATGTGATGATGATGTCCTTGGCTTAAGCAGAGACATCAGGATATTCACGCCCGTTTAGATTAAATAATCCTTCATAAGCTTTGCCAAGTTCTTCTAAATAAGCGCCGACTGCGCTGTCTTGTGTGAATGGGCGATCGAACAAGCGGGAGAAGCCCCCTGATGAGAAGGGAGCTGCTACCTCAGGGTTCGTGCCCGTGGTATCTCCAACAGCGGTTACACTAATGCGCACTTGATGAGTACACTCAAGGTGAAAGTGTCAGACGAGCATACAAGGGGCAAGTTGCAGGGAAGACTGGTTGAAATTCGTCCCAGTATTGGTCACGAACACCTGAAACACTGCCATTTCCAGATGCAAATAAGCGCCGTGCGCGTCCAAGACTGCATAAACCTTGCACAGATGTCTAGGTTGACACTGAGGGAGATGATGGCGGCACACGAGTATGGGACTCACCTGGCAAGGGTAGGCGAAATGTGTTCCTTGTTTATACCGTGTGATGTGGTTATGACCTGATTTATTGGCATAATGCTAAGAATCGACAATTGCATCAAGTGTATTTTATACCAGGCGCATGAGGCTGTTCCAAGAGAAAGGAGGCCTCGGCTAAGAATCCGTCAACGTCGTCTTCACCACAGACGAAGGCAGATTTGATGCCCAATGCAAGGCCAACAGTGTACCGGACACCAAGGTTCTGACAACAAGGTCGTTTGAATCTAGAAGCAGGCTGGCATAAATGTCATGAATGAGATCGCTTACAGCTTCTACTGTGTGATCGTGACGTGTAGGATCTGAATTTCTGTCTGTGCTATAGACATTGAAAGTACCCGATGACGATGAAGCAGGCTGGAAATCCGCACGAAAAAGCTGCCCATATAGTTGTTGATGCACCAGCAAGCACTTTCACAGCAAGAAAACATACTTTCAGGTCCGCCTCGCTGGCCCAGCTATTTCCAAACTCAAAAACACTGATTGTTTTGATGGCCTGTGTCGCGGGGGCATCGGGTATTCCGTACTGTGCCCGGAGAGTAGAGGGTGCAACGGTTCCATTGTAGACCTCCGGCACCGGCCTTACTGTCGAGTTGATATACACGTCGGACTTCATCTTCAGGGTCGTTTTCTTGATGGACCGCATCACATTCCTCACGGGAAACCTGCACAATTGAAATCAAGTCAAAGTATTCTGCATCAGTGGCACAAGATGAAGAGATAGAGCGGGGGGTACACACGAGACGGTAGGGTGAATAAAGTTGACATGGTCCTTCAAGGCGGCGGGAGTTGAATACTCCAGCGTGCGTATGGCGGTCGCTCCGAATTCTTGGTGGGCGAAGCTCGCAAAGTTTTGCGGCCATGAGCTCACTGGCCTGCGCGATCGTCGCGTTGACGCGGATATAGTCGCCCGCGGGCGAGCCCTGTGCGAGGCGAGACCGTGCGCCGCGAGCCATCTACTCACGGCAGCGACAGTCTCGGGCGTGGGCGCAATCAATGCCTCGGTCTCCTCTTTTGTGAGGTGCTGTCCGTATCGCGGGTTGCTTGGTGTGCTGACTGCGTAAAGTGCGTCCTCGAGGACTTTGAAATTGCCCTGGGCGAGCCCAAGATGCAAGGTCAGTGTGTGCTGCGCGGGCGCGGGGCCGCTGTGCACGAAGCCTTCGGGGGATCTGTCAATGCGCTCGTGCGCACGCATGTTGAGGTACAGAGAAGCGCTTGAAGCAGACGCGGCGGCGAGGAATGAGAACAAGATGGTGAAGACTATGGTCGTGTCGGTAAACGCAGGGGAAGGTAAGTTCCCTGCTGGTGGGACGAGACGGAACTCTATTTATAAGAAATAAGACATTTGGAGGATGATGGCCAGAAAGGATTTTATTGGAAAGAGCACAGGTGTTTCTGGACTAGCACAAGATCAGGCTGCTCAAAACTCGACTCTGATGCAGACGGCGTAGTTAGAGCGGATTTCGAAGACCAAGGCCATAGAAAATGCTTGCGAAGGCATCCGCAGAACTGATCCATTACTGCACGATATGCGAATAGATACACACGTAGTTCAAGAATGTCAGGGCTAGGCTCATGGACGCAGACGGTATGCACACCGGTACCGAGACGTGCGCAATCCCTTGACCTACCGGCCCTTGGAAATCATGGGGATTGAATGCGGTAGCGATGAGAATGTACAATCCATTGGGAGACGCTGATGGTGGTGACGGTGAAAGCCATGATGTCCCGCTCGGCTCCGGCCTGCAGCACTGACGTCATGTGTAATTTCCCGTGTGCCAGTCAAGAGCGGGTTCTCTTACACAAGGTCATCCTCCACCGTTTCATGCAACCCTCTCGCAAACACTCGCGGAATACCGACGACGACGACGACGACTTGTCTCCTAAGCACAGTCGCGTTGCACTTCCTCAAGTTGCATCGGACGACTTCTCGTCTCAGGATAATGCAACGATGGATCGACTTGTCACCCAATGTCTGAAAGACCGCTGTCCAGATCTGAATGAACATAACCTGTCAGGGCCTACTCTTGTCTGGCTGGCTTGTTTGGATGTATCCTACGCGACCCTGTTTAACCGCACAGCATGAGTATACGCAGTCGGCACTGGCTTATGCGTTGGTTCAGAGGAATCCTGCGTTCGCGGAGGCATTGCGAGATGCTTGGAAGCGAGGAGAGTACAGAGAAATACGAAATTCTGGTACGACTCAGTTTTGCGATGACATGCACACTTCGCTGACAACCAAATGTTCAATCAAAGTACTCCTGCGATCGCCGCTCGAAGCCTCCGGACGTATGCGCATACAAACTCCAAAGCGGGTCCAGAACGAGGCACTAACAGGCCCGATACACTGCAGACTGATATTTGGAATGCTAGTTTAAACAACCATTTGCGCACACCCTACAGATGGCCGTAAGTAAAAATCTCCCTCGAATTCTTGACATGCTAATCACTTACCGCAGTCGTTTGTGCCGCTTGGACTGGACGATATCGAGACAACCATCATCGTCTACTCCGAACCATCAACGCGATGAGGACGGGAGATACTCAGGGCGACTATTCCAACTCAGTGGCGGTCGTACTGGAAAATCAAGAATGGTCGATGAACAAGCATGTCTCGTTTTCACGCTGCCGATCAATTTGCGGGCGAGCAACGAAAGTAACCGTATGTCGTCCAGTTTTTTCACATGTCGTCGAATGTTCTGACGCCGAAATGTTATAGTTCTCACATGTCCACCCCCCGATGATCGCGTGCAGGAATAGCTCATCCAGCCGCAAGCGACATATGCGGACCTACGCGTTCATTATTATATTTTTTTCATCCGCCTCTTCCGTGCCACACGTGAAGAGTTGCGACGCATATACCCAGATAACTTGGTGCCTTCATACGAGGATATCACAAAGGTGTGGCGGGACCATCTGCGTGAGCATAAAGACAGGCATTCACGGAAGATCTCTATGATGCCGTGCTGTCCAAACCCACTGTTTGTGCCTCACATTCATATGAGCCACCGATGCTCATTTGCGTGCACAGCGCGAAATCTTCACCGACCTATGACCACAGCACAAGGCAACTTGGATCGAAGCAGCTGAGCTGACGCTCGACCGGCATGCTGCCAAAAGCGAGGCTTTGAATGAGCTCAAGCTGTTGTCAAACATCATCGATCCATCGTGGGAGCGCGACCCTCCTTCCTGTCACATTCAGCTTGTGATTTACTTTGACGAGGCCCACGAGCTCGCCTCCCGAGCTGCACCTGGGAATAAGTACGACAAGTCGCTTTACGACACGGTGCTTTCGGTCCTCAACGATTTTGTTTCGTATCCCCTTTTCGCGATCTTTCTCTCCACCATTTTGCATGTCGCTCGATGCCCGCCTTCCCAAGATTTCGCTAGCTCGTCACGAGCTGCACGAGAGAGCTTGCTGCAAGCGCCGGTCACAGAAACTCCCTTCGACTGCGCCCCAGATTTTGTCGTCAAACCACATGGTCTTCGACTCGGGGATGCTTACGCACATCTACAGACCCTGAAAATCTGCTTTTGATGCTATGGCACTTTCTTATAAGGATGACATTCCCCGACTGTCAGCGTCCGTCCTGGAGACAGCACGCAGCAAGCCCTTCTGTGCAGACACTGCGGAACCCTTTTCCAGCTGCTCCCAGGCGGCAAAGCTGGCGGTCGCCGATGTCCGGCTCTGTCTGGATTATGAGCCAGGGCGACGGGTGCTCGCGGAGGCGGCGATGACGGCGATCCTCGTCCAGGTGAAACGCCGCGAGAACTGGGGGGGGGGGGGGGGAGCGCTGTGAATGACGACTTTGCCGCGGAAGACGTCGCGTTTTTCCCCGCGCGAGGGAGCGGGCGGGCGGCCGTATTGCACGGTCCTGATGGAGCTTGGCGGCGGCCTGGCGAGGACCGAGGTTTCCGACGCGACCCCTTTGACGCGCACGGGGGACGGGGAGAGGGTGCCGCCCGCGGTACAGCGTGCGCGCGTACGGCTGCTCGGGCGCGGTTTACGGGGTGATCGGGCGCTCTGAGGGGGACAAGTACGCGCGGCTGTTGGGGAGTCGTGAGTTTGTGGCGGGGCACCCGAGCCGCGACGAGGGGGCGATGGAGGCGGTGCGGAGGCAGAAGCCGGTGTGGGTTCGGGGCGGCGGGGGCGGGGGCGGGTGTGATCGTGCCGCGGCACGAGGGGGGGAGTCGGATTGAACGACGTCGGTGACTCGCATATCGTGAATAGGAACGATTGTTTTGGGGCCAAGTGTTGGACGGCGCCGTGTCGCCTCCGCCGTCTGGGCTGAAAAGCAAGCCTCGTCAACGCGGGCGCACGCACCGGCGACCTGAGCGAGGGCGCTGAGAGGCCGGACTGCCCGAAGAGGCAAAGCCGGCGGGGGGCGTGGGAAGGGTGCGGAGGGGGACGCTGGGAGGCGTGTCCGCTCTCTCTCACCGCTCCATCAATGTCGTCCTCCAACATCTACGCCGTGAGCACCGTCCTCGCCGTCCCCCGTCCCCCCCGTCCCCGTCGTCGCTCACATCCACCTCCTCTCCCACAGCATCGCACCCTACAGCCCACCGCACAGCCCTCCCAGGGCTCCTCCCAGCAACAGAGTCAGGCCCGCCTCAACGAGTGCTTCGACACAATCCGCCAGGAGTTCGACGGCCTCTCTCAGGAGTTCAATCTCCTCCGCGGCCAGCGCGACGACTTTGAGAGCAAAGGTGCCCACCCCCCGCTTTGTTCTTTTCTCCACATCCGCCACATACCCACGCTCACCCCCGCTCTTCCTCCCTTTCTCGGGACCACCCCCGCCCCCCGCCCCACAGTCTCCGGCCAGGTCAACGAGCTCAACATCATCCGCCAGAGCCTCTACGACCTCGAGGCACAGCATGGCAAAATACGCCAACAATACGAAGAAGAGCTCAGCCGCCTCCGCGCAGAGCTCATGTCCCGCCCCCAAGCCCCCCATCCCAACGTCGGCCCCGGCACATCCGGCCTCGCCACCCCCATCACCTCATCCGGCCCCCCTCTCCCCCTCTCCGCCGGGCCCAGCCAATACAACGACTCCTTCTTTCCCCGCGATCGTGACCGCGCCGACAGGGACCGTGAACGCGAGAGGATCGACCGCGTCGAGCGCGACCGCGATCGTGAGAGGGAGCGCGATCCCCGCGACTCCAAGAGAATAAAGACAGATACAAGGATCAAGTCTGATCGTCCAGGTGCGCCCCCCCGCCGCTTCTCCGCGCACGCTTGCCCTCTCTCTCTCTCCTGCGCCACTATCCTGTGAGATCGCCCATGAGGCCGCATAGCCCCGAAATAATTCCATCCCATCGACCAGCCTGCGTTCCATCATCTCACGATGCCTTGTTCCTCCTTCGCCCTCTCCGTCGTCCCTGACCTTCCTCGCTCCCCGCAGAACATTTCAGTCCCTCCATGAACCCGGGCCCCTCGCATCCTTCCAATAAACTCCCTCCAGCCCCAGGTGGCCCCGGACAAGCGCCTCCCTCCTCCGCCTCCACGCCCTTTTCCGGCGGCCCTCCGCCCTCCGCCACCGAACCCTCCTCCAGCGGCTCGGGTGGAATGGTCCCCGTGAATAACGCCGGCGGCGGCTTTCTCGAGGACATGGACCCCCACAACATGCCGCCCGAGTTCAAGAAGGAGGGTACCGATTGGTTTGCCATCTTCAACCCCCAGGTGCCGCGCGTGCTCGACGTCAATCTGGTTCACACCCTGCTCCACGAGAGGTGCGTGTTGTTGTGCCTGCATCGCCACCCCACCCCACCCGCGGCTAACGCCGTGCGATCTCGATCAGCGTCGTCTGTTGCGTGCGCTTCTCCGCCGACGGCAAGTACCTCGCGACGGGATGCAACCGGTCTGCGCAGATATATGACACCAAGACGGGTGCAAAGACCTGGTGCGTGCCGCCGTCGCGCCTCCTTTTGGCCGCACGTCGCTGATCGCGCGTCACAGCGTTCTGATAGACCCAGAGGCGACCAAGACGGGCGACCTTTACATCCGGAGTGTCTGCTTCAGCCCGGACGGCAAGTTTCTGGCGACGGGCGCAGAGGACAAGCAGATCCGCGTATTTCACCTTTTCCACTTTCCTCTCTCGCGTGCACGCCACAGCTGACGCGATCATCCGCGCAGATCTGGGACATCGCGAAGCGCCGCATCCGGAACGTGTTCAACGGGCACACGCAGGAGATCTACTCGCTCGACTTTTCGCGCGACGGGCGGCTGATCGTGTCCGGCTCGGGGGACAAGACTGCGCGCATCTGGGACATGGCGGACGCCAAGTGCACCGTGCTCACGATCCACGAGCCAGAGGCGGTCGACTCGGGCGTGACGAGCGTCGCGATCTCGCCCGACGGACGCCTCGTCGCGGCGGGCTCGCTCGACACGATCGTGCGCATCTGGGACGTCGCGAGCGGGCTGCTCGTCGAACGCCTCAAGGGTCACAAGGACAGCGTGTACAGCGTCGCGTTCACCCCCGACGGCAAGGGGCTCGTCAGCGGCAGCCTCGACAAGACGCTCAAGTACTGGGACGTGCGCCCCGCGCTTGCCGGGTTGGGCTCGGGCTCGGGCTCGGGTCGGAAGGACTCCATCGCGGGCGGGGCGGGGCCCGGTGGGGGAGGAGGCGTCGGGAACGGGAAGAAGGAGGGCGGGGAAAAGGGGAGCTCGTGCACGATGAACTTTGCGGGGCACAAGGTGCGTGGGCGTGGCTTTGGGCGTGCGCGCAGTGCTGATGTTTCGTTTCGTTCGCAGGACTACGTGCTCTCGGTCGCGGTGTCGCACGACGGGCAGTGGGTCGTGTCGGGCTCGAAGGACCGGGGCGTGCAGTTCTGGGAGGCGCGGACGGCCGTCGTGCAGCTCATGCTCCAGGGACACAAGAACTCAGGTGAGCGGCGCGTTGGTCGCGTTCGTTTCTGGTCGCTGACGCGCGCGCGCACTATGCAGTGATCTCGATCGACCTCAGCCCGGCGGCGAGCCTGCTCGCTACCGGCAGCGGCGACTGGCAGGCCCGAATATGTGCGTGCGCCCGCTGTACTCGGCGAGAGCGGAGCCGCTGACCTTTCTTTGTTTTTTTTCAGGGAGTTATACCACGGCATGATGATGATGATGCGCGCTCTCGTCTCTCGTCGTCCTCATTGTCATTGCTGCTGTTGTTGTTTTCCATGTATATCATAATGCGCCCCCGTCCACGTCCACGTCCCGTCTCCTCCCCGTCTATCTCTATCTCCTCCTGTTCTTTCCTCCTTTTTTGTGTTTGAGAGTCCGTGAATGTGAATGTGATATGCCGTGTAGCGACCCCAAAATGTATCGCGCCGAGTGCCGCCGCCCCGCCGTGCCCCACCGTTCCCCGCCCCGCTCCGACCTGCCATCTCCTTTCTCCCCTGCTTTCTTTGTTTCTTTGTTATTTTTTGTTTGTCTTTTTTTGAACCTCCAGCGCGCTTCTTTTAGCCCCGTCGCCCGCCCTCGCCCGCGTCCCTCCTCGCGGATGCATACTTGTCGGGTCGTCCGTGCTCCTGCTTGATGGTCGACGAGGGGCTGCGGCTGCGGGGCACAAAGCGTCTTTGAGATGGACAGAATGGGAACTAGGAATGTGGTATGGGAATGCGGTCGGCGGGGCGCGAGGAGGGTGGGCGGCCGGGCGGTGGGCTGAACGACGTGCGACGTGCGACGACGCGGAGTTGTTGAGCTAGCGGGCGAGCGGGCGGGCGGGCGGGGTGTGGGAGTGTCTACATATCTATCTATCGATGTGCTACTCTTTTTTTTTTCCTTCTGTCTTTGTTTCTGGTTCTGTGTGTTTCTGTGACTGTGTCTGTGTGAGCGTCTGTGTGAGCATCTGCATGTTTTGTGCCTTGCGGATTGTGTCAATTTCACCGCGTGCGATGAGTGCTGGCCACTGGGGGGTCGCGCGCTGCCACGCGGGAGGGACTCGCAAAGTGGAACACGATCCATCGCGCCATGGCACCAAACATATAACGTTCTCGGTAGTACAGTACACGAGGTCACAGTAGCTGGACATCCCCTCTTTACAACCGACCAAGATGGAAAAGACACCTGTTCCCACACGATACACAGGGGACGCTCACTGAGTTTGGTACGAAAAAGAAAGAAGGTGAGTGGCCGTGGCCTGCGAGACGCCGGGGCACAGAAAGCTCACCGCGATCCCGAACTGCTCGACGTGCAGCTCGACGCTGGGGCCGCCCCGGAGCACGCTCACGGGGCCCTTGACGGGCGCACACAGCGCGCCGCGGACACGCCTGCTCAAGCTCGCGGGCCCGCACACTGGCTCGCCCCCCCGACGCACGCGCGAGTCAGCCGCCGCGGCGATCACATACATCCGGTCAGCGACCGCGAGAACACGCACCGTTCACGGACACGCTCCCCCGCGCGAGCGCGCACGCCTCCTCGATCGCGCCCTCGACGTCTGGCCGGCCGCGCGCCACCGTCGTCCGCGGCAGGCGCGCGATCTTGGCGAGCGACTTTTCGTCCTCCACGCTGCCGCGCTCCTCGTTCTCCTCATCGGCTGCCACCGCGGCCTCGGGGGAGGCGATGGAGGATGCCTCGCTGGCACCGTCCTCGGGCGAGGTGATGTGGATGCGCGCATCGATGCTTAGCGAGGCGGGGGCGTGGGCGAGCGCGTGGGCGAGGTCGGCGTACGCGAGGTTGATGTGGTCTGTGGACGGTGTGGGTCAGGCTGGAGTGCGGGGCTCCACAGGGCTGGATGGGAGGATGTACCTGCGTGACGGATGGACCACAGGAAGATGACACGGCGGCACGCAGACGGATCTTGGCGCGCGCGACTGTGAGAGACGTGAGCATGCGAGCGAGCGGGACTGTGCGCCAAGAGCAGTCACCCACCGGACGAGGTCGAGAAGCAGTGGGCTGGTGAAGGTGACGCCGGACCCGCCTGAGACGATGCAGAGCGTGGGGGTCAGAGACGAGCGGTGGCGCGCGTCTGTATGTGGGCTTACCAGCGATGAAGACGACGGTGTCGAAGCCTTTGAGGCTCGGCGGGACACCGTACGGGCCATCCACGAAGACCTTGACGGGGCCTCCCTTTTGCGCAACGTCCATCAGGCGCTTCGTGAGGCCCTGCCGCGCCCTGACCACGAACACGAGCTCCTTGCCCCTCGCGTCCTCGCTCTTCGCGGACCCCTTCTCCGGCGGGCCTTCTGCTACCGCGCCCGCCGTGTCCATGCGGGGCACGTCCGCGTTCGCGATCGTGAACGGGTGAGACTCGAACAGCAGCAGCGACACGCCCGGCATCGTCAGCAGCGCGCACTGCCCGGCGGACCAATGGAGGTACGACGGGCGCCGGACGCGCAGGCGCACGAACCCCGGCGCGGCCACCTCGGCTGTCGCGTCGAACGTGCCCAAGCCCGATTTGAGTCCGAAGTACGAGTGGTTGAAGAGGATGACGCGGCACAGACGAAGGAGTCTGTCGAGGCCCCAGAGGACGAACGACGGCCAGATGTAGTGCTCCCGCCTGCGGTGTGTGGGGTGTGTCATCAGTATTTCTCTAGGTTACGAAAGACGGGAACACGGACTTAAATCTGCGCGTGTGGAAAAAGAGAGAGAGCAGGATTATGCTGGTGCGATTATGGATTTAGAAATGTTCGGAGACGGCTGAAAGATGCGCCGCTTACAAGACGAGGAGAAAATGGGTGACGAAGAATGCCTCATACTCGTACCGGCGGACTGGGCGCAAGGTGACGATGCATAAGAACGTTAGAGCAGTGGCAGCTAGTATACCGCATCTTATATATCTGCTGTCCAAACCGTCTTCGGTGGTGAGCCTGAATCGGCGAGACCGGACGTTATTGGCTTTCGGGCAAAATACAGAAGCTACTCACCCCAGTTGGATCTATAGACGTATTTGAACCGATGCGTCAATAATAGAGCACTGGACGGTACACAGAACTGCTCACTCTCCCAGCAGCGTGCAGCCAAATCAGAGGCACGAGTGAGCGCGCGCACATTCTGTGCAGATAACTCAACTAAAAATCGCGTGATCAGATCTTGTTACAAACGGAAGATCCGGTTTCAAACTTGCCTTCTCAAAGCTGACGCCAGTAATGACTGCATCGCGAACATGTCAGCTTTTCAGTTACCGGCGGCGATGATGCGTGCTCACGAGAGATGAGATTGTTTTTCATGCCCAGGGCGACGATGAGAGGCATTTGTACTGCGGCGATGCTGGCCGCCCGGTTAGAATAATACGTCGGGTCATATCTCTTGCCGGCTGTGGTCGTCGCTAAATGAACCCGATATTCAACTCTCAGTACAGGGGGGTCGGGAGGAAGCAGAGCTGACTGTTGATCAGAGACCAAACAAATAAGATGATGATGTACGTGGCGGTTATGAGCAGCTCGGCGACGTTGAGCGTGTACTTGTTCCCGATAGGGACCGTGCATCGAAAAGCAAGGATGCGATAGGCGTTCACGACTGCGAGGGGCAGCCGCCGGAACGCGATAGCACCGCGCGCTGGACCGTTGCGGTCTTCTGAGTCTCTTGGCACGGCCGTCTGTCTTCGCCTCGCCAAGAGACGAGAGCCCACGTTCCCGATGCCGACGAGGAAGATAAAGCAAGCAATGAAATACCACACTTCCTTGGGGTACTTATTGGCGAGCAGTTTGCGACGGGCCTTGTCGAGTTTTGGGTTTCCAGCGACGGCAGCGGCAGCCTCCACAGGAGCGAAGACGGCGTCCATTTGCACCATGATGCCAAGGCAAATGGATAGGCCCAAGGAGTGAATACAATCGGAGATGACATCGCGTAGACTTATATACTGGAACGGACGGCCTCGCGATCATGGCCAAAAAGGAAGACGAAGGCCGGAGAGAACAGCATGGGAACGACAAGAACGCAAGCCCGTCCTGACCGAGTGATGCGCACACCATTCAAGGGCTGCCTCGAGCAAGAGCGGGCCAGAGAAGAGGAGAGAGTGAACGGTTGAAGAGGTTGGACGGCTTCCAAAAGGCGCCTCACGTTTATCTGATAAGGTCATTTGACTGCGTGCACCGTTCTGATCCGGTGTCCGCCAGAAGCGCTGATTATCAGATATGATATACTTCGGGTCCCAGTCGGTTCCTTGGGGTAGACTGACTGCCCATCCTCCCGCAACTTGCAGAAATGGCGTGCTTTTGAGTAGCATTGCTGTAAGCGAGGCTCCCCAGTCGTGGCAAGTTTCGCGGCCTCCATCGTGATCGGACTTGACTTGAGGCTGAGAGGGTTCAGGATCATGCCCTGATGCCTAAATCAGATAAGATGTCGTGAGAAATGTCAACTTCTGGCAGATGTACGTGAACCTACATTTCACCTGCGTCTTCCCCGGCAATGATCATATCGCCGCGTGGATGAGTCTGCATTAACATCGATGCGACGGACCGTTGGTCTACATAGCCGTGCACAAAGCTCACGGTGGACTGGCAAGGCATATAATTCAATGACTTACTGGCATTCGCTCCGTTTGGGAGCGGCTGAAATGAGACATGTCCCATCCTCAACTCTTATTGTCCAAGTAGACATGATCATAATCGCCCGCACTACCTTCGCACTCGCCCTGGTACCTCGAAACATCGCATTCTCAGGCTATCTGACAGCGCTGCGCTCGAACAGAACATCTCTACTGCCGCTCCGTACACCCCGGATGGTGCCAGCTGATCGCTGTGAACGCGAAACACCCTCAGGGCCACGATTAATTGTATCCGATGCCATGCGAGACACCGACGAGACCCAACGAGAGGGAGCAAAGCAATGTACTGCACGGGCGGCGATCTAGACCTGGAGGATCGACGCCAAGCATGCGAAATTGGACTGCGAGCATCTGATTCGTCGGGTGATGAGTCCTCCGCAGACGACTGACGAGAAAGGCGCGCTGCGTACTGTGTAAGTACAGCCATTCTGATCCCACTTCGCACGCCGCGCCCGATGCAAATAAAGGAAGACTGCCCAGGCTGTGAGTAGAGCGAACGAGGAACTCGCGTTTTCCTAGTACAGCTCGAGGTAAAGGCCAAAGATCTGTATTTCCTTTTGAGCGTCTGAATACCTCGTTATGAGGATCAATAAGGTAGACAAATTTACCGAAGACCGCCAACAAAGAACGAGATGGTGAACTTGGTCGGATGTGTGTAGCTGCCAGGGTGCGATAACTCCCCGCGTCCATAGTGACAAACATCGGCAAACAAGGCCTCATCCGATGGCCGAACCGATGCTCCACTTCGTTAGGCCTACCTGTGCAATTCAGATCTTGGCATCCCTATCCGAAGCGCGGCTGAGGTGTGTGTGGAGATACCTCAGATTCGCCGAGGTCGACAGCGAAACGCCAATCGACTATCCGTGAGAAGCATCTCGAGACTTGTCGCTAGTCTTTTAGAAGATTCGGGTCTTCGAAAGCACGGGAATTGTCAAGGTCCGTTGCGAGTGCTTCCATATTCCGATTCGGCGCTGTTGTAAATATACTCAGAGACCAACTGCCAGCACATTGTCAAATGCCGAATCAACCTATAACGTATTGTACTCTGCTCCTATTAAAAGACCCTCTCGAGGATGATCCTTCATAACTCGGTGATCGTCTAATCGCTTTAAAAGCTCGCACCTGCGAACATCTCATCCGAGCAGACTAACCTGAACACCGCCAATAGGTCTTTGTGCTCGTTCGAGCTACTTTTGCATCGAACAGTGGAGCTTGCTCGTCTGCATCGAAACTAGGAACTGAGATGAGTCAACTGGGAGCGTCTGATTGCCTGGTGCGAGTTTCAGAACCCTCCGCTTTTTCCGTCTCTTTTCATAGACATTGGCATGATAGTAACCTGTTGCGTAATAGATGTTATCCCTAAATGTTTTAACCGCCTCCTTGCTAGGCCATAAATGACCAGCTTGTAGGCATCGATCGGTCTGCCCATAATCCCCTAGTTGGCCTCTCCATAATGTCTCTTGTGGACGCTACCCTTCCTGGTGGCGTAGCAGCTCAATCTGCAAGTCACGACCAAGCTCTCAGATCTTTCCTCGCCAACGAATATCCGAGGGAGGTGTGGTACTTCCTTGCTTCTTTGATTCTTCTCGTGGCTCTGTGCAACATATTGTCGCACAATTTATCTAGGTGGATCCCGACTGCTGTGTCGAAAGACCCGGAGGATATCCGCACGTCGCGCAAGGGTCCCATCACGCTCCGAAGGTTCCCACTCGCGATTCTGAGCGCATTCCGCATCGTGGCCTTTCGCTGCATCGTTCCCATTGGACAAACCTTTTCGCTTAATGCTGCAGAATTGTTCCTTACGGCACTCTATGTTGCAATCCTGTTTGCATGGACTCTGACCAACTGTGAGTGACCTCTATCTTTAGCTCTGATACCGTGATTGATATCCAAGTGCCAGCGACGACGACGACTGGTAGTAGATATGATCCGACGTACTATTCCAATCGAGCAGCCAGTATCGCAGCAGTTCAAACGCCGCTCATCGTGGCCCTAGGCATGAAAAATAACATCATCTCTTGTGAGCATATACGACTGCCTCATTATCATGTGCTACTGACCTTGCTATCTAGCTCTCACTGGCATCAGTTTCGAGAAGGTAAGGGTTATCCCGTAGAGTAACGATTGAACATGACCTCATCGCCTTTCATAGCTGAACTATCTTCACAGAATGTGCGCTCGCGCTATTGTGCCTCTAATTTGGCTCCATGCCGGCGGGAGGGTCAGTTCATATTCACTTTCATCCTAGGATATTTCTGATCTCAAGTTTTGTTATGGCTATCTACAGATCCAGCTTGGGTGAGATTTCGACCACACTCAAAGTATTAGGCCACGTCGTTTGATCATCTCGTGCTCAGACTTGTCGCCGGTACGGCTTTAGACAATGATTATATGAGATGTGGTGTACTTGCTGCCACTTCCTTGACGCTCTTATGCATCGTGACATTGAGACCTGTTCGCCGTTTGGAGTATGAAGCCTTCTTCATCACTCACTTGATCCTTGTTATGTGAGTGAGAACCCTACCTTCATTGTTCGCTATTCCTAAAATGATCTAGGATCGTTTTGCTTGCTGCCTTTTTCCATGCGCGGCAATTCCAGTGAGCTTTTCTTACTATCTCGCACATACGAACTCAGATCCATTGATTGCAGGCGTGATCATTATATTTGGCCATCATTCGTTCTCTGGGGATTCGACAGACTACTCCGCTTTGCGCGCATCGTCATTTTCAATCAATCCTATTTCGGATTCAGCCCTGGTTTGGGTACATTGGATGCGAAAGCAGAAGTCGCTGCGCCAGAATTTGTTCGCCTGCGACTCAGGCGCTCCAAGCACTTCCATTGGACCGCTGGACAGTGTGCCTTCCTGACCATGCCCAGCATCTCCCTTCTGCCCTTCGAAGCGCATCCTTTTACCATAGCGAATGCGGACATGAGTCGTGAAACTCCGCTGAAAAGCCAGGAGGAAAATGAGGCAGCAGTTGTTCGCGTTGAACAGGGATACGATCTCATATTTCTCATAAATGCTCGGCAGGGATTCACAAGGCGGTTGATGGCTATAGCGGAGAAGGGTGGCTCCATGAAAGTGTTTGTAGATGGTCCCTACGGCACCCCGCCATGTCCGAGAGGTTTCGACACCGTCGTATTCATTGCTGGTGGGTCAGTGGTTGAATGCTATGAACTCATTGACCTCAGATTATGATAGGTGGCTCTGGCATCACTTTCACTCTCCCATTATTCACTGACCTTGCTCGGTGAGAGCTCACTGCTTCAGCTATGATGATATCGTTCTCATGCTATTTAAAGACGCGCCCGCCATGATCCCTTGACATGTCGTAAAGTTGTATTTGCTTGGTCCATTCGTGTTGTCAGTGCGTCGTCCTATTCATCGTTCCATTCTTGATTGTGACTGATCATTCCAAGGTCACGTCAATCTCGTTTATGACGAACTTTTGGAGATTCTCGCTAACATGCCAGAGCAACTGGAGGTGGAAATATGCATCCATATCTCGAAGGCACGGATTGGGTCGTATCAGGGATCATCCGTCGACTCCGAAGTACACCAAGAAGAAGAAAAGCTGATGTCCAAACTCAGTCGTCTGCGCAGTACGACTGTCGGCACTGGTCGAGCGAACGTCAAGGGGATCATTGACGACGCTTGTGCTCTAGCTCGAGGAAGTGTGTCCGTCAACGGTACGTTCCATGACCTGCCAGGGTGTTTCTTGTCTTCATTCCAGAACCATCATTCTTCGAATCCAGTCTGTGGTCCTGCTGACATGGGGAAACGTGTCCGAGCAGCCCTGCGCTCTCCGGTCAAGGGGCCCCTTGACGTTCTCAAGGGAGGTCCCAGCATCGATCTCCACATCGAACAATTCGGGATTGCTGTGAGTTGTCACGCCGCCATCGCTGACACGCGAAGGTTCGTTCGTTGACGTGGTCTCAGTAGCAGGACAGATGTAGCCCTCTGTGCGAGATTTGCCTTTATAGGTCACCGAGAAGGAGTTATCTCTATTTAGGCTTTGCTATTCGTGCCCTGCTTCGACTTCTGGGATTCGAGTATAAAGTCAGATGCCCTGATGAGTACGTGTATGTTATAGATAGATCCGAACAAGGTGCTGCACGAGACTGCACGTCGAGATGTGCTAAAAGACTATTTACTTTTGAGTTTGCTTGAATAACGCGTTGACTTACAGACCAACCTGAACATGCTTAGAGGCCTATAGAGTCCCGCATACTTTGTCCCTAACTCTGACCGAAATGTCGGCATCGCTAGTCTCGAACGTGCGCTTCGAGGCCTTTCGCTTAGCGGTTGATCGACTTTGATCCAGGTCCGTCCGGTTTCAGGGGAAACGGTGCACGTCGCCGATGAGTGGAGTTTAGACATGCTTACTTCCTCTTCCTTTTCTTCATATCCTTTTGAGCGATCTTCCTCGAGATTTTGAAGCATCAACTGCGCCAGCCTATCCACACACTCAATATGTCTGGCATCGATGAGCTTGACCCAAGCTCTATTCCCGCCGAGTTCTTGAAAGAGGGTCCTGATTGGGTAGCCGCCTTCAATCCACGCGTCCAACGCGTCATGGATGTAAAGTTAGAAAATAAGTTCATTCATGACAAGTACGTACGGTCGTTTTCATACCCATGCAGAAGCTCACAACGCTCGCTTCGTACTTAGGGTGGTCTGCAGCGTGAGGTTTTCGGGTGACACGAGATACCTCGCTGTTGGAGTTGATAATGGCGTGAGCCTGTACGACATGAGCACAGGAGGTACGATTGTGTGAGTCTTCGGTCTTCAAGCAAGCTCTGTTCATCATTTATCCCTTCTGATACTTCAGGTTGCCATTCGATCACGCAGGCGATGTACCAGACCGGGATTATGTGCGCAGCGTTTCTTTTAGCCATGATGGCAGATCCTTAGCCGCGGGATGCGAGGACAAGTCAGTTCGCGTGCGTCGGGTTTTCATTTACCAATGCGATTTGACGCTGACATTGTGTGAATTTAATGCAACAGGTATGGGACCTGGAGAGTAAGCAGCTCGCACACACGCTCTCTGGTCACCGTCGTGAAGTCTATGCCGTTGAATTTTCTCCCGACGGGAAAACTATTGTGTCGGGCTCTGGTGATCGTACGCTTCGTCTGTGGGATCTCACTGCCCCTTCTCCATCTGAGTCTAGTCGCACACTTGTCGTGGAAGATGACCTCAGTAAATCCGACACGGGAATCACCGCACTTGCCATCTCTCCGGATGGCGATTTTGTAGCTTCAGGCGCGCTAGACGGGTCGGTTCGCATATGGAATATCAAGATGGAGGAGCCGAAGGCCATCGTTCGTTGGCAGGCGCACCAGCAAAGTGTGTACAGTGTCCGATGGGTATTGCAAGGCAAAGGTCTTATCACCGGAAGTCTGGATCGGACGCTGAAACGGTGGGAGATCGGCGTAGTCGGGGAAAACGGAGGGAAGAACGAGTGTGTAAAAACAATGGTCGGCCATAGGGTGTGTATCCAAATCGCATAGATGAAATGATATTGACGTTCGGAACAGGACTATGTGCTAGCGACGGCAACGGTGCAGGAAGGATATATGCTTCGTGCTGCGTCAGCGTCCAGAGACGGGACCGTGCGCTTGTGGGACTTGAAGACAGGACAAGCACTGTTCTTCATACAAGGGCATACCAACACGGGTGCGTGAAACCCAGATCTATGTTTCTCGCTTAGCAGTTCATCCTAGTTCATCTTTCAGTGACATCCGTCGACTTGAGCTCGGATGGAAAGTTCCTAGCGTCGGGGAGTGGTGATGGCTCGGCACGCATCTGTAAGCATGGGTCTGCATAAATCCATACGTGGCTAACTTTGAACACCGGCTTTAAATCGCAGGGAGCTACACCCTCATCTAATGGAGCCTAACTGATGTTATACCCATTTCCAACTTCATACTCTTCACTGGGATGTACGGTAGGCCATTTATCCCTAAGATGTTGTAACATATATTACCCATTGTGGTTGTTCGATTGCGTGTAGCCGTCGAGTTTGTGAGACTTATTCACTCGGCGTAGCACTGGTCAAGGCGCTGACGAAGCATGGACTAAATCTTCAAAACTCTAATTGATTAAGCTTGTGAGCTGCTATCTCTATTGCCTTCACGCGTCGTCGGTGAAAGACAACGCCTAAGCTCTCTTGATACAGTGAAAATAACATACACTTCGCTTTCTATGGAGACATCGTAGTAGCGTATACATGCGCAGCTGCACACACACCATGGAAGGCGATCAATCTAAATGGCGAATGGCAACCAGTCCTACGATCTCCTGTGAGATCGTTCTAAACCAAGAAGCGGGGTCGAATAAATATTTACTGGGCACAAGGGAAATGTTAGAAGTATTCAGTGGCTCATCATGTAGAAACACTTACTGCGAACCCAAAGTGTTCGACAAATAACTCAATGCTTGGACCACCTTTGAGAATGCTCAATGGGCTTGCGGCTCCAGAACGCAGAGCGCCGCGCACACGATCCGTCAAACCGGCAGGACCGCATACTGAGGTCTCGAGGCATCAGCACTGTAACAAGGCGCCTGGAAGAGGCATGCTCACCGTTCACAGACACCTCGCCTTGTGCAAGGGAGCAGGCATCCTTGAGGATATCTTCGACATCAGGCCTCCCCTGGCTGACCTGAGTCTTTGGTAGCCGGAGCATCTTCGACATTGCCTTTTCATCCTCCTCGGTATCGGTGGTAACGGAAGATGATTCGCTGGAAAGGAGTGCAGAGTCTTCTGAACCAGTGATATGGATGCGAGCGTCGACGTTGAGGTTGGCGGGGAGATTGCTGAGTGTTTCGAGGAGGTCTCCATAGATAAGGTTAATGTGATCTGGATACGCGCGATTACCGACTGTGAATGAGCATACGCAGAAGGGACACATACCAGGATGGCGAATTGCCCAAACAAAGACAACATTCCTCGTCACAGAAGGCTCCTTGCGAGCACGACTGCATGTCGTGTGATAAGCCACAATCAAGATCAACGTGAAGGATGATCATCCACTTACTGTACAAGGTCGACCAATAGGGGACTCGTAAACGTTATTCCTGAACCACCTAGAAGCGGAGTACATTATCAGAAGGGATCATTCAGGGAACGCATGAACGTACCAGCGATAAGGACAACCGTATGGAAGCCTTCAAGGCGAGGTGGAGCTCCATAAGGACCGTCGACGAATACTTTCAAAGAACCTCTGGTCTTTGCAATGTCCATGAGACGCTTCGTGAATCCTTCGCGCGTATTGACAAGAAAAACAAGGTCCTTTCCGCTTGACGAGTGCGGACCTTCATTCGACGCTAGGCTTTTTTCGTTGACTTCTTCCGTCCTCTCGCGGCTGATGTCCGCATTTGCGATAGTGAAGGGGTGGCTCTCGAATGGAAGGGTGGAAACACCGGGCATCGTGAGGAACGCGTTCTGGCCGGCGGACCAGTGAAGGTGTTTGGGCCGTTTGAATGTGAGTCGCACGAATCCTGGTGCGGCAACCTCTGCGGTAGCATTGAATGTTCCGAGGCCAGACTTCAACCCAAAGTACGAATGATTGAACACAACCACGCGGCACAGCCGAACGAATCGATCGAGAGCCCAGAGGAAGAGAGATGGCCAGAGGTAATGACCCATTCTATCGAGCAAAGGGTTATCAGTCGATGCTCGCGCCGGCTAAACCAAGTGAAATTACGCACTCTTCTTCAGCCGCATGGAAATATCCGCCAAGGAGCATGATCCTGCGCCAATTTGAGCAATATTCAAATCACAAAGAGAGGGGCAACGCACAGGACAAGGAGGAAATGAGCAACAAAGAAGAACTCATATCCCACAGCGCGGATAGGTCTGAGAGATACAATACACAGGACAGTGAACGCAGTAATCGAAAGAAGGCCTGCTCGCATCCAAGCGTTGTGGAGAGTAGTGTCGCCCTTCAATCTACAATGGAGAAACATCATCAACGTCCGCACAAAGGACCAGGGACACTCGTCCTCACCCAATTTTGAACTGTGGATATGGATGAGCGACATAGGAGCGACCTAGAGAGCTTGTAAACTTACTCGACCACCAGCATGGATCCACAGCAATACACAAATCACTCGAGCAGTCATACGGTGAAGATAGTTCAACTGCGCATCCTATGAGAACGGAGCTCAAATTCGGGGTGATATACCACGTACCCTGTCAGATCCAACTCCAGTGATGACTTGCGAGAAACCATGAGACCGAGAAACAGGAAGGAAGGGAAAGGAGCAGGCCTACGGGAGATTACGTTATTCTTCATCCCGAGAGCGACAACGAGCACGGTCTGAACAGACGCGATATTCCCCGCGCGGTTTGCATAGTAAGCTGGGTCATATTTGACACCAGTTGTGCTGTTAGCTGTGGAAAAAGATGTCATCGATCCGGTGGACAACTATAGGAGAATGAAAGAGCGGCTCACAGTTGATCAACGTCCATGTAAACATAATCGTGATGTACGTCGCGGTCATGAAGACCTCAGCAAGGTTCAAGGAGAAACTCTTTCCAATCGGAATGACGCAACGGAAGGCAAGGATACGACAAGCATTCACGATGGCGACAGGCAGCCGACGAAGAGAGACTGAACCTGTGGAGGATTGTCCTTGTACCTCTACATCTTTAGATGGAGAAGTGCGCCTTCGGCGCCAAGATGACAGGACAGAGACCAGGTTGAAGAGTCCAGCGAGGAAGATGAAGGAGGCGACGAAGTACCAGGTCTCCTTGGGGTACTCGATCGACCTGAACCTCCGAAGAGCTCTGTCAGGATTGACCGTAGCGAGAACCGTATCATTCATGACGTGAAATGGACGGGGGACGAGGTCGACCAAGGCTGGAGGAGGAACGGAAGGGGAAGACGAGGGTAGAATGGGCAAGCATGGTCGGTTTATAAGGAAAGGAACGGAGGGATGCGGAGGAAATTTCAGGCGACATGGATATGCGAGAGCAGAGAGGATTTTCCGTTGAAAATAGTGTGGTAAGAGCCGCGAAAGGGGTAACCGAGCTGGCGCAGCATGCAGTCTTTGCAGGAGGCATGCTTGGCGTTATCTGATAACACCGCCGATCTTTTCAGAACACCGATGAGATAATCCAGATCAAAAATTCAAACGCGCACATCTTGCAACAGCTTGCAAGCCACTCTGTCGAGTCGAATATAGACGCTCGAAGTGAGCGAGCGCGAGAGAGAGTGTCTTGCTTTGGTTCACGGAAAACTCACCGATGATGTCCTGTGTGTCCATCACGTCTTATCAGATCAGGTCGCTAATCAGATAATTAGCATCTAATCAAATACCCAGCACCAACCCATCAGCAAGGCAATCGTGCGGAAAGGACCATATTCCCCAGATGCGGTCGTGCACACTTGCACACAACCGTCGAGCCACGATACGCGCTGATTCTCCTCATAAGCATGGATTATTCATGCTTATGATGATGTAGACGTGTGGAAAGAATACAATATGTGGCGAGCGCATTGCACATCAACCCTCGAATCTGTGTTGGAGATGCATTCTAGATCGCCAAGCAGATGGGGCTGTGCCTTTGACTACCTGTGGTTGACATATCATACTCGTTCACCTTTGTTCACTCACCATAAAGCGAGCCTCCAAGCTCTCTAACAGGTTCAGTTGCTGTTTCCTCAAACCAATATCAGAGCTATAGAAACATACCATATTGTACGAGATTCTTCGTTTGTTCATCTTATTGGCATTTCAATTCCACTTTCGATGCTTGGCAACTGAGTCCTCGTATGCTTGTGTTCGACTGCAGTGCTGCACGGAACTCTTCTCAAACATGCGGTCTCACATCGACTTTGTTCCTGATAGCCTAGACAAATATCAGTATTTTAGCATGGAACTTGCGTAACCAGCACTTATTTTCAGGATGCACATATGCATCCAATGAGGGTTTCACCATGCGGCACATGTAGAATGCACCTTGCGTGATGCTCATTTAAGTATCTATTGTGCGCGTGTGTCAACTGTTTCTGGGCCTATGCTACCATACACCCGTCTCAGAACAAGCAGTCTGAGATGTGCTGCAGTCAACAGTCGACATCGAGGGTATTGCATAAAATGGGACAACGTATGGATGCGCATGGAAGAGCTGATGGAAGAACTGACTGACGACAATTTTAGAACAATCGCAGGAAAGACTGCACCACATGAGACTCCTTCACGCTAGGGTCGACGGTTCGATAAGTCAGTCATGCCAGGAAAGGCGCTGAAAGACGGTGATGTGAGAGCCGAACACATAGATAGATGCGGCATGACACTGAGTTCAGCGACCAATACGGACGGGTCGCCACGCAACTCCGATCGTCAGTGTTTGCGCTCGTTGGATGCCTCCTCGTGACGCAGTGACAATTCTTGATTCATGATCTCAGTCTAAGAGCAGTCCGAACAAGGCGTGTCGACGTCTCGGCCTTCGTGACGCGTGAAGTCGGACGTCGTGGGTATTCGAGAAGTGTTGTTCCACAAGGTGCAAAGTATCTTCAAGCACGAGAAGCATGTTTATCTTGGATAGATACTGTAGATATAGCAGATACCTGGAAGAAAAAGGCGATGGCGCCCATACGGACTTCTGAGGTACGTCGGCTCATGAGGCCCAACAGCATGGGTACACGTACTTTGAAGCTCACCTGGAAAGTCCCGTTGGAAACTCAGGGTCATAGTGAGGTGTCAAAAGACGAATACATACGACATTCATGGTAAGATCCGTTCGCTATAGCATGATACAGTAGCGCAGAGATAGCGGCCATGCGCATTGTTTCCTCATAAAGTGCACAGTGCCCATGGGTGTATGTTGATCGAAAGAGCCTTGGTGAAACCAATCTCCGAGGATAGAGCTGGATTGAGAGATACAGCTTATAGGTCGACGACAAGAAGACGCGAAGAGAACTAAAATTACAAATCACGTGTCTACATGTTTCGCCTGTTGCTGGCTTCGGCACATACTCCTCGAAAACAACCATGTTCCCGACGCTAGCCCGGTTTTCGAAAGCTTCACGACGTGCCCTGACACCAAAGCGTGGTAACAAGGACTTCTACAAGGGTGTGTTAGTTGGTACTCTGTGTGAAACGCTCTCACTCAGATGATACGTCCCGTTTTAGGCACCCGACAGGCGTTCCTCCCTGGTGGTCATCGTACTGGCGCGCCAGGAAAACACGTCGTCGCCGGAAAGGCTAAGTATCGTCTTATCGACGAGAAAGTGCGCTTCTTCGTTGCGCCCCCTGTGGAGGAGATCAACAACTCTTTGGTGAGTGCTTTGTATCATACTTAGCTAGGTTAGAAGCTAAGCGCTCTGTTGCGGTGGATGGAAACGTAGCTGAAGCCATACGTGGACCTTAGTGTGAAGCTGACGACAGCACAGAAGAGAGAGGTTCTCGGCAAACTTCCGAGGGGTGGTCTGACGGGGGAGCATTACTTCGCGAAGGCCCCGCGGACAGATGCTCCAGAAACCCCATGATAGGGCGTCGAGGATCCGGTTCCTGTTCTTATGTTTGCGCCCTATGCCTGCTCTAATTCTGATGATCGCTTTCTCTCGGTTCAGAGTTAGCTGAGCTCATACAGAAATCAATCGTTCGATTTCGCTAGGTAAGCTGCTTATTCATAGAATTAAGAAGACATGCAGGACAAATCTGCTATACTACGAACTCAAGGCAACATAGGATGCTCGCGCGGAATCGCAGAAGTTGAGAGAAGGACGGATGGAATGCAACAGGCCCTGAAGAGTAAGTGGTAGTTCGATAGTGACCACACCCACACCTTGCCACCTTGCATTCCGCCTATCTCCGGTTTGTCTCCCCCAACATCAGTAAGTCTCCGAGGCAGGGTGCTTCTGGTCGGCCTTCAGTCCATTCTGTCGAGCGGCATGTCGCGGACGCAGGGAGGCCAGCCATCAGGCTCGCCGACGGCGAAAATCTGGCGCGGCTACCTTTGATGACGCATGAGGGCAGCGCGGAGAAGGCCTCGAGGGGCATTGGGAACGGGCATGTCGTGAGCTTGCGTTCAGCCCAGAGGGTTTACCGCCTTTTCCCGTCGTGAACTTCGCCCAGAATCTGACCCCACACAAGAGCATCGATACGAGGCCAGATTGTAGCCCACGAGGTCGACAATTCCCATTGCGATTGAGGCGATCCACGGCGCACACTATGTATAACAGGCTGATGAGTCTTTGTATCGTATAAATTTCCAGATGACAGAATGAACAGAGTGCCTGGAGTTTATTCCGCTGTGTTTTTACTATGGTTGGCTGCCGAACTGTGGCCTGAAAGGATGTCTCAGGAAATCTCGGTGTCTCCAATGATCATTTTGTGAATCAATAGAAGGATATCTCTCGAGACAGCTCGAGGACGAGAACCGAGGGATACCGCGATCACATGATTCTCACGTGTGGACAATGGTTGGTCGCAACGGCTTTCCTGGTTCGAACGATCAGTTGCAGTGCTTCAAGTTTAACTTATCCTCCACCACGCTCTTTTCAAGGCGACCAATATAGGTAGTACCCATGTCGCAGAAGGTCAAGATTGCGGCGCGCCTGAGACCCAGAATCAAGGGTGAACTCGATGACGAAGGCGTTCGCGTTGTTCATGCCGAAGATGACGGGCCTTCATCCATTTGCGTCACCAATCCGAGAGATATTTCTCAGGTCTTCAAGTTTCCGTATGTATCTGCAGCGCATCCTGAATACTGTGGCCTACTGTTGTCCCATTAGTTGATCGGGCTAATGGCTTCTGCTCGTCTGGCGCCAGGTTCACTTCTTGTTACGACCAAACTTCAACACAGGAGGATATATTCCAAGCAGATGTAGAGCCCTTGATTGATGTTGTTTACAGCGGCGTGGTGAGCATAGAATCTATAATCTCGGCCACGAGCGTATCCTATAAGCCACTCCTCCTTGACATGCTTATTCACACTTAGACCGTAACGATTT
Source organism: Heterobasidion irregulare TC 32-1 (assembly GCF_000320585.1). NCBI lineage: Eukaryota > Fungi > Basidiomycota > Agaricomycetes > Russulales > Bondarzewiaceae > Heterobasidion > Heterobasidion irregulare. The sequence continues at coordinate 1,469,033 of NW_009258205.1, read as the reverse complement.
TCGCATATGGCGTCACATCGTCAGGGAAAACTCATACAATGCAGGGGACAAAATCCCAGCCTGGTGTGATTCCAAGAGCTGTACAAGTACGTCTCCTATGGTTCTGATCCCTACCCGTCTGTCAAGGGATGTTCTCGTCTTCAACTAAGCCACGTATAGGCAATCTTCGCCCGCATCCCCAGCATTCGACAGTTTCAAGTCTCTATCTCTGCCTCATACATGGAAATATATAAGGATGAGGTTTATGATTTGCTAGTCGATCGAGAAATGGTATGTTCTTTTACTTTCTCCTCAATTTACAGTCATTAGGGCATAGTATGTCCATTGGCACTTGTACCGACTTTCAAAGCTAACTAGAATCGTTTGCTATGATCTGTGCAGGCACCGAAATTACCAGTTAGAGAGAATGACGTCGGCAAGGTTTTTGTTGCTAACCTCTCTTCTGTTCCTATCCGCACATTTGAAGAGTTTGACTCGATCTATACGTCAGTCTACATCGTCTCCCTATTTCCTTGCCTTCAAATCGCTGATTCCACGACAGTCAAGCCAATAAGCAGCGATCTGTCGGATCAACGCTCCTAAACAGGGCATCCTCTCGATCTCACGCTATTGTAACGCTGGAGATCAGCATGTTGGATGTACAAGAGAACAAGAGTGTGTAAAGCACTATATTGTCCAGATGATGTGACATGACTCCTATCTACAGCTCTTACGGGGAAGATCAATTTGGTTGATTTGGCAGGATCAGAAAATAATAAGGCATGTTTTTTTCCTATAACCGATTCGGACACCATTTGAATATTTTCTTTTTCTTTTTCACTGATACAGTTGACTGGCAACGATCCCTCTCGAATGGCTGAGTCCGCAGCGATCAACAAATCGCTCAGTGTCCTCGGTCAGGTTGTTCATTCTCTGAATCAAGGAGCCGTGAGTGTTCTTCAATCATGACATCTTATACCTAAATGTTTCACCGTTATCACTTCGCAGTCGCGTATACCCTACCGGAATTCCAAATTAACGAGAATCTTGCAAGACGCCCTTGGTGGCGAGTCCGTTGGTTTGCTCATATGCAATCTAGCACCCGGTATCAAGTTCAGACAGGATACTCTCAACACTTTGAAGTAATCAATGATTTAACGTTCTTCTGCAGAATCCACAAAAAGCTGACATGTCACGGTTAATAGTTTCGCTGTTCGGACAAAGAACATCGAGAACAAACCTGTCATCAATGAGCGAGGCAAGCGGCTAAAACACCCCTGGATGTTCAAGACTGACTTATGTTCAACAGACAACAGACCAATGCCTAAACCTCATTTTGCCGCCGTTCAGCAGCCTCCGCAAGTACAGAAAGCCGCTGTGCTACCCGCTCCTGTTGCTGTCGTGCCTCGACCTTCAATGATTGGTGGCCGTCGACAATCTCTTGTGCCTAGCCTCGCGGGCCCCTCTCGTGTCCCACGCGTTTCCTCATTTGGGATAGCTGGCTCTGCTGCACCATATCCGACCTCCCATCAGCGTATGGAGAATAGTGTCGGAAGCGTCCACAACAATAGGACTAGCTTGCAGCTCACGGACAAAGAAATTGACGAGCGGGTAAGTCATGCAAGCAATATGAACCCGGATAAAGTTTATCGCACTGATGTTCATCTAAATTGTTGTAGATATCAAAGGCCGTGGAAGCAGAAGTGGCTAGACGAATGGAGGAACGCGAGAAGGAGCGGTTGAAGGAGGAGGAACAGCGTGTGAAGGAGCTTCAGTCTCAGGCCCTCCAGGCTCAAGCCTCTTCGTCACCGAGAGAGCAGGACAATATCCCGTCAGGGCTGCTGTCTCCTATCCTTAGGCGACATCAAGACCTTGACAATGAGCTCAGACAGCGGCTTCACGACCTAGAGAAGAAATAGTGAGTAGGCTGATAAACCAACCACGCGTCCTTGAAGGTCAACTACTTACTTCATTCCAGCGAACGCGGCAGTAAAGAGGTTGCAATGGCTGGAGGAATGTCGCCCATCTCTCGGAAGAAGACAGGACGAGCATATGTCGCTCTTGCCCGAGCCCATTCTGAGAAGTCAGACTTCTATGCCTTTCTTGTTCAAGGACCAACGACTGATATACTTCCTACAGGGGTGATCTGCACGTCGCTCTCGACTTGTATCGCAAAGCGGAGTCGTACGTTCCCGACAACATCAAATTGAAAGAGAGGTGGATACTCTTCCTCATTGAAGTCTTTTTGTATAGACTTACATACCATCGACATTAATTCTGACTACCACACTCCTTTGTTTTTTTTTCTGCTATGGCGCGTTCGCGTACTCGTGTCGCGTTGCGCTGTGTGTGCCGTGATGCGTGTGATGCAACTCGACCGACAAACAGGATCATCGAGATCGAATGGGCTATCAAGAACGGAAAGGAGTTCAAGCCATCACCGAAGAAGCCCAGGAAGACGAAGACGAAGAAGAAGGGCAAGGAGGGCAAAGCGAAGGGAGTGCAAGCAGTGTATGAACAGAGGGCAGTGAGTGAAATGGAGACCGTTATCGAGGTGCCCGACGAAGAGGAAGGAGAAGCAGGCTTCGTGGTGCTGGATTTCGTTCCGGAGGTAGCCAAAGAAAGCGAGGATGAGGAGACAGTGGAGAGTTTGTTGGAACAACGAGAGGTCGAGCTCGGAAGGTTCAAACGAATGATGAAACATCGATTCGGCAGCGAGGTTACTGATAATTCAAGCAAGCGGGGCGCAGATGATCAGGACGGCGTGGACATGGAGACACCGATGAAGAAACAACGAAAGAACAGGAGTCAGGAGACTGTTGGAGGCAGTGATGTTGAGTAGGCTGCAGCTGCGCTTGTGAGAAAGGTATCCATATTTGAGTTGTGATCAGGACAAGCATTTCATGTGTCTCGTATGTGTGGATTTTCTTTATGTTTTGTTCGTCGCTATGTTTAATTGCTATCTTCTGTGTTGTGTGCAGGCTTTAAAATGACAACTCCAAGTTGAATATTCTTCATTGGTGCGCGAATGTGTGTCTGCGATCCCCACGTTGCCTTGGCCTTTGAATAGGATCAGGATGTCAACTTTCTTATGGTTCCTAATCTCTGACGCATCAGCGGAATCAACAGAAGCCCCTCCTTTTCTGTTCCGTCCAGGTGCAGTACCATTTTGGCGCTGAATCGAGCGCTAAGCGCTGAGCAGCCTTGGTAAAGTACATGCCGTAACACGCAGGAGGGGTGCTCTGGATGGCACTACTGAAAAACATCTAACCAGGTTCTATAATGCACGATGTTCGTCTTGATAGTGTCTCAGTGACACAAATATGTCCGTACGGATGTAATGGTGGGAGTCGAAGCCCGAATGTCTGTGAAACCTCTTCCTTGAACGGTATCCGCAGTCATTCGCACGTCAGGCGCGGGTTTCGTTGTCCAATCGATGCTCTGCATCAGAACTGGTCATACCGACAGAGCACAACTGGCAGCCTGAATCGCTGCTTCCATGTTGGCTGACGCGTTTCCGCATGGGAAATGATCGCGCGTGTGTCCATCGTTGTATATAAGCCTGGCAGCTTCAAGACACGTTTCAGCTTTCTTTTCCTGTTCCTTCGAGGTGGTGCTTACAGCCATACCGCCATTCACGTCGATTTACACACATGTCCAACTTTGTCCTGCCGCTCTCGCAAGTCGAGAAGGATGCAAGGAATCATGCACTGCTTTGCTCCATCGGGTTTTTGATTTTGCTTCCCCTCGGCAGCCTTACTGCACGATATTTGCGGACAGTCACGAATGGGTGAGTACGCCTACGATTGGAATTGTAGTATCTTCTAATCCGCCTCCACTCTCTGTGCCGCGTCTGCCCCGAAAGCTGGTGGTTTGGCCACTGGTTGACCAATTTCGTCGTCGCTGGCCCTGTGATCTTCGCGGGTTGGGCTCTAGGGTACAAGACGACGAATGAAGGGTTTACGGGGGGGCATTTCAATGATCCACACAAGGTGCGTCTTCAAGCTACGGTCTATTTGATTATTATATTCTGACTTGGATCGTGTGGTCGCAGAGAATTGGACTCACGCTCCTGATCTTGTATTGTATCCAGCTCCTCCTGGGCATGTTCATTCATTTCTTCCGCGTACCCTTCTTATTCGTGGGGCATCGACCCCCACAGAATTACTTCCACGCCATATTTGGCTTGATCATACTCGCTCTCGCGGCGTACCAGGTATATCCATCAACGTCATAGGGAGATGATGATGACGTATGCCGATTGCTCAGGTCCATTACGGTTTATATACGGAGTGGGTGTTCTCGACTGGGAACCTACATCCCGTTCCTGAATCCGCGAAGCATGCATGGCTAGCGCTCATAATTGTGCGTCACCATGATCTTATCAAAGTGTGGTCAGAACTGACTGTGATGATTTTCGTGTTCCATCTCACAGGTCTTCTGGTCACTTTATGCTCTGGGCTTGGCATTTCTACCGAGGCAGTATCAACAAGAAAGTGATGGACGATTGCTTCAACATGATAAGAGGGTATCAGAAGGAAGGAATTCGAGCGAGTGAGGGAGGCCACCGATCACAGTATCGGGGTGCCATAGAGTGAGCGTAAGAGGTGCGACGTCGGAGGCAGAGAACGGATTGTAATGATACATACACAGACGTGAAGGGACGGTCCTGGCTACACGGATGGCGTTGGTCCTGTATCTAGTATACGGACATGGACTTGTCTAGGTAACGATACAGTGAGATCAGAATAGAACGAAAGGATAGCGGAAACGAAATGCAAACTGCAAATTTAGAGATTGAAGGATATAAGAATGGGTATCAGTGGGTATCGGGGCCGTCCCTGGACGACAGTTTTATCACGCCGTAGTCGATCATCGAGGTCGCGGAGGAGTGTCGAGCGTGGTGGTCGCCCTAGTCGATGCGAATCCTGTGCAAGTAACAAGAACGCATCTGTTTTGTTTATTGTCTAACCGGTATAACCCGCCGCATTGTAGCAGGCCGAATAACCCGAACCATCCGGGTGTTTGGAAGTGGACCATGGCGAAGATGAAGACGAAGACGGAGACGAAGTGGCGTATGGCCATGTGGTCACCTGATCGGCGGGGCCTTGATATGAGTGGAGACGATGGGAAGTGGAAGGAAGGCCTGCGGAGTCTGAGGAGCCATACGTCGACGCCTCACCAGCTGGCTGGCCGTATGGGGATTGTCGATGCTGAGGGTGCTGGGGGTGTGAACGAGTGGGGGGTCCCTGTTGGGAGTAGGTGACAAAATCGGGAAAGTTTCCGGATAAAAAGAGAGCGCCCACAAGGAGCGAGCTTGATGACGGTGTGGGGTATATCATGACGCCCGCACCCGGAAGCCTGTCTGGGGCATTCCAGGGCGCAAAAGCGACCTGCCGAGCGAGGATGAGTAGAGGGTGAGTAGGTAGTCAGCCAACAATGATCGGGATGGGCGGATCTCACCATTTGGTTGTCGTACAAAAGCCGAGAGAATGTTGTGAACCTTGCCGAGTTGGCCAAGTTGGCTGCCGGGTCCGAAAGCCTGTCGGGCATGAAAGCGCAGACGGGTGGATTGTTTCGTCTAACCCAATCAGAGACGTCGTGTAGAGTGGCGCGGCGCTGGCTCAGGTAGACGTATAGGTGTGAGGGCCAAAGATCCATTCGGCTTCAATACGGATGTCAGTATTGACGATCGCAGGGTCTGATGCGTGGACTCACTTGTCGCCGTCAGTTTCGGCAGCAGTCACAAATACATCTTCGAAGGAGTTGCCCCGCGAAGTGGTGAGGTGGGTTAGGGTGAGAGAGCCCGACCACGACCTGGACTGGGGAACTTGTTCTGCCGGCGGGGGAATGAACGCCTCGAGATGTGTGGGTTGGCGGAATACCATCGCTTTGGAGGAGAGAATCGCAGGCATGCTAGGCACCTCTTTAACGGGATGAGGGATGGCTGGTGTACATAATACGTGGGGGTACTTATGCGTGGGCGATTATCTAGGGTATCAGGGATGTGCCGAGTCGATGCTGAAGCATCCAGATGCTCGGGCATGCTGGGGCGACCCATAATGGAGAAGCAAGCTATCAAAGTCAAATTTTGGGTCCGTGGGTAAGGAGGGGGGATCTGAAGATTTCGCTGTCCCATGTACGTCCCGCGCTGCACCGGACCAGGCGTCCATGCAATCTATGAAGAAATTCGAATCGATCAAGGCACTGACGCCTTGTATAAAGCGCCAGAGGGAGTGGCATAGACCAGGACTGGAGCCTGCAGCTTACTGCGGACGATGCGGTGAAGATTTGGATGTGGTAGGTATGAGAGAGTGAGCTGGTCAGAGACGATCTGGGCGTGCCTGACAGATCGAATCCGGTTGAATGTCGGGACGTGGGCGGTTGACCTCGACAACAGAGAAAAGAGAGGCGTGGGCCCCGTCTCCAGGACGCCCTACCCGAGTCTCCGCATAGATGTGCTGATGATTGCGTCAGTGATAGCGTACAGACAAGGAAGATGAATTACGGCAAGCGACCGTGAGCGCCGGCCACATAGAACATCGAAGACGCGCCCCACCGGAGTACTTTCTTATGGCCGCCTGCTACATCGTGGCGTGCAGTCCCCAGCGTAGCTCCCGCAGCGGTCGCTCACGGCTTGGACGAAGGGGTTGTTCACGTGCGCAAAAGCCGGGAAGTCCGTGACGCTCTGAGTCAAGATTGGGCACATCGGGCAGAACAAACGGCACTTTTCTCCCGAGCAGACGCCGATCCTGCTCGACATTGTCAGCGTCGTCACACTGTCCCTTTCAAGGCGAGCGCAGCGAGCATCGTCAAGACGATAGTTCCTATCCATGTGCCAAGCAACTTCAATCCCGCTTCACCCAACGTCCTCCTATTTACTTGTTCTCAAGCTCTCACTCCCTATTCCGTCTGCCTTCACGACCACTCGTCATGCTTGTCTACGCCGGAACTCCCGATCAACACCCCCTCCAGGATTGTACGATGGGGTTATATGTCTGTGTATAATAGAGCCATCTTCATATTTGTGGCCATTCACACGAGATTTCAGCACAAATTTCAATTCGCGGCGTCACTGACATGTTTTCTTTTATCCAAAAAACTTTACCTGACGAGCCCACGGATCAATACCCTTCTATCGGTGCGAGCGTCAATGAGAAGATGACATATCGTATCTGTCTCGACATAACCAGGTACACGCACATTCTTCTGACAGTGCTTTACTCCAAGGATTCGGGAGCCGTTAATTAAATCAATCAGTGGTTGCCGACTCGTAGGGCTGTCGGAGGCTGTCGGACGTCGCGAAGATGCGAGCAAACGCCTAGGGCCCACCGGAGCCGTACTGGCGAATGGGGGTTGCTACTTACGTTTCTCCTCGCAGTACAGGGGTCTCCTCGCCATCCAAAAGCTAGTGGGCAAGATCAGGGAGTTCCCCTTGTTCCTCAACGAGCAATTTGTAAAGCGCCATGAATCATGTGTGCAGACGCTTCTACATTGAATGAGCACATGCCACCCGTCTGCGAGGTAGGTGAAGTTATAAGAGGCGGGCAAGCTCAACACTATTCTAATATCCACTTTTTGGTCTGACCGACGTGGGCTCACTTTGTATAAAGGTGAGCAGTCTTATACAAGTACCCCTTTGACCCTTCGCGAAGGCATACTGTCGGTACCATGGGCGGCGTCACTGGGATGCTCGACTGACAGTGTGAGATCACTTAGGAAGGCATAGTGAAGGGCATCTCGGAACGAATGCTTCACGGCCCGTGCCGTCCCTCCTTGCTTCGGAAAGCACAAGAAGCTGGCTATATTTGCCTCATCTTTGCGACCAACATGGATATTACTGCTCGAAGAAGCTCTCACCCTGAAACCGACTATCTGTAGCTCGCCGTTCGTCCATGTCCAAGATACAGATCTGGAACTTTGCATTTGTAAGGTTCTGAGTATGTTAGCGATAATGATTCTTATTTCCAACACCCCATCTTTCTCAGCGCTGAGTTCGTTTTCGTCACCCGCAAACATGAAACTGCTCGCTTGCATTAATCAATAAGCTGATGGAAATCCTCTCGCTACGGGAAAGCTCAAGTGGTGTCAGTCACTTGTCAGTCCGAATGATATGCCCCAAGGTCTCACTGGACAATATAGCGTCTGGCACAAGTTGATCACCGTCATCAAAGTCGTTCCAGTCACTGTGGTGAATTACTGGGGCCCATAAGATTTTGATATCCGTGGCACAAAGCGGTCGTGTGGCCGTCTTCAGTGATTATGAGGGTGCCACAATTCGTCCAACATGACGATGGCATGTTATCCAGCTCAGATGATTTTCCTCCGGATCCCGACACCTATCCACACACAAGCGGTCCGACTCGGGCCTACGCCTCCCATAAAGAGCACTTGTCCATCTCTTTCGGCCGCCGCTGGTCCGCTAACGACTACCAGTCTGCCAAGATTGCGTTCAACGACTGCGGGCCAGAGGATATTAGAATACGACAAGTCCACACATAATGCCGTATTTACAAGGCATCTCTATTACGAGGGAGTCGAATCTGGGGCTGGCGCCTTCTGATTTGCCGTAAAAATAGTGGTCATACCGGCCTTCTCTCATTCTTGAGCATACGATGAGAGGGAGGCAGTCGTAATATGAAGTCCGAACTCCATATGCTGTTATTCACCTTTCCGGCGGTGACGAAACATCGCACTACGAGATTGGAGCCTCAAGCTTCGGACTTCAGGCGCTTCCGATTCTGGCGATCTATGAGATGTACCTTGCAACACTGGCATCGGGTTTTTCTGGGTAGCACGGAAGGACGGAAGGGGCCGATGAGCCTGAAACGCGGCTTTGATGCTTGAACTGCGGGCATGTGGGCCACCCGGATATTTGCCTGGATTTAGGAACAATGAACTCGAGGATGCGGGAAGCTGTAGAACGGCGAACCAGGTGCTGAGCTAACCGAGAGCGACCCTGTATGTTAGGAAACACTGAGCATACCATCATGGGTAAACAGTTAAAGAGTCTGAGGCACATTTATGAACTATGCGGAGAAGCCGTTGGGTGAACTAGCAGAACACTCGGGCACGCACACCTATTACTAGTCCCAAAACGCAAGAAGTCTTTTAAGATCGCGGCGATCCGTTTCTGTGGCATGGCAACAGTCGAGATAGTTTAACTCATATTGCATTGTGTGCGTCTGGCGGTCTTGGGTATTTGAAGACTTACTGAAGGTATGGGGGGCGCAGCCTTGGGGATGTGATACCGATGGAATGCGACTCGGAATATGAGGTCGTGTGCTCATCAAATTGGGCCACCGTTCTGAGGGTACCCGAGAAAGGCGAATAGGCCGAGAGCATGGTAGTGCTGGATGTATGAGATCAATTAGATCTATAGAGTGGTCAGAGACGGGTGGGCAAGTCGGGGTATCTGTTTGAGGGAAATCTCAACTCGTGCCACCATCAACGGTCTCGAAAGGTCATGAAGACAGCTCGTACGGCATTGGCTAATTAGGCAAGGCTTCAAACTGCTATCACAAGATTTGAGCTTGTGGTTCACGTTTTCACACCGTGATGTGGAATTTCAGGTCGTTAGAAAGACTCGAAGCCCTCTGAGTCTACTATTCGATGTGTCCGCTCGACAGGTCGATTGTTTTACAATATTTGAGATAAGGTCAAAAAGAAAGCAGGATCTTGCGGGTGCAATATGCTGGAAGAATTCCGCAAAAAATTGGGCTTACCAAATTGGGCGCTGTCAAGGTCAAAGAGGAAGCCCGTTCAAGATAGAACAATAAGCCGGGGTTGCACTTGACTACTGCCGATGGCGTACCTCATATATGTGATAGATTTGGTCTGGCTACACGCGTGGTTAGGGACAGAACCGAGAGGTTGTAGGTAAGGCTGCAGGGACTTTTGCAACCGTTGAGCAATGAAGGTCTTCGGGCGTCTGATAAGTTCGCTGGGAGGATGGTCAGTCCTGGATTTGGAAACGATTCGAAAAGGGAGCAGACAAACCAGCCCATGCAGATTGGAGAGGTGTTCAATCGACCCCTACCCGCTCCTACTCCTCAACCTCACAAGTGATTGTTGCATCTGTCCTGATTAGTTCTTGAGGAGAGCTTCCATTCAGGGCATACTTGTTGCATATCCAGACAACTTGTCAAAACGCGTGAACTTCATCGATTATAGGCGACTACAGATACGGTCACTGGAGCAACAAGATTGTCCTGAGAAATATGTTCGCCTTCATAATTTATAAATGTAAGGTACTCGAACGAGAAGGACGTACTCACCGCAAAGTAGAACCGAAGAAATAGCACCTGACAAGTGCGACGCCGAGTTTTGAGTTAAACTGATTCTCGAGCCAAAGGAGAGCCATGTAACAGTAAGTAACAGCAAGAAAATCAAAGCCGAGTTGTTTGGCAAGAGCACCCGAGAATGGCGGCTGCTTGATAGATACTCGCATAATGTCGAATAGCGTGCTGATGCCTCAAGTGCTTCTGGAGGTTGTCATACTAAGTAATACCCCGCAGTTAGCTTTTGTGAGCGCTTCTCCATGAGTTCACGAACATCGGTGGTTCAGTCGAGTTGAAGTAGCCTTATAGAGCATAGGGTCAGTGACGTCTGCATGTTCTGCAACGTACTACGAAGAGTTAGCCTGAGTTTAAACTTCAAACTTCCAAAATCGTCAGAGATGGAATATCCTACCTTGGCTGGATGCTGAGCAGAGCTTAGATGTGGGAGTTGGTCAGTCGATATCGATAGAGCTGACGTTGGTAGTAACACTCGGGCAACCTGGCACAGTGCAAGAAGGCTGCAAGTTTTCTTTCGAAAATATGTTCAACTTGAACGTTCTGAACTTCGAGTAAACCGTACGGATGATGTAATCAAGTTATCGTCTTCACTCTGTAGTCCGTCCTTCCTTTCTATCTCGTCACTGTCACTCTTCGCCCATCATGCGGTACTACGAAAACAAGTATCCTGAGGTCGACGAACTTCTCATGGTTCAAGTCCGTCAAATTGCGGAAATGGGGGCTTATGTCAAGCTAGTCAGTCGTCAATAGATCTGCATCACACACTGTCTGATTTTATTTGGCTGCACATAGTTGGAGTACGATAACATCGAGGGAATGATCCTACTTTCCGAGCTCTCCCGTCGTCGTATAAGGTCGATTCAGAAACTCATCCGCGTTGGCAGGAATGAAGTTGTGGTTGTTTTGCGTGTGGATAAGGAGAAGGGTACGTTCTGTGAATGATGTTTTGGTTTATCGCTCATCAGCGAAAACTCACAACAGGCTACATCGATTTGTCAAAGCGCCGCGTCTCACCAGAAGATATCATTAAATGTGAGGAGCGCTATATGAAGGCGAAGACCGTCGCGTCTATCATGCGGCACGTTGCATCGCGGCTACCATCTGTCGATGCGGACGAGGCCACAGAAGGGGCGGAGATCGCTACAAAAGAAGCACAGGATGCGGGGTCTGAGGTGGCGGTCTCTGCAGTTGGGTCAAGTGAAGAAGAGCGGTTAGAAAAGTTGTACGACCAGATTGCATGGCCGCTGGGACGCAAGTATGGTCATCCATATGAGGCATTCAAATTGGCTTTGACGTGAGTTCCTTTTACCTTTACATTCTCATAGTGCTGACAAGGTTACGATGTAGCGAACCAGAGACGGTGTTTGCGACTCTTGGTCAGACCATTCCTCCGCCCACCTACGCCCTCCTGATGCACACCATCGCCCGCCGATTGACACCCCAGCCTATCAAGCTGCGCGCGGATATCGAATTGACGTGCTACACTCCTGCTGGGATAGATGCAATCAAGAAAGCGCTGAGGGCAGGAGAGAAGGTGAGCACTGAGGCAGTGCCTATCAAAGCGAAGTTAGTCGCTCCGCCACTATATGTCCTGAGCACGAACGCAACGGACAAGGTGTGTCTCTCCCTGTTTGGGATTGTGCATGATCTAAGAGGTTCATAGTTCGGTGCCGTTGAGCGTCTGGAGCGCGCGATCGAGTCCATTCAAAATTCAATTGAAGAGGATGGCGGTGCACTCATTGTGAAGATGAAGGTTCGTGTCAGGGTTCTATGTGTCTATTGTCATTGAGACTTATTTTTTCTGCAGCCAAAAGCTGTCTCCGAAACTGAGGAGCAAGATCTCGCTCAGCTCATGGCCAAAGCCAGTCGCGAAAACGCAGAGGTCTCGGGAGACGAGGACGACGAAGAAGTGTAAGAAGTCACTGTTATTTAGCACAATATGTAGCTTTTTCCCGGTCGTGTTTCCACAGAGTCCATGTTGTATCGATTAATGGATGGGCCTAAGGTGCTTTTGATTGTTGATACAAGCGGTCTACGAGAATGTCCATAGAGATGCTATGGCGTCTGTCGCTGCAGCCGAGTCCAAACTGCCAAACGTATCTCCGCGCAATTCCAAAGCCATGGCTGGCTCTTTCTTTACACGACGTTTGGTTTCTGCTTCGAAAAGCTAAATACCTGGTAAGATTCGAGCACCAGGAATGAGGCGTGGGTGCCTACCGTGCTGTAAGTATGGTCTAGGAAGTCTTCGAGTGGGTAGTTGGGCTTGGTGAATGCTTCTTCGAAAATGCAGGCCAATGTCGACACTCCAGAGTGATAATGACGCTTGTGGGAGTAAAGCTCCCACAGAGACGAATCGAGGGCGTTGGTCAGGTTGGGATTGGATTCATCGGGTAAGAAAGGGTCTATACGAAGGGTCAATTGTTTTCTATGATTTTTTTTTGCAGATACAGCGAACCTTCTGTGGATTCGGAGCCCTCGTCCTCGTCACGGTGGATCATGACCATGAGAGCAGGATGGCGTTTCAGTACGTTGTAAGTGAAAGGGACCATCATGACGATGCTAGATGGTGGGGCGTTCAAGGAAAGGCGGGATAGGCGCTTGACAAACGAGGCTAAAAGTGTAGCAGGAAGATGTCTGAAAGAAATCCTAAGTTTGATTCGAGAGGATTTACATAAGGAGCTTACGATGAACTCAAGAAAAGGTCTGCCAATCGGAAGAAGCGGGCTCTGTGTTTGAGATGGAGGACATCACGATCCAAGAAGGCGTACAAGCGGGTGTAAAACGATGGATAATCCCTACGGAACCACGATGTTAAGTATAAGTCTTCGAAACTGCCCGAGCAGCACTCACAAATTATACTCCTGCATCAGAATGAACAAGGTATTCAAAGCAAGAAGACCGGCAACCCCTCCTGCGAACCGAGGTCTATTTCAGGCATATGGGGATGTTCGGATCACTCACCGTAATCCACACACGCGCCCACCCAGTCCATCAACATGATGGCTCGAGTAAGATGCGGCATGACTCCCCGGTGCATCGTGTTCAACGCTCTTATAGATAGCGTGCTCTCAGAGTCACCATCAGAGAGCTGGGGCAGCAGCGTGAGCCATAGACGGGTGAACACCGCACGATGCGAAGGAAGCGAATGGAGGGATTGGTGAACAGTGAGTTTGCTTAGGCGAACCGAAGGTATGGTCGATTTTGCAGAGGACTTGGAAGACGTGTCGGGCTCGTTGAAAAACGCGCGCCAGTCATCTGCATCAGGTTCTTCGTCAGACTCATCCTCGGCTGCTGTTGCGCCTATGGATTTTTGAGGTTTGGCACCGAGCTCGGTCACCCACCAGGCTTTGAGGTCCGATGGCTGGGTGGGGAAAGATTTAAGGTTTTCGAGGATGGTAAGTACGTTCTCGCGAACATGGGGATGTTTTTGAGGAGGGTTGGCCAAAAGGATAGGACTGAACGCCGAGAGGGAGAAGGTAAAAACAAGAAGAGGGGTAAGACGAGATGATCACATACTGAGCCTCTCGTAAGAAGAACCATCGCACGTCGTCATATACGTTAAACCATGTCCCCATGAGCAGGTCTCTGACTTGCGCGTCTAGGATCTTATTACTCGCATTGCTCGCATTGCTTCCCGTAGCCTTTGGCCGAGAGGATGACGGGCACAAGAGAAGGCCCTGTACGATTTTTTTGAAGAAAGGGACATGGAACTGGAGCTGGGCAGACGACTTGCTTAATGAGCTCGACAAGTGTTTCAGTAAGGCGAATAGGATTTGCAGTGACGATGTCTGTGGACATTATGAGAGGCGGCACAAAGTCTGGTGAAGGGATGAAACACACCCGCAACGTCATCTCCTCGTCCTTCAAAAGGCCGAACAGAAAGTCACTGAATTCCGACAGCTTGTCCGAGATCCACTCGCGCACGACCTTGGCCTCCTCATCGCTATGTGGTCCGAGCCTCCCGCTGTCGATCAGAATGACGAAGACGCGGTACATCGCGTAGATCCCTTTCAGGGTGAGCTGTGGATCCTCATAGCTGACAGTGAGCTCTAGAAGGTCGGCGAGGGGGTTTAAAGACGAGTTGGAGGACGCGGCATCGGTGACCTTGGTTTCCAGCGCGCGGAGAGCGGTCAGTGTGTCATCTTCTGATGTTTTTCGGCGTTTGGAGGGTTGAGAGAGGGAGGAGGGAGGAGGCATGGTTGCGTAGTGGTCGTTCAAGCACCGGCAGAGGACACAACGCCGGAAATTCACAAGTCCAGATCGAGAGCACACTTCAAAAGCTTCAAAGCTTCCGTTCACACGTGATTGCAAAAATAAGTAGATTGTAATTTTTGGAGTATGAAAGAAAATAAAATGAAGTGATGACGGGAGACAAAGCAAAATAGAAACCATAGGCGTAAAGAATCGTTGCTGGCTATGTACTATATACTGATACAGATGATTATACCAACAAAGAACAGCATCGTACGACGCACTACATGTACTCCATGCAAAGGTCGGAGGTAAGTGTGTATGGCAAACAGAACATCCCGCAACAGCGCAAACGGCCGGCTGGGTATTGTGATACAGTGCGATTCCCCGACGCTGACGTGAACGTAGGCGCGGAGGTCCACCCGCCCGACGACCCCATTAACACAACACCTGTCCATCAAACACCCATTTTCCCGGCTACTTACATCGACTGCGCCGGTCGCACCGAAGAAGCTTATGGTTCCCCGTCCATGCTGAACAGATCGTCGTCGTCTCCCGTGAGGACTGGTCTACTAAGCGGACTGAGAGGAGTACCAACGTGGGCCCATCCCCGGCCGCTCGGCGTGCGTGTCGTTGGGCCAGAAGGCGCAGCAGGCGTTGCGGGGGAACCCTGTGATAGCGGCGTCCGCGGCGGCATGGGGTTCGAATAGGGAATCCTCGGAAGCATTCCCTCGAGTCCAGGGGGAGGTCCTTGTTGACCACTGCTACGGAGGTGCTCCGAAATGTTGGAGTTCCCAGGGGACATACCAAGCCAATCGCTGAAGGCATTCCCGGTGCCTGGGATGCTGGTGCCTGGAGCGAAGGCGGCGGCCTGTGGAGAGGCGAAGGTGCCTGAGTTGGACGGGGAGGATATGAGTGGGGGTGGGGGCAAAGCGTGGATGCGCGAGTAGCCTGCAGCGAGGCCCTGTGGAAGACTCTGGCCTGGCGCGTGCGATTGAAGCGCGCGGGCGGACGGGGAGAGAGCCTTGCGCTCCGCGTTCTGCGCGAACTCGCTGCCTCCAGGTATGGGCCTGCCCAGCTGGAAAGGCTGTCCGCCGAACGACTCGGGCTGCGCGCCGTCAAACTGCTGGCGCTGCCCGCCAGTGTGGGACGAGAGGGGTTCGTTCAAACGCGCGAGTAGATTGGCAGCGTTCCCGCCCGCGGGCGCGTTCGTGGGCGTGTACGCGCCCGGGCGCAGGCTGCCCACGGACGGGCGCTGCAGTGAGCTCTTGGAGTTGAGGTAGTGGTGGTGCAGGCCGGGCAGGAACGCGGCAGACGCGTTGGAGGGGGAGAGGAAGCTGGAGATGTGGTCGTCTGCGAGAGAGCGGCCACCGAAGCCAGAGTTGGACTTGAATGAGCTGGGAGTTCCACTGCCCAGTCCGCCCCCGTTCACACTGAGGTCGGCGCCCCGCGGCGACCCGACCGGCACCTGGCCGTTGTCCGCCCAAATTGACTTGATGTCGCCGAGGAGGGAGGGAGCAGGGACAGAGCGCGAGTACCGGTGATGGTGCGTTTCAACGCTCGGACGCGCTCCGGCGCCCCAGCCATCTCTGTTTGGGGTCAAGCCTCCCGAAGCCACGGGGTTCGTCGCGTTCGTTCGGGAATACCTTCTCGACCGTTCCTCCGGCGTCAGCAGATCCGTCAGCGAGCCGGGAATGAAATCCTCCAGATCCTCATCTTCGACCACGATCTCTCCAGCTAGTGATTCTTGCCTATTACGGTTGCTGGGATGCATATGCCCGAGATCTGTCCGCCACGTACGCACGGCACCGAGAGACGCTGCCAAACCCGAGCGAGCTCTGAAGTCCTCAGAAGACTCGCCGCCAAAGAACAAAGTCTGTGTTCCAGGTGCGGAGAACGGAGAAGTGGAAAGATACGTAGGATTCTGTGCGGGAGATGTGCCAGGAGAGAGGCCTTCAAGCGGAGGGTGACTAAGGGACGACACAGAGCGTGAAGGGGAGCCGATGGGACCCAAATCGACGGAGTTGGATGGTCCGTGGTTTCGACGTGGTGCAGAAGGCATGCTGAAGGGCAAGGGCGAAGGTGATGATTTCGACGTGCTGCCAGATTCGTCTTCCAAGCCCTTTTCACCGTGAGGTGAGTCTTCGGCGGCAAGGGGAGGTTGCTTTTCGATGATGGGAGACTGAATAGTGGACTTGCGTGAGGCAGGAGCGGAGGGAAGTTTATTTGTTTCGTCAGGAAGGCCAAAGGAGGCGAAGTCCGTATCCTTGAGGGGAGGGGCGGGTGCAGAAGGGGAGACGGCCGATTTTAATGACATGGGAATGGGTGGACGGGCGGTGGAACCCTGGAGGATACGCGTCGGTGCGGTCGAGCCTGAGAGAAGGGAATTACGTTGGCCGTTAGCGCCGGGGGCGGTGGAAGTGCCGTTCTGGGAGAGTTTCTGAGGCTTTGTAGGTTTTGCACCTCCCTCGCGGGCGGCGGTACCTGACGAGTTAGCAGCCGCCTGGGCAGCCTTCTTGTTCTTACGATCCATGGCCATGCTCTGGCCGGGGAGGATATGAGCGAGAGCACATTTGTGGCCGAACTTGCAATTTCCCTTTACGAACCAGGCACAGACATCCTTCTGCTGCCCTGGCTCGAGGATGGAGTGCGAGAAGGGACAGGAAGAGCCGGCGGTGCAGGAGCCGACTCTGAAAAATTTGCACGGGACATGGGAGAGGTCCTTGGCTGGGAGGGCGGGTGTAGATCAACGACTAGGACGAGGAGAGAGTAGGATGGAAAGGGCGCACGCTTTGAGGAGCCCTTTGACTTGGGGCCCTTTTCGCGCTCTCTATCTCTGTCACGGTCATGTTCCCGTTCGGACAGGTCGTTGTCGGTGCTCTTATCTGCGACGGGCATGGCTGACGGCGAGGAAACAACACGAAAGGAAAAAAAGAGGGGAATTGAGACGGGGAGTGTGCTGGATGTGAGACAAGAAATGCGGCTTTGGGAGCTGTTTTTGAACGGTCGGGGCGGGAAGAGGAAGCCCGAAGAGGAGAGGGCTGGACGAGGTGGCTTGCGTCGCTTGGGCGCTTAGCTCTTCGTCCCGTGGCACACACGTGACCCCCGGCGCGTCCCAGATCGATCGGGCCGACGCCCGTCCGGGCGACGTTGGGGGCCGTCGTCGTCCTGCCCTCCGACGTCGCCATGGATCAACGCACCGCAAGCTTCGTCGTCGGCCACAACTACCAGCTCATCGACACAATTGGCGAGGGCGCGTATGGCGTCGTCTGGTCAGTCGCTCCAGCCTCCTCCTCCTCCTCCTTCTCTTACCCGTGCACATGCTTCCCTCCAGCTCCGCGCTCCACGTCCCCTCCCAGCGCAAGGTCGCCATAAAGCGAATCACCCCCTTCGACCACTCCATGTTCTGTCTCCGCACCCTCCGCGAGATCAAGCTTCTCCGCCACTTCCACCACGAGAACATCATCTCCATCCTCGACATCCTCCAGCCCCCGAGCCTCGCAGAGTTCAGGGAGGTCTATCTCGTCCAGGAGCTCATGGAGACCGACCTCCATCGCGTCATCCGCACACAGACACTCAGCGACGATCATTGTCAGTACTTCATCTATCAGGTTCGTCCCCTTCCCCCCTCGCTCTCCATCCGCTCCGGACGCTCGCTATCAACTGTGCCCTCTCCGATCTGCTCGCCCCCCAGACTCTGCGCGCACTCAAGGCCCTTCACTCGGCCGATGTCCTCCACCGCGATCTCAAACCCTCAAACCTCCTGCTCAACGCAAACTGCGACCTCAAGGTGAGCGTGACTTCGCTTCGTGAGGCTTCTATCTGATCTCTCCCGAGCTATGCGACTTTGGGCTCGCCCGATCGGCGCGTCCGCCCCCAGACGTCGACGACAGCAGCAACTTCCTTACGGAATACGTCGCGACGCGGTGCGTGTGCTGTGGTGCGGCGATGCTTGATCCTCCCCGCCTCATCCGTGATCTAGATGGTACCGTGCCCCAGAGGTCATGCTCACCTTCAAAGAATATACCCGCGCAATCGATATCTGGAGCGTCGGCTGCGTGCTTGCAGAGATGCTCAGCGGAAAGCCGCTCTTTCCGGGTCGAGATTGTGAGTTGCGGCTCGCGCACCACGTCTCTCGCTCGCCGTCTTGACGCGTGTTTTACGACACGAGATCACCATCAGCTGTCCATTATCCTCGATATCCTGGGCACACCCTCGATTGACGACTTCTACGCGATCACCTCGCAGCGATCGAGAGAATACCTCCGCGCCCTGCCCTTCCGCAAGCAGAAACCGTTCAGCCAGCTTTTCCCGGAAGCGAACCCCCTCGTGCGTCCAAGCTCGCTGTTTGTAGACTTGTTCCAAGCTCACGTGAACTCTACAGGCCATCGACTTGATGGAGAAATGCCTCACATTCAGTCCGAAGAAGCGCATCGACGTTTCAGAAGCCCTGAAGCATCCATACCTCGAAGTACGTTCACCGGCCTCTCCTCTACCCCTCACGCGCAACGACTGAACTACCTCCCACGAACGCCCTTGAACGCATTGGTATAGTCATACCATGACCCAGATGATGAGCCTATCGCAGACCCGCTTGACCCTTCCTTCTTCGACTTCGACAGTGCCGAACCTCTAGGGAAAGAAGAACTGAAAGGTAAGCACATGTCATGTTGTGTGAACATGTTGCTGTGTCTAGCAATTGATCCCACTGTTCTGTAGTCTTGATATACAAAGAAATCACACACTCTTGAGGGGAACTGAAACAATGAAAACTGCTAATTAATGTTATTGTCATATATTGTACACTGTTTGATGTATACCTGATCAGTATTTGTTCCTTGTCAGAGGAGCAAGTTTTTGAAAACTACTTGTGCAAGCAATGACAAGAGCCTGGAGTCTGGTATATTATATTAAGAGTGGGCTGTTTAAGAAATTCTGTTTTAATATATTAAAGCATATTAGATATAAGCTTCAACTGAGTTTTCCTGACCTCTTGAAGATACACAATTTTTTTCCTAACTTGTGTATAGCTTGGAAAGTTGGGATATACTAGGGAGCTGTTTAGTAATGAGCTGTTTAAAAGGGAATTTTAGGGGCCTTTCTTAGGACCACTAGGTCTAGGCTAATGTGCTATTAAAAGGCATACCAAACCTTTGCTCTAGTACCTTGTTCTTGCTTTTGTTCACCTTAGCGCGCTACTTCTCTAGTTAAAATATGCAAAGTAAGGCTTTAACCTTTTGGTTTACTTGTACTATCTCTCAGTAAGTAAAAAGTATGTGGTGTATAAAGAATAAGTAAAAGGTAAGTAACAGGATTAAATAGTTCAAATAATTAATAGAGTAAGGGACCAGGAGCCCTGCTTGTAGCCAGCACTTTGCAAGTATTAGCTGTGAAATAGTTGTAGTCTTCAAAGAAGAGTATGTGTTAGTAAAGCATGATACAACTTTAAAAACAGACATTTGACAAATACTGATGTTGCTAGGAGAGCACAAAAGTTATATATTATACAAGAAATAATAGGAAATGCTTTAGGATGATCTTTTCCACAAGCCATATAGAGATTAAAAAGATATAAATATACCTTTTAATATAAAAGAGAATTATCCTCCTTATTCTCACTACCCTTAATTTTTCTACTAATATTCTAACTTAGATATTGAAGGAGCAGGTATAGATATGTTCTTTATAAGTAGTATTGGCTAGGCTACATTTAACAAAAAACCATATACTTTGCCAACTTCTACTAATAGTTTGGGAGAGCTTGCACTTCTTATAGAGAGAGTCTTTTTCTCATGCTACTCATAAACATACTAAAATAATGTTTGGGCTTTGGATTTTCTTCTATGCCAAGATTGTTAAACTATTGTATACAAAGAAAGAAGTGATAGACTAGATTTAAGATCAATAAGTAGTTAGTAGCAGAGGCTCAGTGTTAAGAGCTGGCTTATTCCCTTGCTTGTCATTCCCTTGCTTGTCAAGGGTTATCATACCCTTGTAATTAAGCACCCAAACCAATAGAACAAACACCACATAACAAAGCTTGTCAAACTTGTTAAATTACACACACTTGAAAAAAAAACATTATTACAGCAACTTCTGAAATTATGTGGAATCACAAGTTTTCGCACGCGAGGTTGCCACAGGGTTCGGAATCAGCCGAGCAGGACCTCAGATACTCATCTTGTAGCACAGCTCAACCGAAGCCGAGCCACTTCACTTTAGTTGAGCAAAGTTGTTTTTACAGTAATAAGACTATATATATAAGAAAAATGAACTAAGAATATTTTTGAGTGAGTGGGGATGCAGCCTGAGCCTGGTTATGGTTATGAATAGTTGTTTGTAGGTTATCACGAAGCAGATCAAGGAACATAGGCAGACATAGGCAAGATGAAGGGTAGGCGGTAGGCCAAAGAGGAAGAAAAGTAAGGTACTCATAACAGCTCAAACATATCTGTTTCCTCATCTTCTCTGGCTTCCTCCTCTGCAACAAATCCCGCTGGTATTTTCATCATGCTCTCTGCCGCTTCACAATAGAAATAGTCCTCATAATCACAGGACACTTGCTCATTGAAGTCAGCTGCTTGGATCCAAGGACCATAGAACATTTTGCGACCATCATTCCATACACGCTCAAAGCGCACCTTCCTCTGTGTGTTACATTTAGCAGTGGCCTCTACTTCAACCTTGGGTCATTTGCATCAGGACTATTCCACTAGTCAGCCACACCGCACTTTAATCGAATAACATCACCATCACTGATCCTTAGCTCTCGAAGCTTGTCGTCTGGGATGTATTGTAGGATATCTGGACCATATCCCTTGCTGCTCATCTGTGACTGCAAGAGGACCGCATTTTTGACACCTAGGTTGTTCTCGGCATGGGCAAGGAACCATGGCAGCTTTGTGGGAGTTAAATGGATAAGAGAGCCCAAAGGAAGGGAGATTGTTTGGTGTGGTGGAGTACAAACTGGTGCGTGCTCTATGACATTGCTATTGCTGGACTGTACAAGGGCAGCTGATGGATGAGAGAAAGAGTTTGAAGATGAAGTGCTAGCAACAGGGATGTGAGCAAGGACAAGTGATAGGATATTAGAGATCTGAGCAAGGTCGGTACTTGTTTGTGAAGGTCCAGTATTATTGACAGTGGCCATGATAGCCTTGTGCTCAGGGTGGAGCAAAACCTCTCAAAATGCTGGATTGAATAGACCTGAGTTGTCATTGGGAGGTGCATCAATCGTGCATTTGCCATCGTACTGGTTCAGGTTAGGTACAAATTATTATCCTCATCACAAATTGTACTTACAAGACCATCAATCCATTGTGATATCTGTGCGGTACTCAAGCAATAAGGATTGCCTTGGAGATTGGATTTCGATGGAACAAAAACAAGCCCTCCATTCCCATCTGACCGCTTGCTATCTAGCCTATACAGGAAGAATGGTGCCATGCGCTCACGTTCAGATGCTCTGGCTAGAGCGTCTTCGTTGTCCTTCACAGGGTTTCATAGTCAGTAAGTAACCAATTTAACTATGGCTTGTACGAGAAGCACATACTGAGCATGCCTGGTCTACTTCTTGACCATCTGACCTACTCGCTTCATCTCCATCTTCTGTACGAGCCCACCCACCATGATGCTTTACTAGCTTGCAGACTTTCTTCACCACTTTCATGTCAACAAACACAATTATTTCACTGGGCTGATGCTCCTCAAGCCGCTTTACTACTTTATTCCATTCTTCTTCACTATCCACGTCCAAGGCATTTTTTGCACTAGCAAAATCATGCTGCCATCAACTGCAAGGCCAGACTTGACTAGAAATTGTAAGCATACCTTTAACTCTTTTCCGGTGGAGCCAGTATCTTCATGCTAAAAGGCTTTCTAGATGGAACCTCATACCTTGTTTTGCCATGGCATGCAAGAACTTGCTTTGCAAATTCAACCTAACTATCATGTCTTTGAGTCACCTCCAACTCAAAGTACTTCCTCTTCTGCCTATCCTTTACCTCTCTGCCTTTGCCCTTTCCAGAAGCAGAAGGAACATGCTTCCAGTATGTCATTTCAACAACAGCGGTGACATTGATGGGTTCTGGAGCAGAGGAATGAGCAGGGCTACTTGAATTTGATGTAGGATTGTCGACCATAATAAAGTGATAAATATAGGGGTTGTTTGGATAAAATTATCAAGGCAGTATGCACGAAGATGGTGGGGTGGTCTGATAAGCAATATCGGGAAGGAATAGATGCATCATCCAATAATTCAAAAGCTTATTAGCTGCATCACTCATCCACTCATACATATGAAAATCTTTGTATGATACCACACAATATCTAGCTATAATAACCACATATTCTAAACCACTCTAGTGCCTTCCACGGTCCGATGCTATCACATGCATCATGGATTGTCATTAGACAGCTATCCTCATAATGGCAGCAGAGATAGGCTTTGATAGCAGAGAAGGCGAGTTTGATAGGATTATAGTCGGGGGAATAGGATGGGAGGAAGATCATTTTGCACTCTGTAAGATATACAGTACATCAATAGGTGCGGCATATATTACTAGAGAGGAACATACCTGCTTCATCTTCAATAATTTTCCGAACCTCTTCTGAGTGGTGAATTGAACAATTATCAAGTACGATACAGCTGCGAGGACCAGGGTATGGATTTGTAAGTGGAATCTATAAGAAACAAGACCAGAATGGTTAGCAAAGGAAAACTGGATTAGAAAATGGAAGGTACATACAACATAATAGCGCAAAAAATCACAGAACTGCTTAGTGGTAACTAAACCATCAACAATCTCTCGAGCCACGATTCCATTGAGAGTGATGGCAGGCAGGATAGAGTACCACTTTCCATGGATAAAGCACCACCTCTGATAGACCCTTGTACCTCTCAACAACCACCCCTTCAACTGTCCAGGTGTTTTCTCATTCTTTGAGGCCTCATCGAGAAAGACCAACATATTTGGATCAGGTGCAATTTTCCCAATCACATACCAAAATACAGCACACTGAGAGTCATCACGCTCGAGAGCACACTTTGAAACATGTTTGTTGGTGTAATCAAGGGCTCGCACAACAGCAAGAAGAGTAGTAGTGGAGGTCTCAAGACCAAACTCCTTTTGGAGTGCATCCTGCATCTCATCAAGATAAGCACATGGGTTCTGCTAAAGAAAGGTATGGAGGAAGTTGAGATGCATATAGGACATGACACGATTGTAACTATGTCGACAGGCATAAGGATTCCATGGTACTCCATATTTTTGCTCCAACTTCAGTGGCTAATACACACAGCTCTTTTTGATGCCAAGGTGGTCACATATGTGCTGAACTGGCAGCTTGTATAGATGAAATAGGATTAGAATATGAGCTTTAAGAGAGTATGGTACGGAGTGTGGAGGCATAAGAGTAGTAGGACACCGTCGTAACAACTGGCGCAGAGCAGGTATCTAAGGTCCTGCTTGGCTGATTCCAAACCCTGTGGCAACCTTGTGCACGAAAACTTGCAATTCCGCATAATTTTGGAAGTCGCTATAAGTTGTCAATTGTCAAGTTGCATCATCACATGCAAGTCACTGTATTTCTCTTCCTCTATATGACTATAGTAGAAAATTCAAATGTTTGTATGTACTTAACTGTCTACAAATGTCCAACAATCTTGTTTCACAGCACTACATTATCCTTGTCAAGTTTGGCAAGCCTGTCATCCTCATTAATCAATGGGGCACTATAAGAGGCAAAAAAGGTCTTATCATCAAAATCATAAAGAAGGCGTATTGTCTTATGGCCAGAGCTCCTTGACAAGGCAACATATAAGTTGAAGAGGCTCAACTTCCCCAATGGTAGTAATACTATATCTACGATAATATACCAGATTGTCTAGCCTTGCAACTGGTAATCTGTAAAGGCATATGTAGCTGCCATTGGAAACTGATGGTGCCACATACAATGGGTAATGACCTTGCTACTAGCTGGCATTGATATCTTGATCTGAAATATTTGAGCAATAGGTTCAATAGGAATAACCAACTTGCCCAATCCTTTGGGTTGGGTTATCTGGGTCCTTTGCATTTTGACCAAGATGCAAGTTGGTAAGTGCTTAAGATAGACAGCATGATCAGATAATAAAAAGTCTAACAGCTTATTAGAGTACAGAATAATTCCAACTATCTCTCCCCTAGCCCCATTTGCTAGATTAGGGTCAGTCATGATATGTGTCATCACCATGACCTTCATTCCAATAGCTAACTCAACTTGTTCAGGCAGATCACTGCACTGCTCATGACATCTTCCCTAGCCATTGACATGATGGCTAGCAATGCCGTACTTTTTAGCAAGCATGAGTGGCTAATACAGTTGGTCCTTCAGTGTATCCTCTGCATAGCAGATAAATAACCTGCCCTTTGTTTTGGGGCAGTGTTTGTGAATTGCAGCATCATTCCACTACCTATAAATGGCATGCTGAGGGGCCACAAGTGCTATACCTTTCCAAGGGTCGGATAAGAAATTAGTTGGAGGGCATAATAGGTTTGAAATAATGAGTTGACATAGCATGTCAAGGTCCATCAGCTTGACACATCTATGCCAAAGGTTCCATAAAAACTGCCTCAAAACAGGACCAGTAACTTGCATCTGCTCTTTCAAGATCACAACATTCTGAAATTCATTATGGATTGTGCAGCCTACTTGTGCATCAATAGTGTCATAAGTAGGATTAGTGGGCTAGTACAGCACTTATGAAGGGCCTATAGCAATGGGTAGAAACTGATAGAAGTCACCACATAAGATCATGTTGATCCTTCTGAATGAATGAGTAGAATTTGACTAGCCAGGTTTATGCTTTCCAATGCTAATATGATAAGACAGTTGTGCTAAGAAACTTTTTGCCAGCATGGAACACTCATTGAGGATAAGATACTTATATGGTGCCCAAAACTGGCTGAGTTTTCCTTTTGTCTTATTACTGAGATCTGCATGACTAGATTGTGAGATTGTGTTTATGATGTGGGTTGTTTTATCATCAATCAAGGATGCTGCAACACCGGTAGAGGCTGCTTTCAATAGTTTTTGTCATACTCCATACTGGGCAAAGAACTCTGTTACTATTTGGATTACTTTTAACTTGCCCATTCCACCCTCATTATGAATCAGCAAATGTAAGGGCAGTACATTGTTCCTGGCTAGTGTTTATTCAAGGTGCCAGGTGATGATGCCATATGCTTGTTTCTAATCAGTTTTGAGTTTGAATGGAGCAATTAGCATAAGGACAATCTCTGAATGCTCTGAATCAAGAAGGACAGCTGGCAGTTGACTGACACTGATTATTAACTGAGAAATGCCAGGCTCAAGAGAATTTCCATTGATATTGTTGATCTGGGCTATTGGAGTGACAGTGAATGTATTTTGATAGCTAATATTGGCATCTATAAAGGACTTTCACAATAGAAGCTAACATATATTGTCTCCAGTCACAGGACAGATATTGTCTGGCTGCACAGTCCACAACTCTGAGTTGCTAAGCTCAAAGATACCTATTAGCCTTGCATGCTTAATTCCTATGTTTGTGTAATTTTCTTCTTATAGTGTGCCCTAAATTAACTACAGAGCTGCAAGACCTTCCTCAGTGAATAGCAAAGCCTCTGGCACAAGACAATCTTCTGGAAGTCTGAAGTTATCTTCATTGGCAGTATACTCATGTTGTGCTTGTGACAGAACAGCTTGCTGATGATTGCGAGCAGACATGCACTCATGACAATACTAAACACCATCAATGATTCACAGGGTCTTGTTTATTGCATTTGAGCATAGCTGGTCAAATACAGCCTCCCATATTTCATAAGAATCTTTGAGATTTATTTGCAGATTCCACCAAGGCTTCAAAAGCATCACCATGCAAGCACAATAGAGCATAGAGATTTCTAGATCATTGTTTCAAGGAAAGGGACATCTGAGAAAATTTAGCAGATTATTATATCCTATGCTGCATACAATACAAAAAACCTGCTCATGTTTAGGATGCTGATGTCAATAGTGTACATGCTGGTTAAGTAGTCAACCTAGATGCCACAGATCATTTGAAACTGGAGAGGCTTCAGCTCTCTTATGCAGAGTTACTGGACTATCATAGGTATTGACAAAAAATCAAATAAGATAAAAGTCTCCCAAATTGTCTCCACAGCACTAATAATCAACTACTTGACACTTTGTGTAGAGATGCCCAGTTAAATTGGTATCCAAGGTAATCACATTATTTCTATTTTGCATAAAAGAAAATTATCAGCTGAGAATGTTTGTATTAACATATCAAAAGACTTACCTCTGCATTATGTGATTTCTATATCTCCTTCTCTTTTAGAGGCCTCTCTGATTTTTCCAAGTCTTTATCTACACTGGATGTCACATCATAATATCTACAGTTATAATTATAAGATTTATATGGAAGGATTTGGTAGAATATATGTACTTATTATTTGATTCATTTATAATGCTATTGAATTGCCTAGAAGAGTCTGTCATTCTATCAAAGCAATGAGAACAATTAGACTAAGATGTTTGATATATACTCACCCCTGTATATCCTTGAGCTCTAGGAAAGCCTTAAACAATGCTCTGACAAATGATGACCAGAAAATATTGGTATAGAAATAAGCGTGGTAAATGTCACCCTAGCCCATGGGATACAATATTACCATTGGCTTAGCTGGCTTTTGTTTCCAGTTTACTAATGAGAAGATGCAAATTAGGAGCTTTTGGTGGTTATCTTGAAGACTATCTAGATAGCTTGACCACTCTAGATAAAAGGCATGGCCCTTTGCCATGAGTGCTAACATGTTGTGATTCTTGCTTTGCTTTTTTGTAGTATAGCCAGTTATATGGAATATGATATTCTTGGTGTCACTGCCATTTGTTAAGAGCTTTACATTGTTATTTCACCAAACACTTATGGCAACTGCTGGATTCCACACATTTATAAAGGCATAGAGATATTTTGGACCCCAGTTCCCTCCTCCATCAATGAATTCTTCTTTTGCCACCTAGAATGGTACTCCTTGCTTGCACCAGAAGCCACCCTTTCTATTAGGGATAAGGCAATAATGAACCTTGCAGGTATGTGCCTGCTTTGCTTGAGCAACACAGAGCTCAAATGTGGAGAGACGTTTGTTGTAGTTAGAAGATTTAGGCTGGAGAGGACGAGAGTAGCTGACTTTAATGTCATTTAGAGTATTCTTCACCTCAGTTGCCAACCCAAGGCCTTGTTATGATCGTGTTCAATCAGGCCTTAATGGCGGTCTATTCCGATATGATCATCATAAGCATCACGTGGCCTCACAGGTTGAGGCGTACAATAAGGTACAGATAATAACCTTGGTCATCCACTCCCAATGGATCACCTATTGTTGGTTGAGTAACACGAGCCATATTGCAGTGGGTATGGAATGCCGCCTTACAAACTACTTACACACCAGGCATAGAGCTCTTAGTCTTTCCTGGCTGGAAGGAGACAAACGGAGAAGCACAAGAGTAGTCGTTATTGAGAGAGACAACTTAGAGAATACCTATGGATACATATATGGTATTCTCACGCCCTATTTCCTAAAGTAGTATAAAGGCCCATAGAATAGGCTAAGGATCTTCAGTCTATTCTCCTTGTTCTAGTACTGTCTTCCTACAGTACTCCTTCGTTCTTAGACAGTCCTCACACTGTCTACCCTCGCTTCAATACTGGCTTCCTACAGTATCCTCACTTACTATACCACAATACATCTCTGGCTCTTATGCTACGCGTACAGTCGAGACTATTGTTCTACCCTTCTTCCACGAGTAACCTAGGGAAGAACCTCCTACTCTTGGGGTTACCAAACGAGCAGTTTGTAACACTAGAATAGACTCTTCTGCCCCTACCTTGCTCGCACTAGCTTGCTACCACACTCTCTCTCATAACCTTCCTTAGTGGGGATAATAGACCCTCATTAAGAAAGCATTACTACACACACTCTAGAGCAAGACCTAGGCCGAGACTATCCTCCCAGCACTAGACACATCGACAACCAACTCCATCATAACAATCGCCCTATCCGGCACAAGGGGATCCATTGGCTCTATAATGATACCAATCACATCACCCCACTGAACTACGATAACTGCTCATTCTGAAATAGGCATTACTTTTTCACATTTGACGACGGAACTAAGGAAGAAAGACTTTGGAACAAAGTAGAGAATTGTTGGGACCTACTGCCCCAATATAGGGAACCAGCACCGGTAATCCCCAAAGACTTGGAGCAAGAGGAATCAGCCTCACAGTCAGACTCCAACTCATCACTAGACCAAACACTGATCAACACCCAAAATGAACCACTCACCAAAATGTCGGGACAAGCTTCAACTTTCACAGACACCCCTCCCACGACAGTACAGTCTGGAAGAGGGAAGGTCAAACTCCCAGACAACTACACAGGCGACCATATTGAATCCCAGAAATTCATGCTTCAATGCCTCCTTCTTTTCACAGCAGAATCCGACCGGTACAAGACCGATCAGGACAAGATATCCCTTGTGCTTTCATGCATGAGATATGGCACGGCAGGAGCTTGGGTGGAGAACTTTCTCCTCAAATCGGTGGGAGTGGACCCTCCCACTGACCTAGGCACCTGGATGAACTTTTTAGCCAAGTTCAGACTACAGTTCAGGGAGACAGGCAAGACCAACAAAGCATGAAGCGCACTCATGGCCTTCTCCCAAGGAAGAATAATGGTTGATGAATACTCCAACCAGTTCATCCTCATCACCACCGATGCCAACATCTCTGACAAGGAACAGGTCCCCTACTTCCAACGTGGGTTCGACCCGCATATCATGGATAAAATATATGACAAGGAAGTCCAACCGAAGGACACTATTTAGGACTGGATTAATACAGCCTGCAAAATAGATGGATGGCTTAGAGCCAGAACGGCTCAAAAGGCCATCCTCGCCAACTCCACCTCCTTCCGCAGTGATTATCTGAATCGCTTTCACACCCAACCTGCTATTCGCTATAACTCCATAAGCACCCCTCACCGAATGAATAACCAAGTGGTCGATATGGACATCGACGCTACCAGGAAGTGTAACACCAAAAGTCAAAAAAGGAAATTTGGCGGCAAGCGACCCAAGTGTTATAACTGTGGACGATTAGGGCATTATAGCGCTGACTGCCGATCCCCACGCAGAGGCATTCTACCAGTTCGAGGAAACTCAAAGGGACACATGGGTACGACAGGGAGAAGAAACTGCACAGTTGATTTGGAAGGAGAAGATGACGCACCTGCTATGGGAGACCAAGCGGGAATATATCGAGGGGTGGGGACGGAGAACATTCTTCGCAATGACCAGCGGGTACCACAACCTGGTCCTTTGGTGGAACGTCCACACTCTGCCCCATCCGTATAACCCCAGACAAACCATCAGCGACACGTCATGTCGCCTGATGGACGACAGGGAAATGGAGGCGTCAGTCTTTCTGCTCGAATAAGAGCAGTGCTAGGAGAGTTAGGAGAGGATGAAGCAAGAGAAGTAATCTTGGGACACGCGGAGCGTTTTTCCTGACCTCTCCCTCACCAGCAAAGAAGAGAGGTTAAGGAAGACCCAAGTTTGACACCAACAAATGTATTCGTATTGAAGCAATGAATGACTGCATCATCACCCCCATATGCCTAGATGTAAAGGTATCAAACCGGGATCATTATGCTGGAGCAAAGGCAACCATTGACTCAGCCTATAAAGGGGTCATAATAAACAAGACTTGGGTCAGGAAACATCGCTTCCCCACCTACACGCTCAACAACCCCATTTGTGTCCGGAATATTGATAATACCATTAATAAAGCAGGTCTCATCCGATTTGCCTTGGATGTGAACCTCACAATTTGGGACATCCATGGACGAACACACATCGAGCGCGTCCAAATGTTTATCTCCAATCTAGGGAAGGACGACCTTATCCTAGAAACAGATTGGCTGAAATACCATGATCCCTCCATCAAGTGGAGGCAACGTGAAGTGCACTTTGATTGGTGCCCCCAAAAATGCCACCAACCACACAGGTTTACTAAGGAAAGGGAAGAACCACAAAACGATAGGCGGTTACGGAATGTGGAGCCATGGCATAAACCACGGATCAGTGAGTGCAAAAAACAGTGCCTAGAACATCTCCGAAGGATATTGGAAGATGTTGGACTCCGCGATCACAGCGGGACGTTTGGTGTCCAATTACGGGCCTACCTCAAGAGGAAATGGCTTTTATAGGACATAAATAAATATGCAGAAGAGAAATGAAGGGCTCAGATCAAGCCATCTCTTTCACCAAATGGGGGAGAACCTGACCTCCCAAATAAACCCTTAGGAAAACAGGCTACAGGGGAACCGGTCATTCGGAAACTGGCCCCTGAACCATCAGGATTTGCCAGCTTCGACCAAGACTTGGAAGACGAAATTATCATCACCAACCTAAAGGAAAGAGTCCCCAAGGCATACCACGAATTTTTGGACATCTTCAGCAAACGAAAGTCGCAGCGACTCCCGGAATATACGTATTGGGACCACGCCATTGATTTGAAACCGACCTTCAAACCTCAAGTACCTAAAATCTACGCCTTAAGTCCAGAAAAACACAATAAATTAGGAAAATTCATCAAGGAACATCTTACCAAAGGGACCATCCATCGATCCACTTTGCAGACAGCAGCCCCATTTTCTTCATAAGAAAGAAAGATGGAAAACTGCGCCCGGTACAGGACTACCACCATCTGAATTCGCACACCATTCCAAATGTGTGCCCTCTTCCACTAATCCAAGAACTATTGGACGTGATCAAAGGGGCCACCATCTTTAGCAAACTAGACATGTGATGGGGATATAACAATGTACTTATCAAAGAGGGAGATGAGTGGAAAGCAGCTTTCATCACCCCGTTGGGCTCCTATGAACCCACGGTGATGTTTTTTGGTTTAACAAACTCACCGGCCACTTTCCAAGCCATGATGAACATGATCTTTAGAGAACTTATCACGGCCCAGAAGATAACCGTATATATGGACAACATCCTCATCTTTTCCAAGTCCATGGCAGAACACATTCAAGTCCTAAACCAAGTTTTCCAAATCTTATGCGACAACGACCTCTACTTGAAACCAGAAAAATGTGAGTTTTACAAGGAAAAACTCCAGTACCTGGGATACACAATTTCAAAGGACCATGTCATTATGGAAGACTCTAAGGTGGATGCGATAAAAGATTGGCCAGTTCCACGCACAGTCCGAGACATCCATTCCTTCTTAGGTTTAGGAAATTTTTATAGGCGCTTCATCAACAAATTCTCACTAATCGCGTGCCTTTTATATGACCTCACCAAAAAGGACGAAAAATGGAACTGGACTCCAAAATGCCAAGAAGCTTTTGAATGATTAAAGAAAGCTTTTATCAGCAAACCCGTCCTGAATTACCCAGATCCCATGCATCCATACCGATTAGTGATAGACGCATCACTGATTGCTTATGGAGCCACCCTTCTGCAAGAAGGAAAAGATGGTGACTGGCACTTAGTTGCTTTCCTTTCTGGGTTATTCTCACCAGCAGAGTGGAATTACAACGTCCACGACTGGGAACTCTTGGCTATCATAAAAGCATTGGAACACTGGAACCACTACCTTGAAGGTGCACAACATCCCTTCGAGATCTGGACAGATCACAAGAACCTGGAACAGTTCCAAACAGCGCGAGATCTGTCCCGACAATATGCCCATTGGAGCCTTTATTTGAGCAGATTTAACTTTATGCTCAGCTATAAAGCAGGATCAACAAACCATTCTGATGCTCTGTCCAGGTGTTCAGACCTAAGTGAGGGGGTAGAATCTGACAACAAGGCTCAAATTTTGCTCCCGGCCAACCTTTTTAACAAATCTGACGAAACATTAGTGGAACCACCCCCAACAAGGCATATAAAGTCCATGGAAATTGCATCTTCAGACCTTATCTCCCTCATCCAACATTCAAAATTGGAACATGACGCCCTGACAAGGGTTGCCCTTGCCAAACTCTTGCGAGTAGGGCCACAAGGGATGAGAGGACTACTGGGACATTGGACACACAAAGACGGAATCACCAGGCATAACGGCCACATATGCATTCCAAAAGACAATGTCATCCGAAGGCTCATTGTCAAAACGCATCATGACACACCTGTGGTAGGACACCTGGGTAGAGCCAAAACTTTGGAAATGGTACAACGACACTACTGGTGGCAAAACATGACCAAATTTGTCCATGAATATGTGGACGGATGTGCCGTATGTCAATCCACAAAGAACTTAATGCACAGGACACACCCTCCTATATACCCTTTGGAAACCACCAACATCCCTTGGCAATTCATCTCAACAGACTTCATCATGGACCTACCCAAAAGCAAAGGCTTTGACTCAATCAACGTGGTAATGTACCAAGGGCTGTCCAAAGGCATAGTCATCACCCCATGCAAGAAAACGATCATGGCAGAAGAAACAACTATGCTGTTCCAGAATAATGTTTTCAATCGACATGGGCTGCCGACCAAAATAGTGTCCAATCACGGTCCTCAATTTGTGGCCAAATTTACCCGAGAACTCTGGAAATGGCTAGGAATCACCACCGCCCTCAGCATGGCTTATCATCCCCAAACAGATGGAGAAACGGAATGGGTAAACCAAGAAATCGAACAATTCCTGAGAACGTTCTGCAACTACCACCAAGATAACTGGGTAGACCTTCTGCCGTTTGCCAAGTTCTCGTATAACACTCAGAAGCACTTGACCATGGGAAAATCCCCTTTCGAAGTGCTATATAGGTTCAACCCCCCTTATTCAGCCGATACTGCACTAGAGACAAAGGTACCCACAGTAGCTAAATGCATTAAGATGATCACAGAAGTCCAATAAGAAGCCGCGGCCAGCCTATAAATAGCCAGCAATTATGCCAAAGACCGGGATCTTCACAGGAAACTTTCTCAATGGAAGGAAGGAGACCAAGTATGGCTAGAAGGAACCCATATCCGGACAACCCATCCTAAATTCAAACTTGCCCCTAGGAGATATGGCCCCTTCAAAATACTGGCAAAAATAGGAACCCTGGCATATAAAATTCAAATTCCCCAACACTGGAAAATCCACCCAGTATTCTATGCCACAATACTCACTAAATATAGGGAAACAGAGGCATATGGGGAAAACTTTGCGAGACCATTACTGGAGGTATTAAACGACGAAGAGCATTACAAAGTGGAGATCATGGACTCAAAAAGATAGGGACAGGGAACCAAGTATTTGGTCAAGTGGGTGGGATATCCCAAGGCAGACAACACCTGGGAACCCTACACTCTCCTAAAAGGAGCAGCAGAAGAAGCCATGAAAGAGTTTCATGACCAATACCCCAACAAACCCCATCTGGGAGTACCCTGAAAAGTGGAGGGAAAGTTATAAAAGAGCAACAAGAAGGGCTCTAACAAATCATATCCCCCACTTTCTCAAGTTCACTCCTCCACCCAAATGCTCCTCCACAACGACCACGATGCCTCATTTCCATCTAGAAACTCCTCCCCCGATATCGTCCTTATGGTCTTTAATCCAGATGTCGGACGAGTAGAGAGAAGAACAAGCCCTCACTGATCTGATGCTGGACGAGTTGACAGAGGAACCAGTCCTCACCGTCCAGAACCCACCATTGCCGTTCTTACCCCAAATCTCAACAACTTCTCGGATGACGATGCTGAGGATTATGCAAAGTTCAAGGAAAGAGAAAGAACCCGCCGACCGTTGCAAGGGGGAGCTCCTGGGATGCACCATGGCATGAGGACCCTGATGACAGAAACTCACCGGGCACTGACAAACTACCAGTGGGAGTTCCACTTCCTACTGGAGTCACAACAAATGTTGGAGCTGCGGGTCCCTTGGGATTATGAGCAAGAACTGCAACTCAACTTCCAAGCCATGAAGAAGTTGAACCAATATCGATTCTACCAGGAACTACACATCTGCCAGTACCAATTAGTGGACAGGTTCCCAGCTCCATGGGAGGACCTACCCCTTGTACAAATCCTCACTCCAGAAAATTGGAACAACACACAGACGCGCTTCTCCAGCGCAACACTATCTCCGTGGTAATACAAATGGCCACAGCCATGGCCCTCCAACGACTCACTAACTTTTTGGCAGGGCAACCTGGAAATAAAAATAGCGACGTACCTCGATGACTGGCTAGCGCCAGTCTCCAGATCAGAATGCTCGCCCTCCAGACCAACCCTGACACAGCCTCCTGGTACAAACATAATGACGGATGACCACAAGCTCTCCTCATCCACCCTGATGAGTTCTCTCAGTATGTCAACAGAGAGCTCCTTCCAGCTCTCCTCTTCATTGGAGAACTGGGGAATGTCCAACCAAGCAGAACCGACCCTTTCCGTATTGTCACTTGGAACGTACCATGTCCCGGAGAACATCCCGTTGATGAGCATGCACCCGCGCTAGGGTCAGAGGGAGGTATTCGGGAAGCTTTGGGGAGATACCGAACAGCGCTCGACAAGTACCGAAGACGCTGACTTTACCGAACACGGTCGGCCCCTACCCGACCGACGACAAGCCACCGAAGGACGTTCGGCAGCACTGGGGTCAGTTCGCCCACACTTCACGTACTCACCATGACCACATAGGAGTGTTACGATAAGTGTTTACGAGATCAAAGCCAGTAGTCTGAATCGGCCGATGTCCTCCGTGAGTCGGTCGGTCGTTATCGCTTATCTTCCCGACTTCCACATGGTCGGTCAAACGCGATCTTGCACCATTACTTGGCCACCCTGGTCGTACGATACCTCTCCTTTATTTTTCATTGGTTCTCCAATGCCTGTTCCGTCTACCTACGCTCGGGCGATGGATCCCGAACGTTCGGGATTTCGCCATCGCTGATTAACTTTTACCTTGTCACCTTCGGAGCCCATATGGACATCTCACCTACCTTCTTATCTTCTCTGATCGCTAAGGCTTGGCGCCCATTCGACATCTACTCTCATTTCTTGTTTAATATTTTACTTAGAGGCTCTGTTTACTATAAAAACCTACATACACCTCTGGAATAAACCAGCTTTCGCACCCCACAGTTCAGAGCTCATTCGCACTCGTCTCAACCATCGAAATCGTCTTCGTCGACTTCCGAAAACTTGTCATCCTTGTCGTTCGGCCTCATTCGCGTTCGTACTCGTCTCTTCGCTCGTACCCCCCGTCCTCCCTCGTATATTGTCAGAGTCCCGTGTGGCTCTTGAAGCACGTAGTTGTCGGTCGCGACACTACCTTCTCATTACCGACCGCATCGCCGACACGACCGACCAAACGTTCGGTCGGTGTTCGGCGCAGTCCCGAAACCGTTCGGGCGCTATAATCTCACACTCCCCGATTGCTTCTCAGTATGCCTTCAATTTCTAAAGTCATCACTTACAATTCCTTGTGTATCAGATACTAGCTCCAGCACCCCTGCATTAGAGGTTGTTTTAGTGTTGTGCTCGGCACTTAGAGCCACCTCTAGCGTATCATTTTGGAGCCCACCGCGAGGGGTTAGTATTCAAAATTACCTCAAGGAATCTACGTCGCTCGTCCCGACCAACAGCGGAGCGCGAAGAACGACAAACAGTTATCGACAGCTTCAATACGCAGGAAACCTCTGCCGACCGAAGTTTGTTCGGAGACGCCGATATAGTCCCAGACCATTTATCCCACCATCACTACCTTGATCTCGAATCCTCACCATCGCTCTCGCCGCCACCCGACTCCACTTTCTTCTTAACCCCACCTTCGTCGCCGAACCGATCGTTACTCCCACCAATTTCCCCCATCCTCGACCTTGCACTCTTAGAACAATCACCCCCGTCTCCTATACCATCTCTCCACGACTCCATCTCTCCGTTAATCCCACGCAGCCCCGTCTTCTGGACGCCGACCATACGACCGACTTCACTAGAACGCTCCTTCGAACCAGCGACTCCATCCCCAATCACCTTAGCAAACAATACCTTCTCCCCCACCTTTGACTTTATCACTATGGCAACCCCATCCATGCCCGCTCGTGGAGATCGAACGGCCCTGACCTTTGACCCCCATCAACCCCGCGAATTGAGATGATATTTTGCCAACCTAGACTTCCACTTCGGTCGGTCAGCGATAGAAGACGACCAGGAAAAGAAGAAACACACTTGCCGATTCCTGGACGTCGACACCTGCGAGCTTTGGGAATCGCTCACCACTTTCACCGACGCCACGAAGACATTCAAGGAGTTCTGCGAAGAAGTCTACAGACTGTACCCCGGATCGGAGGAAGAGCGCAAATGGTCGGTATCAGATATGGACAAGCTAGTCGGCGAAACGAGCAGGGTCGGTATCTTGTCTCTCAGCGAACTCGGCGACTATCATCGGCGATTCCTGGCGATCACGGTATTCCTCCTCAGCAAAGCACGAATCTCTGTCGCCGAACAAGGACGCGCCTTCGCTAGAGGATTCCAACCGGAGCTATGGGCAAGAATCTCTCAACGTCTACAACTCAAGTTCCCCGATCATTTCCCAGACGACCCATACAACCTCCAGGACATCCACGACGCGGCCCGATTCGTCTTGCACGGCACCACGTCCGCCTACAGCACGACCTCTACCGACATCTCTCGAGCAGCCCCCGCCGCACCGCCCACCAACGCAATCAAAGCCAAAGACCTGGCAACCATGTTCGAAAGACTCACCGACACCTTTGTCAAGGCCATCGCAGCTCAAGGGACGTCCAGGCCAGCCGATCGACCATCCCGACAACCAGGACAAGGCGGCGACAACTGCATGTTCTGCGGCAGTCCCGAACACTTCATGCGCGCCTGTCCCGAGGTCACCGAATACATTCGGATTGGCAAATGCAAGCGGAATATCGAGGGGAAGGTTGTATTGTCAAGTGGGGCATTCGTACCCAGAGAAATCACAGGTAGTAACCTGAAGGACCGAGTTGACGAATGGCATCGCAGGAATCCAGGACAGTTGGCGACTGGACAGATGATGTTCACGGTAAATGCGACGCCGACTCACCCGATGACGATAGCCTCCCGTCACAATTCACCCTCGCTGCTGGATGTCACCCCGACTTACCAACTCACCGACGTCCAGCGAATCGCAAGCCTCGAACGCGAACTATTCGCACTCCGAACGCGGGGCGCGAGGGCACGCGAAATGGCCCAGACAGGACGTTCGACACTTTCTCCTTCACCGGCTCCCGAACGAGCGAGGACTGAAACCCCCGAACCCGAACCCCGACCGACCACCCCGACTCAGCGACCGCCCCCGGTACCAGCCAAGGACGATGCTCCGATCCACCCATACGCCAAAGCCCAGGATGCCACCTATGCACCACCACACGAACGCAACATGGGGGCCCCGGCGAAGATACCATCGGCAAAGAAGGATGCTCCGGCCTACAAAACCACGGCGCCGATCTACGACGAGAAGGTAGCAGCTGAGGTCTACAACAGGGCAATGGCCACTCAGGTGACGCTTACCCAGCGCGAACTACTCTCCCTCTCTGCCGAAGTCCGTTCGCAGGTCAGAGAAGCCACGTCGGCACGCCGATCGCCTGCCAAAGACGCCAGCAATGTTAGGACCTTCTACCAAGATGCCGAGCTACCCTACGCCATCGACGATCTCGAACCACCGGCTCGACCAACCGTCTCCTCCTTCGTCAATGTCCTGCACCAACCGGAAACACCCCCGCCGGGCGCGATCATCATCCCCGACATGTACGAAACGTACCTGAAGAATCTACAGCCCGGTCAGGTTCCTCAGCCGTTGATAGTTGCTAAAGAATTGTCTGCCCTAAGGTCCATCGTTCCCCTCGTCGATCATCAGCAGGAAGTCGAATGTGTCATCAACCCGGGTTCACAAGTCATCGCCATGTCGGAAGGCATTTGCAACGAACTGGCGCTCATCTACGACCCCGAAATCGTCCTCAATATGCAGTCGGCGAATGGCGAAATCGACCGATCCTTGGGCCTCGCACGCAACGTCCCATTCCTCATCGGCGACATCACCCTGTACCTCCAAGTCCACATCATTTGGAACCCTGCCTACGACGTTCTCCTCGGTCGGCCCTTCGACATCCTCACCGAAAGTATCGTCAAGAATTATTCGAATGAAGACCAGACGATCACCATCAGCGACCCGAACACAGGATGACGAGCCACCATTCCGACGATCCGGCGAGGACCCCCTCGAGTTCTTCACCGGAGACAAGCGGGTTTTCGCGACTCGATGAATTGATCCGAGATCAAGGAGAAGTTGCACTGATCATTTCCACCGATCATGATACCCCCAATTTCCCACTTATCGAAGCGTCCTCAGATTTCCATTCTCTATCTCCCTCTCGTCGCGATCTTTGTCTCAAGTACATTCTGGCCGCCGATTTGGGGCCCGAAAATCATCTCAAAAACAATCTCGATACCGATATGTCGTCTTTATTTTCCTTAGTCGTCCCCGGTTCTTTCCATTCCACTAATATCGCCGACCCGGTCGCCATCTTCGCCGCCAAGCGCAAGTACAAACCGGTTGCACAGAAAACACGACCAGTCTTGGCCGACCTCCCCGAAAAGTTCCGAATCGTTCGGAACATCCTCGGTGACCCTCTCGCTACCCTTCCGACGCTGACGCCGAACCCCCCACCATTCACACCAACCGGTAGATATACAGCCGAACGACGCAACCTCATCGACAAAGTCCACTCGGACGACTTCCTTTGGCCGGCCGAACGACAGCTCATGCACCATTTCATGTGTCTACAAGAGATGGGATTTGCTTGGGATGATTCGGAATGCGGACGTTTCCGCGAGGACTTCTTCCCACCAGTCAATATGCCAGTAGTCGAACACAAGCCCTGGGTTCAGCACAACATCCCGATTCCACCAGGCATCTACGACGAAGTGTGCAGACTTATCAAAACCAAGATCGCCGCTGGAGTCTATGAGCCGTCGAATTCGTCCTACCGATCGCACTGGTTTACGGTCGTCAAGAAGACGAATAGCACCGCCACTGGCACCAAACTCCGAATCGTTCACAGCCTCGAACCCCTGAACGCAGTCACCATCCAGCATTCAGGTGTGCCCCCATATACCGATCAGATCGCTGAACAGTTTGCAGCTCGCGCTTGCGGCGGCATTCTGGATCTCTATGTCGGATACGACGAACGAGGGCTCGCCGAATCATCTCGCGACTTCACTACATTCCAGACCCCGTTCGGAGCCCACCGACTCGTCACCCTACCCATGGGATGGACGAATTCGGTCCCGATCTTCCACGACGACATCACCCACATCCTCCAGCCAGAGATCCCAGCCACCACCATTCCTTTCATCAACGACGTTCCGATTCGGGGCCCACCGACCCGATACGAACTTCCGAACGGAGGCTTCGAAACGCATCCCGACAACCCCGGCATACGACGATTTGTGTGGGAACACTTTCAAGGCCTCAATCGGGTGGTTCAGCGGATGAAGTATAGTGGAGGAACATTTTCGGGACACAAGGCGACACTCTGCGCAGCCGAAATCACAGTGGTCGGCCATCGCTGCACGTACGAAGGAAGGTTGCCCGATGAATCTAGGGTAGAATCAATTATGAAGTGGGGACCATGCAGGGATCTCTCCGATGTTCGGGCATTTTTGGGGACGATCGGTGTCGTTCGGATCTTCATTCGGAATTTTGCACACAGGGCACATGCACTGACTATGTTAACGCGCAAAGATTTTCCATTCGTGTTCGGTCCAGACCAGATAGCAGCCCAAGACGACCTCCGGTCGGCACTGCTCGAATCGCCAGCCCTCCGGCCGATCGACTATGGGTCGGCAGCCAACGTCATCCTCGCCGTCGATACCTCACAAATCGCGGTCGGCTTCCACCTCTGTCAATGCGCACTCGACAATCCGCGGGTTCGGTACTATGCTCGATTCGGCTCCATCACCCTTAACGACCGCGAATCGCGATTCTCCCAGCCGAAGCTCGAGCTCTACGGTCTCTTTCGCGCCCTCCGATCGCTCAAAATGTATCTCATCGGCGTTCGGAATCTGATAGTCAAAGTAGACGCACGCTATATCAAGGGCATGCTCACTAACCCGGATCTCGAACCCAGCGCCAGCATCAATCGGTGGATCGTCTCTATCCTTACCTTCCATTTCACACTTGTCCACGTCCCTGGCACCTCTCACGGCCCCGATGGACTCTCCCGACGACCACCGCAACCCACCGATCGACCCGAACCCGAAGACAACTTTGACGACTGGATCGACAATCTCTACGGCTTCCTCCATCAGATCAACAACACGTTCCCCACCTCCATCTCAACTTCGACCACCGCCATCTTCACCTCCTCACTCATAGGCGACCCCCCGACCAATACCGGCTCCGACGACGAAGGCCCGACTATCGACTATTCGGATATCCCAAGATCGCAAAAAGCGTTGGAAGCCGAAGAACGCCTTTGGTCGGTCCGTGACTGGCACCGAACATTGGTTCGGCCCCCCTCTCTCTCCGACTCCGAATATGCTACCTTCCTACAATATTGCACTGAGTTCTTTATCGCAGCCGACAAGCTATGGAGAAAAGACTCGCACGGTCAACACAAGATTGTTGCAGCCCCTTCTAGTCGGATCACAATTCTCACCGCCGCCCACGACGACGTTGCTCACAAGGGATTCTACGCCACGACCGCCTTGATCGCCGAACGCTTCTGGTGGCCGCACATGAGGCAAGATATTTCTTGGTTTGTTCGGACATGTCACCTTTGCCAGATTCGCCAGACTCGCAACGTCCTCATTCCCCCGACCATCGCCACGCCCGCACCACTCTTTGCGAAGATGTATATGGATACCATGCACATGCCGACCGCCGGCGGTTTCAAGTATCTCGTTCAAGGCCGCTGTTCGGTATCACACTACCCTGAATTCCGAATGCTGCGACGCGAAACAAGCTCAGCCCTCGCCGACTGGATCTTCGAGGATATCCTGTGCCGATGGGGGACATTGGTAGAGATCGTCTCCGACAACGGACCAGCGTTCGTCAAGGCACTCGACCAGTTAGCGAAAAAGTACCACGTTCGGCACATCCGTATTTCGGGCTACAATTCCCGCGCCAACGGCATCGCCGAACGACCTCACTTCGACGTTCGGCAGGCTCTGTTCAAAGCCGTCGATGGAGACCAGGCCAAGTGGAATCGTGCAGCTCATTTCATATTCTGGGCTGATCGCATTACTGTTCGGCGCCGAATGGGTTGCTCGCCATACTTCGCAGCGACCGGAACCCATCCCCTCCTGCCCCTCGACATCGCCGAAGCCACCTACCTCCTGCCACCGCCGACCACAACCCTCAGCACCACCGACCTCATTGCCCGACGAGCCATAGCCTTGCAGAAACGCCGATCAGACCTCGCCCACCTTCGCAGCTCAGTTGTCGACACCTGTGTCCAGGCCGCCATCCGATTCGAACAACAGCATTCGGCCACACTTCGCGACTTCAATTTCCACCGAGGCTCGCTTGTCCTGATGCGCAACACAGCCATAGAAAAGGTGCTCAATCGGAAGATGCGTCCACGGTATTTAGGGCCTCTGCTAGTAATTTCTAGGAATCGGGGAGGAGCATATATTCTGGCCGAACTCGACGGATCAGTCTTTGATCGGCCAATTGCAGCATTCCGTGTTATTCCTTATTTTGC
Source organism: Heterobasidion irregulare TC 32-1 (assembly GCF_000320585.1). NCBI lineage: Eukaryota > Fungi > Basidiomycota > Agaricomycetes > Russulales > Bondarzewiaceae > Heterobasidion > Heterobasidion irregulare. The sequence goes on along the minus strand of NW_009258205.1, from coordinate 1,426,780 downwards.
TCGCAGGTCTCTGGAGCTCACCAATCTTGAAGCCCTCCTCGACATCTCGCAGGAACGCCTTCGGGCCATGGAAGATTCCCGATCGAGCGACAACGACGCCGAAAACGATAGTGCCGATGAAGACACCGACACCAGCTCAGTCCGATCGGCGGAAGACGACGACGCGGCTTCGGTGACCTCCGACTAGATCCCACCCTCCCACCCTTCGCTCTCTTCGGTCGGTGACTGGGGACAGTCACGATTTCAGTAGGGCAGAGGATTCACAGATATACCCATTCCTTATTTTCGTTTATTCGTCACAGACATGGACTGACACCCAATCATTTCCACATCTCTTAGTACTTTTTGCCGCCGAACGATCGCCGACCGAATAGTCGGCACTCTTTTTCCCCATCACTCCTTCAAGTACCAAGTCGCATTGAAGACTTCTTCCGATTTGCGCAAAACCATAGGGTTTTATGCCTGTGATGACATACTGAGGCTTCCCCTAATATTTCATTTATTTTCTTCATTTCTGCCGAACGCTTCACTTACAAGTACATATTCACACAGTCATTTCCCCGACCGATTTCCCCAATCATCGTGGCCCCGACTTCACCCAACAATCAATTTTCACACAAAACAAGTTTCCCTTTTATTTTATGCTACATTTTGATTTTATAAACAAAAAGGGACAAGACTCATTCAGCAGGTACAAAATCACTGGACACCGACATTCCGGAATCGCTCTCCTCTGACGAATCCCCAACCAGGACAACGTCCGAAGATGCCGATGGACCCACCCGGGCCTCGAGCGCCGCCAACTCATCCTGCCACATTGCGATTGAATGCGCCAGCGAGGCGCACGACCCCTCGGCCACAGCAATCCGGTACCAAAGTTCGGACGCAATACCCTGGGCGACGACCAGCGACAGACGAGAAGAGTCGGGCTGGACGGGGACAGCGGCCGAACGAGGACGAGAAGGACGAGAGGAAGCAGGAATGACCTTTGTTGTGGTCGGGAGCCGCTTGACCGGCTTCCTGTTGCGAACGGCTGTACCAACCGATGAGCTCTCACCCCAGCGATCACCGAACCATTACTTACCTTTCGTCTGTGCGATACTCTCCCCGACCGAACGCTCTGGGACGAGTACCTCCACCTTGCGCCGCTTTAGAGGGCGAGATGGCTCCTTCTCTTCCGACTTCTCCGCTGCTGGAACAGTCGACTTCCCCTTCCCCTTCGACTTCCCCTTCTCCTTCGGCGTCCACCAGGGCTGAAAACTGCACCCCTTTCGTTCGTCGGCACACTTGATGCATGAGATCTGGCCAGATCTCGTGTAGCAGCGAAACGCCCTAGTGGCGAAATCTTCGGTGCACCGATAACAGGCACACTCGGCCTAAGAAAAGAGGGTCAGTATCAGGACAGGGCGGCAAGAGGGAAGGGACGTACCAAAACATCACCAGGAAGCAGTCCAGGAGGGTTCTCGAGGACCTTCCCAGCGCCGTTCCTTTCCACCGGGGGACGAACCGTCGACATTTGGCCTGTGCCAGGACCCAGAGGAAGCACGACCCGTCCAGCAGTCGGCGTCCGTTGGCGCGCGAACTCTACGACAACGGCAGCGGCCGATTTCCTGCCCTTCGCGTCGGTCGGGGTGGCGGAGGCGACCGGATCCACGCCCATGCGGCTCATAGCGGCGGTTGCGGAGGCGAGTGCAGGATCGGCGATAATAGATCCCGGACGAGAGGGCGAGTTGGCGAAAGAAGGAGCGGGATGGGAAGCTTCGGCGACGGAGGCGGAAGGAGAGGGCGAGCGAAGAAAGAGGGGGAGGGGTATGACGGACTCTGCTTCTAGGATGGCCATTTGACGGTCCCCTTCTTCCGGTTCGATCGACCCACTGAACATCGCCTCCACCAAGGCCTCTCGACGCCGCTGACGATCTTCTTCGGCCAACCGACAGGCAGCGGCAGCCCGCATCGCCTCGGCTTCCTCAGCCTCACGTTCGGCGACTTCAACCCGCGCAGCCTCCTCTGCCAGGGCCTGTTCTTCGGCCGCTTGTTGCTGCACTGCAAAGCGCGCCGCACGCTGCGGCAAGATGCGCGAACCCCAGGCAAGCCAGTCGTCAGTGGCAATATGATCGAGGCCTCTCTCAGCCTCGGCGACCCAGGCTGCGAGTTCGGGCATGTCCTGCCCACGCGCCGAACGATTGAATACAGCCTGCAAGGACGTCAGCAGCCAGCAGAAGGCAAAAGGAAGGACCGACTTACCACTCGTTTGGCGAACCCCTGCGCCCAGGCCTCGTAATCTTCGTATTCGGCGGCGCCGTCGGGAAGGGCGAGCATGTACTCCCCGAGTTTGGTTTTGAGGACAGGGACAATGGAGGACATGGTGGGAAGGCCGAAAGGGTTCGGATGAGGAGACGAAGCGGCAGGAGGGTAGCGATGAAGGACTTAGTCGCGGGAGAATCAACAATCGGCAGGGGATCGTGGTCACCTGACAAAGCCCCGTGCCACTACGCTCGGCAGAGACCGCGATACGCGCCACCGCTCCTTGCCGACACGCTCTCACGCCAGCGTCTAGTTGGGACACGCTAGGCTTCAGCCACTTCCTCACCTAATCAGTTGCCATGCCACAGGACTTTGCCGACTCAGCCCCGGTCTCTCTTGCGCGCCGACCCGGTCCTTTCTACGACATCTCCTTGCCGATTAGTCACCTGTGCCACATCTCTCCCACGCACCCACACCTTTCCACGCCACCGCTCATAGCCGAACTCTTTCCCACATCCACACCACCACATTTTCCACACCATTTTTTTTCCGCTCCGACTCATAGCCGCCGACCACTGACTGAGGACAGTCAGGATTTCAGTAGGGAGGAGATGATGAGCATGCACCCGCGCTAGGGTCAGAGGGAGGTATTCGGGAAGCTTTGGGGAGATACCGAACAGCGCTCGACAAGTACCGAAGACGCCGACTTTACCGAACACGGTCGGCCCCTACCCGACCGACGACAAGCCACCGAAGGACGTTCGGCAGCACTGGGGTCAGTTCGCCCACACTTCACGTACTCACCATGACCACATAGGAGTGTTACGATAAGTGTTTACAAGATCAAAGCCAGTAGTCCGAATCGGCCGATGTCCTCCGTGAGTCGGTCGGTCGTTATCGCTTATCTTCCCAACTTCCACATGGTCGGTCAAACGCGATCTTGCACCATTACTTGGCCACCCTGGTCGTACGATACCTCTCCTTTATTTTTCATTGGTTCTCCAATGCCTGTTCCGTCTACCTACGCTCGGGCGATGGATCCCGAACGTTCGGGATTTCGCCATCGCTGATTAACTTTTACCTTGTCACCTTCGGAGCCCATATGGACATCTCACCTACCTTCTTATCTTCTCTGATCGCTAAGGCTTGGCGCCCATTCGACATCTACTCTCATTTCTTGTTTAATATTTTACTTAGAGGCTCTGTTTACTATAAAAACCTACATACACCTCTGGAATAAACCAGCTTTCGCACCCCACAGTTCAGAGCTCATTCGCACTCATCTCAACCATCGAAATCGTCTTCGTCGACTTCCGAAAACTTGTCATCCTTGTCGTTCGGCCTCATTCGCGTTCATACTCGTCTCTTCGCTCGTACCCCCCGTCCTCCCTCGTATATTGTCAGAGTCCCGTGTGGCTCTTGAAGCACGTAGTTGTCGGTCGCGACACTACCTTCTCATTACCGACCGCATCGCCGACACGACCGACCAAACGTTCGGTCGGTGTTCGGCGCAGTCCCGAAACCGTTCGGGCGCTATAATCTCACACTCCCCGATTGCTTCTCAGTATGCCTTCAATTTCTAAAGTCATCACTTACAATTCCTTGTGTATCAGATACTAGCTCCAGCACCCCTGCATTAGAGGTTGTTTTAGTGTTGTGCTCGGCACTTAGAGCCACCTCTAGCGTATCACCGTGCCTGTATCAAATCCAAGAAGGCCTCCGTACATGGTCATGGAACGCCCTCCTCCAAGACAACAAGAGGTTCATACAGTGCATAGCAATCCCACAACCTCCTCCTCTCACCAGGTACAAAACATTCCCATATCCCAGGGTGGTACTGACAAGGAGAAACCGCCCATCCATCGAAGAAGTAAAGGAAGGAGGAGTTGAGGAATCTAGACAACCCTCCGATGTGGAACAACTATTGGCAGGGGTTTTCGACACTGGCCTGGAACGCCTCCTACTAGTACTAGATTTCATACGGACGAGGGACAGGATAACCAAAGTAGCCGCAGAACTCACCGCATTGATTCGGAGGCTCAAAGAAATCACTTTTGGACTCGATCCGAGCTCGATGCATGGGATGCTCTAGATGACCTAGGGAACTATGATGACGCAGATCCCTATTACCGACCCAAAGAAGGAGGCGACGGCTACCAAGAACCCTACGATTACTCAAGGGACTCATAATGAGGAAAAAAAGGGGGTAAGGAAGTTAAGGAACTCCTTCCCGATAGGAGTTAAGGTCTGAAATGACCTAAAACTAGTTCGTCCGTAATGACATAAAACTATGTTCATCCCTCAAGACGTTAGACTGTATGACCTTGTCCAAAAAAGACATTAAACTACCCCACATCTGGGATGACATCTAAACTATTGGACCTGCATGTCTTCAAACTGTGAAAAGACAAGAAGGCAGGGGAAGTACCTGACCACCCGTCCTGGTTCAAATGATGGTAAGAATCAAAGGCACATAAGCGGGCATAATTCCATGTATGACCTATAGTGGGATCCTTCTACATCCTCGCTGTCAAGGGGTAATCTGACAGATGCACCAAGCATCCTATTTAGATCCTCAGTTTTACAGGGTTTTTTCCGCATTAGGGAACTCTCTACATGACAAACTCTACTCGTAGGTGTCGACAAGCCGGCTCTTCGTCTTGGTACAATGAAGGTGCCCGTACATAACTGGTTGCAAGTCCGAGGCCAAGAATTATGATGCATAACTTATTAAGTGAACCCTCATAGTCAAGGTGTGACTGGTGTTTTGGGACATCCCACTTTGGATCTCCCGTTTTACAGGATCGTTTCTGCATTAGGGGATCCTATAGCTGATGCATGAGATAAGTAGAGTCCGGGCTACCTCTGCTTAAAGTGCTTCCTCCAAGGAATGCGAGGCCATAAATCACATTTGGAACAATGTAAAACTACCAAGGGCTTGGTCCACAATGACTATAAACTACTAGGGTTCGCAATGACATTAAACTAGTCCTCGTCCGAGATGACGGAAAACTACCCTTGTCCGAGATGATATAAAACTACCATTGACCCGAGGAGTGTGGTTGTATTCTAGTGAAGCGCAGATTTTTGGGAGGATCCGCGTCGCAGAACCCTGCCTGTAAGCGGTCAAAGCGCTTCGATGTTCACTCGCTTTTCAGTAAAAGAACATTGGGTCGACTTGGTTCAAATCCAAGCAAGGGGTCTGGGGATGTAGAAGAACACACATTTCTTCATGGTGCACCCAGTCTAGTCCTGGAGTCGAAGTACAAGGAATTCCACTCCAAGACCTAGTCAGGAGGCAACTAGGACACGTGCCTCGAGTTGAAAATCTAGTTGGAAGGAACTAGATCACGCAACTTTCTTTGGCTCACATTGCGGAAAAACAACAAGAGCTGGCCACTCATCCACTCATCCGGAGAAGTCTATTCTGCCACCACATCCAAAACAACGTTAAACTACTGTCCCTTCATTCTAGGGATCATAGGATGTCATTTCAAGATTGAGATGGCATCACATCTGCAATGACGGTAAACTATTTGTCCCTTTTCACACAGGGATTGTAGATGATGTCTGTATAATAGACAGACACTGCCTGGTCCAAAATGACCTTAAACTACCTGTCCCTCCAAGCATAGGGACTGTGCGTGGCGATCTTGACAAGATACCATGCGTCTGCGATGACGTTAAACTAGCGCCCCCTTGGACTTAGGGGTTGTTATTGATGTCCACGCCCTCGGACACCAACATGTCTGAAATGACACTAAACTATTGTCCTCTCAAGAATAAGGATTGTAATGGACATCTCAATCAGATACCATTTCATCTGCAATGACATTAAATTACTTGCTCCTTACCGCATAGGAGTTGTAATTGGCCACCCTGGGTGCCGATCGTCCACAATGACACTAAACTACTCGTCCCTTCTGGTACAGGGATCATCAGTCGACATCATTTTTGATGAAGAAATGCCAACCAAATGTCCGAAATGATGGTACACTACCTTCGTCCTCAGAAGGAAAAGCCTATTGTGACTCGAGGGACACAGTCAGACGATAGCAGCCGCCTATGGCATGGCGTTAAACTGCAAGATTGCCTATGGCACGGCATTAAACTGAGCGGTCTCACAACATTGAGACATTACAAGTTATCCAGTTTGATATAGCATAAACCATTCCCATCATGCCTTAGTAGAATCTGGAGCGGGTAAAGTCTGGTCTAAGGCCCTATGCACATAACTAATAAATGGTCCGGCGTGCAGAAACATCTTTCCCCACAGATACTCCATGTTGATGATGAAGCAGGTCTGCAATAACCTAGAAAGCAAACTACTAGGAGGCATAAAGCGCCTTAATATTGTCCGCAACGACAATAAACTACAGACCGTCTGGCAAGACGTTTAAACTACCATCGTGGATATATCTCGCAAACCCGAACAATATATCAGCTGTGGTCTTAAGATCTATTCGTGCATGCAAACGGGCCAATTTGGAAAAGGAGTCAGACTCCTCCTTACACCTCATGGCGCCCTTCTAGTCTAATTCTCTTCACATCCTTGCCTCAAACCCAACACTACACGTGGTATTCCCCACCATAGGCCCACGTTTGTGACAAACAAACTCTGGATGCCATAAACTGCCTCACCAGAGATGAGTCTACTGTATGGGGACAATACTGCTTGGGATTTGATTGGGCACCCTTACCGGAGATGAGATCACTGTATGAGAGCGGTACTGCTTGGCCGTCGACTTATGCTTAAGCATGCTTTTAGGTAGTCTAGAGAAGTAGGCCTAAGCATTCGTAAAGCAATCAACCTACTTATCCGTGGACACCGCCAGTCGCCATTGAGGAAACAACAAATCATAAGGATAGACGACTATCCTGGAAACACTGAGGTTTGGCCCTTAGAGAAGGAAGAAGAAGAACCTGATGACACAAACTAGAACCCACACACTAGAGTTTCTACTCATCCACACACCACTCGTATTCATACGCCTTTCTTGATACTGTTCCAGAGGAGGCTGGAGTAAGACCGCAAGGAGGTTTACCTGCGGCAAAATAATCCTTACAGGTAAAGGAAGAACATCCTATTGATGAGGGGATTGGTACCCCCAATAGGCAACAAATAAACAGCTCAACGGAGATGGAAAACTCCTAGAGGATCAAACAATGTAAGTTGGTCTTCCTCCCAGAAAACAAAGTCATGTCCTGGAAGTCGCATCTGGAGACCCATTGTTGGATCAAGAAAGCAAATCATATATAGAGTGGCGATGAAGCGCAAAGCGCTGTCCTACTAGGCAAATAGGACATAGAAAGGGGGTATTGTTATGATTGCGTTCTATCGGGTCTTAACAGCGGTCTATTCCGATACGATTATCACAAGCATCACGCGGCCTCACAGGTTGAGGTGTACAACAAGGTACAAATAATAACCTTGGTCATCCACTCCCAACAGATCACCTATCATTGGTTGAGTAACACGAGCCATATTGCAGTGGGTATGGAATGCCGCCTTACAAACTACTTACACACCGGGCATAGAGCTCCTAGTCTTTCCTGGCCAGAAGGAGACAAACAGAGAAGCACAAGAGTAGTCGTTATTGAGAGAGACAACTTAGAGAATACCTATGGATACATATACGGTATTCTCACGCCCTATTTCCTAAAGTAGTATAAAGGTCCATAGAATAGGCTAAGGATCTTCAGTCTATTCTCCTCGTTTTAGTACTGTCTTCCTACAGTACTCCTTTATTCTTAGACAGTCCTCACACTGTCTACCCTTGCTTCAATACTGTTTTCCTACAGTATCCTCACTTACTATACCACAATAAATCTCTGGCTCCTGTGCTATGCATACAGTCAAGATCATCATTCCACTCTTCTTCCACGAGTAACCTAGTGAAGAACCTCCTACTCTTGGGGTTACTGAATGAGCAGTTCGTAACAGGCCTGAGAGGTAAGCCTGAATGTTTGCTTAAATAAACTCAAGGGCCTTCTAATGAAACTCTTTCATTTGAAGCAGCTTATGCATCTTTTTCAGCAAGGGTGACCCTTCTAACCAGAACAGCATGTAAAGATGAAGAGTCCTCCACCCTTGAATCTCAACTGTTCCAAAGTATGCTGATACTCTTCCAAAGGTCCCCATCCCACTTATAACATGCCTTCTACCCATAACAGTGACCTAGAATAGCATAGATAGAATTGTACAGATCATGAAGTGAAAAAACTTCACTGCCACATAAGACTCAAGTGTAATATTTTGTGTGCGCTTCTCTTTGCTTGGTCCCATTGTCAAAAAGAAATAATCTATATTAACCTTTTCTCTAGCAAATATTTGGGCAATTGGATTATGAAGATTGCAAGGATTGATTGTTACCCATAACATAATGATGCCAGCCTACGAACAATAGTTATTAACCAAATCTGGGTTCATAGAGCAAAGTGGGCTTGATCCAATCCCATGACCTGACCACCTGTTGCATGGATATGCTTGTGCAGTAAATGGACTGCAGAATCTAATATAGATTTGTGACTCTCCTCTTTGTGTATAGCCTGCTACAGTTTCTCCAATAGTGAGTTGCTTGGGATGCCATACATGTATATCAGCATAAAAGGCACACCTAGCATCATTTATAAACAGACTACTATAGATGTGTCACATATACCAACCAAAATAGTGTCAAATCTGAAAAGTGGCTTGATAATGGCAAGTTATACTACAATAGATGCCAATCATAGCTTGTGGCTACTTTGCACAGTGACTACAAGGTATGTCTTGGATCTATTCTGGCTATCCAAGCATAGTGTGCTGAGAGCCCTAGTGATCTGGCAGAAATATCTATGGCTTTTGTTAGAAGGAAAAGTTACCTCAAAGGATAAAGAAAGAGTTTGACATATACTGGAAAACTGTGTTAAAGGAGGAAAAAAAGGTGTGATTACTAGCCTATCAATGGCCAACAGTCATTCTAATGCATTTATTATCTGACCTACATTTACAGTACTGAGGTAAAGGCAATGGTGGGTCCTATCAGGCCTTATAATGTCATTGTCTTATATGATTGCATAACAGAAAGCTACAAGAAGTGTAGGGGGCAGTCTTTACATATTAAAGCACTAATTAGAGTATCATCATTTTGACCATGAGATAAGATTTTGTATGGTATTGGGCATTATATAATACTAGGTAGTAATATATATTACACACATTATAGCATACTCATTGCACATTGTGCTAGTGGTTAATAGGATCTCCAATCATAATTATAGCCTATACTATATAGTGATAGTAAATATAATGAATATAAACTACAATGGCTTTAGTAATCTAGCAGACAGTAGTAATACCACATATAGTGGATTTGTTCTGATGGCATATAATGGTAATAGAGACTGCTAGGAGGAGTGAGAAAAATATTCTAGTAAAGGGCCATTTTGCTATTATATCATAGTAGGTACTATCTTATATGTCTTTGTTATACATGATAGCTCCAATTAGTATGGGTTCTTACTAGGATCAGGTAGCCAAGCAATGGTGTAAGATTATATTAAGTACATAGGGTATGCATGAGCTAACCCAAGTGCTGATAAACATCCTTTGGTGGATTGTAGTCATTTAGATAAGGGCTGACCTCTTTAGTATGAGTTAGTATCTTTAGTACTTGTCTATATTTGTTCAGCCTCTTCCTAAAGCTTCTTGAATACCTCCCTTGGACCCCAGAGTAGGTATATGCTCATCACTGCATCCTAATTATGCTTTGTACATAACAAGGTAGGCTAGTCAGGTAATTTGAAGAGGACTTAATGCCAGACTCTTTATTATTTATATGCTAAAGCATAAATACTTATAATTACATATTCATATGCTCTGGCATAAATGCTTATAATTACATATTCATATGCTTTGGCATAAACATCTGAAGAAACCTCCTCTCTTAATTAGATTCAATTATTCAAAATGATAATCTGAGCTAATCAAAACACACTGTTTATAATCAACTTTATGATCAAATTTGAAATTAAGAAAACATGGTCTATACTACTACAGTCTTATTGAAATCTATAATCTAATTACAATTTTACACTTTCTAACTCCAAATTGTGTAAGTGCTACAATTTTATTTTGAGTGTGTTATTTATTTTCTATTGGTTTACTATATTATTATCTAGTGTCTAAATTCAAAGATCAAAAGCCTTGATTTTGGGGGTATTTATTGACCCATTTATATATAGAATAGATAAAAGATAAATGTGTAAAAAATCAGAAATATTGAGATTGCTTTATTTATACTGTTATATTTAGGTTACCAGGTTAATAACTTAGACCTTGTGGCTTAGTAGCTTAGAGCATTGGTCTTAAACATGTAGGCATGAGATTGTTGGTTCAACTCTACTAACAAGCAAGTTTATTACAAGGTATAACTTTATTTTGATTAGCGAGCTCTATAGATACTCAATGATCAAAGGTGTAGTGTAATAGTAAAGGAATTATAGGACTGATTTGGTTGCTATTTTTCCGAAAATCCATATAATAAATTAGCTCTAATTAGTTTTAATTAGACCTTATAATTTTAGGATTAGAGAGGGGTAAGCTAAAAATCCTGAATGGTAATTGGCAAAATCTAGCTAGATTTATGCTTAACTATGGTTGATTCAATGTGGAACTTTTCCCTGATAAAGATCCCTAAACAACAGGTCATTTAGTAACCTTTAATTTCATTATCAGCTTGTGCTGACTCTACACATCTTCCAGTGAACAATTGACATTAGAATGCCCATCTGTAGTAACAATCATATATTTTTGTGCTAGAGCAGACACAATCCCTGCACAAACAAGAGTGTCAATTATTCCCTAAATACAAAGTGTTTGAGTATCTTGCTTGTTAATAGTATTTGAGTTTTGGGAATTTTTGGACTCTAAATTACCTTATACTAAGTATGTTGATATGCTAGCAATGCTTCTAAGTATGAAACACACCTAAGAAAAACTCCTATAAGCACAGGTAGGCAGGAGCTAGTTCTAGTATGCAAGGAACTATCAGTTGTGCAACAACCAATAAGAAAGCATACTGAAAGTGTTTGTAATATAGCTATGATCAAAGTAATGCTAACACAATTGGCAGGGAGTAGGGCTGTTTGAATGCAATGTAGATCAAACAAACAGCTCCAAAATCAAAATATTTGGTTAGTTGGTCAGTTGGTCAGTCAGTCAGTTAGTTGGTTAGGATTTGATTGGGATTTGATTGGGACACAAAGAGAAGACTTTGAGCCATTGCTTTCTGATCCTTGTTTATATTTTTCCCCTTTATTTGTGTTGTTGCATTCAATTGCAGCCTTCTATCAGAGCCCTTATTGTCTTGCTCTCTTCTTCTCACCCAGTTTGTCATTTTCTGCCAGTGTCCAGTATGGTCTCACACTCATTCTCTTATAAGCTCAAGCACATAGATGAAATCAGAACAAGAGAGGAGCCAAAGCTAATGTATTGCAAGGCCATAGGTGCTATTTTATAGTAAGTCCAAATAGATACAAGATAGGGAAATTAACAGAGGCATAGAGCAATTAGAAATGTGTGTTAAGAGCTGTCAAAGGTAAAGAAGATAAGAGAGTGATATTGCAAATACTACAAGATAAGAAGCAATAACTTTAAAGTCTAAATAAGTAGAGAGATTGCCAAGGTGAGTACATATGGATCTAGAAATAAGAACCATATGCCATATGGGTAAACCATTTGGAAACTTGAGAGCTCTAAAGATAACAAATGATAGGTCAACAGAAGGCATAAGGATGATAAAAGATAGAAAGACAGATCCATTCTGAGTCAACAAAGTATTTGGCTGCCTCTGGTTTAAGACACTAAAGCTGACCAAATATGCTAACAATGTAAAGCATACCGAACCAATCAGTGATTGGCTGTGATAGTCTGTGGGGAGCCCCTAATGCTAAGAGTGCTAATAGATGCATAGGATGACTGTGAACAGCTCTGAATGACTATGTGGAGGTCTAAATACAATATGTTGAAGTCCTAGTTGTTTTCCAAAGTGTGCTCCAATATTTTTAATAATAATGTATTTATTCTAGTCTTGGATAGTAGTCCTTCTAAAAGTGATACAGTTGCATAACTGCCTTGATAGGCATTGTTATACCTGTCTCTAGCATTGCAATATTTATTTTCAATCCTAATATTGTTAATGATCTGTTAGAGGTGACTGGGAAAGGAATATACCCACAATTATTATGTCTGTGTTTGGCTTGGTAAAGAATTAGGGCATAGTATAGTAGGCTCTCATTCGTCCAATTACAATATTCTCTATTTGTGTTTTCTAAATATGATAGTAAATAATTGTCTATGGGACCTTGCAGCCTTTAAAAACCATATAATTATTGTTGCTAACAAGCAACTGTATAATGCAATTAACCTATAGAAAATTAGAACAGTGTCTGCAAAATTGAGTTAGCTACTTTTTTTATATGTTGCTATGGACAGATATTATCAAGCACTATTATAAAGGAATTTACAGAGAGTAGCTTGGTAATTAAGCTCAAGTTATACAAAAGACTTTCTTAGAAGTCCACTCCTGTTTGTGGGCATAAAGATAATAATTATTGAAAATCTAGACATAACTCATGGCATTACAAACAGAACTTCTGATAAATATGAGATATAAACCAAATGATAAAGGGAAACATATAGTTATATGCACATATATATATGTTTTGGAATATGCAATCCATGCATCTGAATTACAATCAGATATTATGCCTGTTTTTTCTATTAAGAAATAGTTTGTATACATATTGCTAATAAGAGACAAGTACAGTATCACTTAAAAACTATTCCCCATTATTCCTGTATATTACATATACAGGCTATAAAAGTCAAGGTCATTCTTTAGACCATGTAATCATGGACCTTGTAGGTTGTAAAAGTTTGCAAAAAATATATGTAATGCTCTTATAAATGAAAAAGCTTAGCAGTCTTATTATATTGTAATAGTTCCCTTTTATGAAAATTAGCCAACCCTTGTTCCACAAGTTTTGCTCTAAATTCACTTATCTTGAGAAGGCTTAAAATAATATGCATAGACAATTGTGTGGACAGTCACTAGGAAATTTTGGCATAAAATACTACAATGTCATTGGATGCTAGTATACAAGAACAACCACATTCAATCAGTACAAATAGGTTTTTTGAATGAGGTACAGGTTGTTATTAAGGTTGCTATCTCTATTTCTACAATACACCCTTCTAATATATCTTCTATATCCAGATTCTCTTACAAGAGTCCCATTGTCTGTATTTTGTCTATGTTAGTATATGACATTCTATTATTTATACAGAGTAGATAGACATGCCTTCAGAACATAATCCACAAGACACAATCTAATTAGTATATTAAACAAAAAATGCACCTTTGCCATAGGAATCCCCTACTGTTCTCTAAATATTAACATATTGACAAAAGCAATAATGTTTATAAAATCACTATCTTCCAACATGTCCATAAAAGTATATAATAGTCTTCTATATCTTACTTGGTATGCAGATCTTAGTTTATTTATCACATGCCACATATTTTTTATCTTAAACTTCTTGAATTTTGTATCTTCTTCCATGTTCAATACTAATGGAGAGACATTTGTGGAGTTTGCACCTTTGACCTAAAATAGCAGTGGTTATCATTTGAATTTGAACTGCCTATGCTACATACCATAGTGAATACCCTTCATTTAAAATAGATTGTTTTAGCTTTAGTGTTCACTGATTTAGCACTTATTTTAATGGCTTTATAGACTATGCATAGGATGTTATTTAAGCAATCTTGCTAGGTCTGAAACTATAACAGAAATTGGCCAAACAAAAAGACTATACTATATGGCCTATAGTTGATGCAGAACTATCAGCCAAGCACTATTAGAAACTGTTTGTATATAGAAAATGATATACTAATGCCTATTCTAATCTCTAAACATTTGTAGGTTACAATGAAAGATAAAACTCTAAATCTAAATCCTTACTCAATGTTAGTTGTTGTTCATCTCATGTCTAACCATATACTTATATACAAAGGTGAATTATTAAGAAAGGTCAGTCATTATCATGTTCATGGACATTGCTACTTACTTTTAGATGCTCTTTTTATCTCTTAGTACTATTAGCTCTCATCTATATGCATAAAAACTAATTATATCCTTTCTCAAAACAGTAACTTGTCTAGGCCATGTGTTTTATATGGCATAGCCCTGCTTGTACCTAACCATGGTTATAAGTCCCTGCTTCTCAGATAATAAGACAATTCTACAATATACTTTGAATAAAGGCCATAATTGTTCAGTTTTGTGTACTTATGTGACTATGCCACATGATAGATAGAAGGCAGGGGGGATATGGTATCATAAACACATTTTTGTTTTGGACCAGAGTTCCTTGTACTATCCTCTACCCCTTTCCCTTTCCTTTCTGTTCAGAGAGTATATGCTTGTATATTAGCTAATACTTGTAAACAGACTGGGTAAAAAATATAGTGCTATCAAACTCACTGAGGTTTCCAGCTAATTATAGATATATGATATACCAGAAACCCATGTCTTGTACATCAACCCTCATATACTTTAACTACCTATCATCAATACCATAGATAGATACCAAATTGTATGCTGATCTTATTCTATATATAATTACCTATTCATAATCTTAGTGTCTACTTTCTGTCATGAAATCATTTCTTTCAAGGAGTCTATACTGTTCTATGTAGATTTGAGCTCTATTAAAAGTACAATATCAAAATATATCAAGTTTGTGTATTGGTCATATATTATCTAGAAAATCACTCTCTTGTATTATGCTCTAATTAGTTCTATTTATGCACAATTAAGAATGATTAGGATTAGAGATTATTCACTTACCCTCCCCCCCTAAACCTGTTCTAATTAGACATAATTTTTCTAAATTAAGAATTATTAGGATTGGTTATAACTTGAGATTTTGGAAAAATAATAATGAATTAAGCATCACAGTTCTTATAGACTTCTTATAGAGTCATGTTTATTAAAGTACTAGTTGAATACCTAAACACAGAATACACCTTATTCCAAACTTACCTTTTGCCAGAGTTGAACCAGCAACCTTATATATACAAGCACCCAGAATAGATGCTCTAAGCCACTAAGCCATAAGGTCTAATGTATTGACTTGGTAATCTAAATAAGTAGACATAATATAGGCAATCTCGATATCTCTAATTTTATTTAATATTCATCTTTTCTCTATCTTATAAATAAACAGGTCAATAAATACCCAAAAAGTTAGGTCTTTCAGGATTTAGTTTCAACACCAGCTAAGAAGATAATAAACCAATGGAAAATAAACAATACATTTTATTTATGGTAAAAACAATTTATAGCACTTATACAATTTGGATTTAGAATATATAAAACTATGGCTAAATTTAATATTTAATGGGACTCTACTAGTATTGACAATGCTACCTTAATTTGCAAATTTGATCAGAAACATAATTATGAATAATTAGCCATAATTAGCTCAAATTAGTATTATCAGTGATTATCAATAATTCAGATCCAATAAGAGAAAGGGGTTTTCCAAATGGCTACTAGTGAGGTGGAGGGTGGGGACAAGAGTATATGTATGGCATGCCTATGTAAAGATAAGCACAAGATTGTTGGAGATAATCTTAATATGTTTGGTGCATATATTTTCTGCATGGCAGGCAAATATATCATTCTGGCACTACATACTAACATAACTGTCTTTTTTTACAACCCAATAGCTAGAGAAAAACATCAAGTTTGAGCATTTTTTGTATAACAAGGCAATGAACAATGTGGATGGTGCTAAAAAATGTAATATCAATGGCAATAATGATTGTGTGCTGCACAAGACAGTATTGACCACTGTACCATTAGACAAGGTCTGTGAGGCTACATATAGCATGTCTCTAAGCCTAATCTGCATGTTATGTCTTATATTGACTAGTAGCAGGCATTAGCTAATAATGACAACTTCAATAATCTTGTGTGCAAGGCCAAGGTACCAAGGTCTTTTATAAAGGTAGCTGGAAAGTCAGCAAAAGAGCTATAAGATGATGGTACAAGCATATATAAAAGAGAGTAATATGCTGAAACAGCATAAAATATGCCACATCTTTACCTTCTCACTGATAGAACAGTAGTACTTACTATTTCCTACTGCTAATTAAAGACTTCTTGGTATGGAATTAGTGCTAATATCATAAAATTAAAAACTATCTTTTTAGCCATAAAAAGAGGTAGTTCCCAATTTGGAAGTCCAATCCAATGCTTACAATGTGTTGCTTCCAATTAGGAAATTAGACACTTTTAGATGCTATTAACACTCTTAGATACTTTTAGACACTATTAGATTAGGTATAGGTTGTCTGGCAATACTATCTTATATTTGTTCCTCTACCCTTATTCTCAAAGGAGTCTATCTCTACTTATGATCCTCTTACTCTTAATTGCTATTCATACTTATAATGGGAAATCTGAAACAAAAGTTAGAGGAGATCCTTGCTACTAGGAAGGCTAGACTTTTAAAGCAACAGGCATATATTGTATTCATCTGTTTATGTTTTCCTATTTATAATAGTTTTAATTTTACAAAATGAAAATTACAATACATTGTACAGAGGCCAATAAGAGCGGGGAAAAGGTGATCACTTTTAAGTGAATCTATGACATCTATTTATGACTACAAGATTTTCTAACATTTGCCCATCTATATACAGTATGGCAGAGGAGTTGTCTATGACTGCATAATTGGATAACCCTGCCCGCCCTCACACTAGCCAACAACTTGTTAGATATGTTATCATCTGGAAAACCACCCCCTTGTATTAGCTCTGGATTATATTTAATAGTGTCTAAAAGTATCTAAAAGTGTTAATAGCATCTAAAAGTGTCTAATTTCCTAATTAGGAGCAACATATTATGAACATTGGATTAGTTTCTAATTTTATAATATTAGCACTAATTCCATACCAAGAAGTCTTTAATTAGCAGTAGGAAATAGTAAGTACTACTGCTCTATCAGTGAGAAGGTAAAGATATAGCACATTCTCTACTATTTTAGCATATTACTCTTCTTCATATATGCCTGCACCATTATCTTGTAGCTCTTTCGCCGACTTTCCAGCTGCCTTTATAAGGGACATAGAAAGAGAGAAATATGCATTGATGCCCCAGCCACTTTGTTGCAGCTTAGCAGCTGCCACAAGAGACTATGAAGACCTCAGTACCTTGGCCTTGTACACAAGATCATTGAAGTTGTCATTGTTAGCCAATGCCTGCTACTGGTCATTACAAGACACAACATGCAGGTTGGGCTTAGGAATGTGCTACATGCAGCCTTGTAGACCTTGTCCATTAGTGCAGTGGTTAATACTGTCTTGTGCAGCACATAATTATCCCTACTATTGATATTACAATTCTCAGTGCCATCTACACTGTCTATTGCCTTGTTATACAGAAGATGCTCAAACTGAGTGTTTTTCTCTAGCTATTGGGCTATGGAAAAGACAGTCATGTTGGTATGTAATGCCAGAATAATATATTTGCCTGCCATATAGGAAATATGTGCACTAAGCATATTAAGATCATCTCTAACAATCTTGTGCTTATTTATACATAAGCATGCCATATATATACCCTTGTCCCCACCCTCTACCTTACTAGTAGCTATTTGGAAAACCTCTCTCTCTTATTGGGTCTTAATTATTTATAATCATGTTTTTAATCAAATTTGCAAATTAAGGTAGCATTGTCTATACTAGTAGAGTCCTATTGAATATTACACTTAATCATAGTTTTACACATTCTAAATCCACATTGTGTAAGTGCCACAATTTGTTTTTACCTTATATAAAGTGTATTATCAATCTTCCATTGGTTTATTATCTTCTTAGCTGGTGTTTAAACTAAATCCTGAAAGACCTGACTTTTTAGGTATTTATTGACCTATTTATTTATAAGATAGAGGAGAGATGAATGTTGAATAAAATCAGAGATGTTGAGGTTGCCTATATTATGTCTACTTATTTAGATTGCCAAGTTCATATATTAGACCTTGTGGCTTAGTGGCTTAGAGCATCTGTCCTGGGTGCTTGCATACATGAGGTTGTTGGTTCAACTCTGGCAGAAGGCAAGTTTGTTATAAGGTATATTCTGTGTTTAGGTATTGAACTAGTGCTCTAATAGACATGACTCTATAAGAAGGCTATGAGAACTGTGATGCTTGATTTATTATTATTTTTCTGAAATTTCAAGTTATAATGAATCCTAATAATTCCTAATTTAGAAAAATTATGTCTAATTTAAACAGGTTTAAGGGGGGTAAGCTAAAAATGTCTAATCCTAATCTTTCATAATTTAGTATGATAAAGCATGAATTATAGCTGATTAGAGCTTAATACAAGAGGGTGGTTTTCCCGATGTAGAGTGCCCTCATAACTTTCTCCTAAGGAAATATGACTGTGGATGAATACTCTAACTAATTCCTCCTCATTGCCACCAATGCTAATATTACTAAAAGAACAAGTATTCTACTTCTAAAGAGGGTTAGACTATTGTATTATGGACAAAATTGATGATAGAAAAAACATCATTGAAGATAACATCCAAATCTGGATCAATACTACTTGCAAAGTGGACACATGCATAAAAGCCAACAAAGCCCAGAAGGCTATTCTTGTCCATTCTACTTTTTATAAAAGTGAATTCCTAAATTGCTTCAATCTTCAACCCACTCTCTATTATAACTCTATTAACACTCCTTTTAGAATCATTAATTAGGTTGTGGACATAAATATTAATGCTACTTGCAAGCACACTAGTAAATGTCAAAAATATCTCTATAATAGCAAGCCATCTGGTTTTTGTTATAGCTGTGGAAAAAAGAGACATTGGAGTTCTGACTGTCTCTCTCCATAAAGAAACCATGTGACTATACACAGAGGTACACTTAGACTAGTGGGTAAAGGAGGATGAAAAAGCCATGTGGTGGATATTGGAAATGAAAATAATAAAGGACCCACTTTAGACAACTAAGTGGGAGTATATCAAGGAATGGCAATGGCAAATCCTAATCATGACCACTAGTGGTTATTACAACCTAGTGATCTATTAGAATATGCAGATCCTTCCTTCACCTGAAAACCTTTAGCAAATAATCGATAATGCTATATACTGCCTAATTGATAACAAGGGAATAGAGGAGTCAGTAGTACTGCTAAAGTCAGAGTGGTCTTTAAAGGTTTAGAATTAGAAGAAAGGCATAATTTATTAGTAGAAATAGCAAAGAATTTTACCTAACCTCTTTCTCACCAGTAGAAAAAGAAGGTCAAATTGAGCTTGACATGCCATCCTATATTCAAGTGGGAAGTATCAATAGCCACATTATTACCCCCATTTATCTAGAAGTATAATTGTTAACTCAAAAAAAATATGCCAGAGCTAAGGCAACTATCAACTTGGCATGCAAAAGGATTTTAGTAAATAAGGCATGGATAAAAAGATATTATTTCCCCATTTACCCACTCAACTGACCTATTCATGTCTGAAACATCAACAACACTATTAACAAAGCAGGGCTTATATGATCTAGTTCAGGATTAATATAGGAGGATGCATATAGAACATGTCCAAATATTTATTACCAATCTAGGGAAGAATAATATCCTTCTCAGAAAAGATTGGTTAAAGTACCATAATACCTTTATAAAATAGAAAAATCACGAAGTTTATTCTGATTAGTGCCTCTAAGAATGCCTATGGCCATATGGGCTCACAAAAGCGAGAGAAGAGCCATCCATAAGGGATCAGTTGTGGAAACAATAAGATGAAAGCATCTAACAAAAGCATAAACCTTAACTCATATCTCACACACCTGTAAATCTCTAGAAGATGGCCAAAGAAGACTAGGAAAACCTTTTTGGGAATAAACTTCGTACTTGAATTATTAGTAGATGCATCAAAGAAACTATCCTAGATAACCAAGCCTAGCTCTGCATAAAAGAGAGGTATAAAGCATACAAATTTGAAAGGGAGAGGAATCAGTATACTCAGAAAAAGATAACCAAATCCCCTACTCTATTAAAAGACACTATAAAGATACATGATACATCCAACTTCTCTAACACAGTTGTTGAAAAAGAACCAGTTATTTAGAAACTTGTCCCTAAACTATCAGGATTTGCCAGCTTTAACCAAGACCTGGAAGAAGAAATTGGCTCTATAAACTTAAAAGAGAGAGTTCCCAAAGCCTAACATAACTATCTCACTATTTTCAGCAAACAATAATCACAGCGGCTCCCTAAACATTTGTTCTAGGACCATGCAATCAATTTAAAACTGTCTTTCAAACCTCAAATACCTAAAATTTATATGTTAAGTCTAGAAAAATATAACAAACTAGGAAAATGCATTAAGAAACATCTTTCTCCAAAAACTATCTAATCGTCTACCTCTTATAGCATAGCACTCTTTTTCTTTATAGGAAAGAAAAATGGAAAACTATGCCTGCTACAAGATTATCACCATCTCAATAAACATACTATTTGGAATATGTGCCCTCTTCCACTAATTCATGAATTATTGAATACCGTAAAAGGGGCTATCATCTTTTCTAAATTAAATATAAGATGAAGATATAATAACATACATATCAAGGAAGGGAATAAATAGAAGGCCTCTTTTATAACACCACTAGGACTTTTCAAACCCATCATAATATTCCTTGCCCTTACCAACTCTCTAGCCACCTTTTAGGCTGTGATAAACATAATTTTTAGGAAACTCATCATAGCATAGAAGATAATAGTATATATGGATAACATTTTGATCTTTTCCAAAACCATGCAGGAACTAATCAGGTCCTCCAAATTTTTTGATAGTGTTGACCTTGGAATCCTCTATAGCAACATAGTCTATTGAGACTGTGTACCTAAGGTAGTTCAATTTCTCCTTATAGAATTCATATTTCTTGAGTTTGAGACAGAGGTCATTATTACAAGGATTAGCCTATTCTCCATACAATTTGTGATATCTATTTTTTCTTTGACAATTTTTATAAGCACTCATTAATAGGTTTTTGCTCATTATGCACCCATTGCATAACCTAACCAAGAAAGACAAAAAATAGAATTGGACTGTACAATGTCAACAGGCTTTTGATTAGTTAAAAAAAGCCTTTATTAATTACCTTGTTTTAATTTACCTAGACTTAATATGTCTCTACTAGCTAGTGACAGATGCTTCACTTATAACATATGGCATCACATTACTACAAAAAGGACCTAACAATAGCTGGCACCCTGTTGTATATCTCTCTGGCTCATTCAGCCTAGTAGAGCAGAATTATGACATCTACAATTGCAAATTACTCACTATTATCAAAGTACTAGAGCACTGGAATTACTATCCTAAAGGCCCAAGATATCCCTTTACTGAAGGCACAAGATATCCCTTTAAGATTTAAATGGACCACAAAAACCTAGAATATTTCCAAATGGCGTAAGATTTATCTTGATAATATACCTATTAGAGTCTTTATTTGAGCAAATTCAACTTTACTTTAATTTATAAAGCTGGGTCCACAAACCATTCTGATATTCTATTCAGGCATTTAGATCTTAGTAAGAGGGCAGAATCTAATAACAAATCCTAGGTTTTACTTCTAGCTAGACTTCTCAACAATTCCAACAAAATACTAGTGGACCCAAAACAGAATATATACATCAAAGCAACAGAGTTGGTATTATTAAACTTCTTTTCCCTTATTTGACATTCTTGTTCAAAATATGACTTCTTAGTGGATGTAGCTTTTACTAAGTTGCTTACACATGGCTCTCAAACAATGTGAGAAGACCTAGGGAAATGAATACACAAAGATAGTATTACTTGCCAAAATAGCTATATATATGTCCCAAAAAATAACCTTTTTCAAAGGACCATTGTCAAAACATACTATAATACACTAGCTGTAGGACATTCTGGGAGAGCCAAAATGTTTGAATTAGCACAATAGTATTATTAGTGGACAAATATGATAAAACATGTCCATAAATACATAGATGGCTATGTTATATGCCAGTCCACAAAAAATTTACCCCATAAGATATATCTACTTATTCATTCTCTAGAAACCACCAATGTTCCCTAGCATTTCATCTCTATAGACTCCATCACTAACTTATCCAAGAGTCAAGAATATGACTCTATTGATATAGTAGTTGACCAAGAATTATCTAAGAGAATTATCATTGCCCTTTACAGGAAAACAATTATAGTGGAAGAGACCATATTGCTCTTCCAAAATCATATGTTCAAATGCCATGGCTTTTCAACCAAAATAATCTCAGACTGTGGGCTCCATTTCACTGCCAAGTTTATATAAGAATTATGGAAAAACCTAAGTGTCACCATTCCCCTTAGTATAGCATACCATTTCCAAATGGATAGAGAAATAGAGCAGGTGAATTAGAAGATAGAACAGTTTCTATAAATATTCTGCAATTACCATCAAGACAATTGTATAGACCTTCTCTTATTTATCAAATTCTCCTACAACATATTGAAAACACTTTGCCACAAGGAAATCTCTGTTTGAGATGTTATATAGTTTCAACCCTTTTTATTCAGCAAATGCAGCTCTGAAAACCAAGATACCTATAGTAGCAAAACAAATATGGTCAATAGTAGAAGCATAAGAAGAAGCTGCGGCTAGTCTACAAATAGCAGCTTAATATGCCAAGCACTGGAACTCTGGCCAAATATCTTTTCTATCAAAAGCAGAAACTCAAGTTTGGTTATAGTGCTGGACAAGCAAAGTTGATAATTTTAGTCAACTAATTTACCTACCCTCCAAAACTACCAGAATTGATACACATTTAGTAGATGAGCATTTTGAGCTCCTTATAAACAAAATCCCATGAGCTAATCTCTTGTAAATTATATTTTAGTGATTTTAACCTTTAAAGAATTGGCCAACCCCAAAATTAAATGGTAGGATCTCAGAAATAGCATCAATCAACTTCATTTATCTATCTGAGTTCAATAGCAGTCTTAATTAGTCTTGAAAAAAATTACCAAGGCAGCAATGGCAGTATATTTCCAAATCACTGAGCTCCCAGCTTATGCAGCATTTAAAGCATCCCAAAAGTATCCTCTAAGAAAAAAATATGTATAAATGTTCAGCATCTTAGAAAAAAATCAATTCACTTGAGAAACTCACCTAAATTTGAGTTAGAGAGTGAAGAAGACATAGGTGATATCATAAGATGAGATCCTCATGCAGGTTTGAAGCTATTATAATTAGATAGTGCTACATCAGAGCAGAAATTGAAAGCTCAAGGTTATATCTGTATCTTGTTGAGGGCAGTGACAATAAAGCAAGTGGCACAGAGAGTGTGCCAAAATATAGCTCTATAATAACAGGACTGTGGTCTAGAGGGTAAGAGTCTGAATAAATACAAAAAACAGAAGGGAGCACTGATACACTAGCGATGGTCTGTGGAGAGCCCTTACTGCTGAGAGTAATGATAGATGGATCAGATGACTGTGAACAGCTCCGAACGACTGTGCAGAGGTCTAAATGGAAAGTCGGCACCTGACAAATGGCTGAGATCGCCAAATAGATTGGGATCGTTCAATCCTAAGTGTGCCAAATGGTCAAAGAATACTGAAAAGCTGTGAAAAGTGGGGTATTGGTGCCTAGAGCATACCCATGCTCATTAGCGCACCTGTGGTCCAGAGGGTAAGAGTCTGAGGAAAGAATTGCTCTCGGACCACAGGTATTTAAGCTATACAGAACAATAAGAAACAAAAAAGGAAGGTATAACATCAATGGGTCACTACAGATGGTCCACTTTACAAAGCAGTCAAAAGCTCCGCCTGTAGGTCAATCTGGAGTGTCAATGACATTATACAGGACCACCTAAGTTAGCCAATCCAGTGAAACAATGAAAACAAAGTAAGATAAGTTCAAATAGAGAAAGAAAGCAATATACCCACTCTGGGAGTGGCTATAGAGCCGCTCCCAGCTGTAAAGGTGAGTCATCAATGAGTCCACATTGTGGCATGTATGTGGCACACATTCCACATCAACTAGAATGGCCACAAACAACATATCTTTCTTCTGAAGTTCAATTCTGAGCTTAATCCCATTGAGATGGTCAGTTTCTTCAGTCTTTTTTGTTATGTTCTGCTTATGTTATCTCTAAATAGACGGCAACAGTAGGGGTCCAGTGGCAACTAGCCATTGGCTAATCCCACGTGATAACCCACATTATACCACTGCCTCATAGGCTTTGGGAGGTAAAACGGAGTGTGTCAGAGTTTGAAACAGAGTTAGTTAGCATATGCCCAGGGCTACTGCGAGCCTTGCGATACCCAATCTCTGTCATCAACCATCATCATATCTATCCTGGACCCTCATCTGTGCTTTCCTTTGCTTTATTCCTTACTGGCTTTTCTCTCAAACTCTACTCTGCTCTACTGGGTGTCTCTGAGCACAGATTCTGCTTAGAAAAAGCCTATAGTGTTATTTGTGGCCATTCTAATAGATGTGGCATGGATGCCACATGTGTGCCACCTTATGGAATCATTGATTACTTGCCTTTACAGCTAGGAGTGGCTCTACAGCCACTCCTAGAGTGAGTATATTGCTTTCCTTCTCCATTTGGACTGTCTCACTTTGTTTTTATTGTTTCACTGGGTTGGCTGACTCAGGTGGTTCTGTGTGATATCATTGATGCTCCAGACTGAGCTACAGGTGGAGCATTTGACCGTTTTGTAAAGTGGACCACCTCTAATGACCCATTAATGTCATATCTTCCTATTTCATTTCTTATTGTTCTGTGTAGCTTAAATACCCGTAGTCTGAGGACAATTCTTTCCTCAGACTTTTACCCTCTGGACCATAAGTGTGCTCTCTTCTGTTTTTTGTATTTAGCTTAGACTCTTACCCTCTGGACCACAGTCCTGTTGTTATAGAGCTATCTTTTGGGCACTCTCTTTGTGCCACTCACTTCATTGTCACTGCGCTCAACAGGTTATGGGCCCTGCACTCTAGTGACTTTGCTCTACATTGTTTTATCAACACTTTTGGGTCTCACATCTACTCTGCCACACCTTTCTGGCCACTCTCTTTTTACTGCCACATCTTCCCCATCGCTTTTCCTCCCTTTTCTATTATCTCACATCCTTCCCTTTCCCTGCTTCTGCCACTTATCCCACACCAGGTCCAAGCCACAGCAGGCCCACTTGGTTCATGCCCCTAAAGCCTCTAGTCCCATGCAGTTTGTAGGCAATGCAATTTTTCATTCCCCTGCTCCATCTCCTTTGTCCACAGCCCCCTCATTCATCATTGACCTCCATTGGAATGCCAACATAGGTGCGACCTCTTATATGACACCTTATCGCCACTGGATTTGCAACTATCGTCCCTTTGTTGTCCCCATTCGTCTTGCAGACTCATCTGTCATCTACTCTGCTGGTGTTGGGACTGTGGTGTTCAATCCGGTCGTTGGAGGCAAGAGGATACAGTTGGTGGAGTTCTCAAATGTCCTGCATGTCCCTAATCTTGGCTGTAATCTCCTATCTGTGCTGTATTTGACTCAGCACAAGCACTTCTCTGTGCTAATAGAAGGATCTTCCATGCATTTCTCCTAGGACTAGCTTCTCACCTATTGCGTTGCGATGGCGCAACCATGCTTAATCTGAGTTTTTGTTGCAGTGCTTAGTCTGAGGTTGTGTAACAGTGCTTAATCTATGTTTGTATTATAGTGCTTAGTTTGTGATTGGGTTTTAGTCAAGCAGCCAAGTTAGAGTAGCAGTTTTATTTCAAGCATACATATAAAAAGTTAGAGTGGGGATTGAGAGTCAAAGTGTAAGAAATTTCTATATATGTTTTATACTACAGTCTTTGTTCAAGTCCTATTATAATTGTTAGCCATGTTACAATAATTATGATCTAAGACATATTATTGATTATCCAAAATGCCTTGCAATACCTCAGGATACACTATTTTGGTGGTTTTGGTGTTTTGTGAGTCTGGTGGGAATAACACCTTGATTCCATCTCCTGATGTGCAGTAAAAGCGCTTTCCTGCTGAGGGATGAACATAGTACATTCTGCCAATAGTTGAGTGTTGAATATGTGGTGTCCATGCTCTATTTTTTTGATTCCAGACATAAAAGGGAGGAAAGTCCTGATAAGTGTAAGCATGGGTAGTAGGATACTTTTGGTTGGAAATGAACCATTCAGTCAACTCTGTCTTTTGGGACTTGTTACTATTGAGAAGTTCTTCAGGATTGTCATCAGAATCAAAATAGACCTGCTGCTGATTAGGAAGATAAACAGGAAGACAATAAACTTGAAGGAAACTCCAAATGCCTTGGGAATTCAAAGATGTTCCAGCAAGCCTCCATAAGTCCAATATAGTGAGCATCCACATAGTCCTTAATCTCATCAATATCTCCAATTTCACTAGTGGCACGATCAGGACCTTTATGGATATACTTGTGAATGTATAT
The DNA here is from genome assembly GCF_000320585.1 of Heterobasidion irregulare TC 32-1. NCBI lineage: Eukaryota > Fungi > Basidiomycota > Agaricomycetes > Russulales > Bondarzewiaceae > Heterobasidion > Heterobasidion irregulare. The sequence goes on along the minus strand of NW_009258205.1, from coordinate 1,399,975 downwards.
GATGGCCTTGATAGAAGCGTAGACCTCTACATTGATGTGGCAGTTATATTTGGCAAGAAAATAGGGATTATGAGGAACAACATCACAATTGTCAAACTGCATAGTGCCTCAAGTGAAAGTGCACCCATTATTTGGTCTAGCATATGTAGGATAGCCATCTTCATCATAAAGGGTGTGCTTGTTGAGCGCAGTGACAATGAAGCAACTGGCACAGAGAAAGTGCCAAAAAGAAGCTCTATAACAACAGGACTGTGGTCCAGAGGGTAAGAGTCTAAGTAGATACAAAGAACAGAAGGGAGTGCACCTGTAGTTCAGAGGGTAAGAGTCTGAGGAAAGAATCGCCCTCAGACCACGGGTATTTAAGCTACACAGAACAATAAGAAACAAAATAGGAAGGTATGACATCAACGGGTCATTACAGATGGTCCACCTTACAAAGCAGTCAAAAGCTCCACCTGGAGCTCGGTCCGGAGTGTCAATAACATCACACAGGACTGCCTTAGCTGGCTAACCTGGTGAAACAACTGAAACAAGGTGAGACAAGGTGAAAATAAAGTGAGACAGTCCAAAAGGAGAAAGAAAGCAATATACTTGCTCTGGGAATGGCTGTAGGGCTGCTCCCGGCTGTAGAGGCGAGTAATCAATGAGTCCTAAAGGTGGCACACATGTGGCATCCATGCCACATCAACCAGAATGGCAACAAACAACAGGGCGTGAACGCTGGCAATCTGTTATGATCACATTCTGCCAGGCCTTAACGGCGGTCTATTCCAACATGATCATCACAAATATCAAGCGGCCTCACAAATTGAGGCGTACAACAAGGTACAGATAATAACCTTGGTCATCTACTCCCAACGGATCACCTTATCGTTGGTCAAGTATCACGAGCCATATTGCGATGGGCATAGAATGCCGCCTTACAAACTACTCACATACCGGGCATAAAGCTCCTAGTCTTTCCTGGCCAGAAGGAGACGAACAGAGAAGCACAAGAGTAGTCGTTATCGAGAAAGACAACTTAGAGAATACCTACAGATACATATACGGTTTTCTCACACCCTATTTCCTAAAGTAGTATAAAAGGCCCATAGAGTAGGCTGAGGATCTTTAGTCTATTCTCTTCGTTTGCTGTAGTCTTCCTACTACAGCCCTTCGTTCTTAGGCAGTTCTCGCACTGTCTACTTCATTCTAGTACTGTCTTCCTACAGTACTCCTCATTGCCATATCGCAATACATCTCTGGCTCCTGTGCTATATGTACAGTCGAGACCATCGATCCACCCTCTCTCTACAAGCAACCTAGGGAAGCACCTCCTACTCTTGGGGTTACCAAACGAGCAGTTCGTAACACTAGAATAGACTCTTCTGCCCCTACCTTGCTCGCACTAGCTTGCTGCCACACTCTCTCTCATAACCTTCCTTGGTAGGGATAATAGACTCCCATAAAGAAAGCATTACTACACACACCCTGAAGCAAGACCTAGGCTAGGAATATCCACCCGGCACTAAACGTATAAATAACCAACTCCATCACAACAACCGCCCTATCCGGCGCGAAGGGGACTTTTGGGTCTACGAAGACAATAACAGATTCGCCCCTCCGAATCACGATAACTGCTCATACCGAAATGGGTGTTATTACTTCATCCTCGAAGATAGAACAGAAGAAGAGGACATTTGGAACAAAATAGAGAGCCAGTGGGAACTAGCACCCCAATACAGGGAACCGGCGCCGGTAATCCCTGAAGACTCAGAGCAAGAAGAAACAACCTCACAATCAGACTCTGACTTATCACCAAACCAAACACCGATCAACACCCGAAACGAACCGCTCGCTGAAATGTCGGGACAAGCTTCGACTTCTACGGACCCCCCTTCCGCGACAGTACAACCCGGGAGAGGAAAAGTCAAACTCCCAGACAATTATACAGGCAACCACATTGAATCCCAGAAATTCATGCTCCAATGCCTCCTTCTTTTCGCAGCAGAATCTGACCGGTACAAGACCGATCAAGACAAGATATCCCTGGTGCTCTCATGCATGAGATATGGCACGGCAAGAGCTTGGGCTGAGAACTTCCTCCTCAAATCAGTAGGAGTGGACCCTCCCACTGATCTAGGTACCTGGATGAACTTTTTAGCCAAGTTCAAACTCCAATTCAGGGAGACGGGCAAGACCGACAAAGCGCAAAGTGCACTCATGGCCTTCTCCCAAGGACAAATGACGGTTGATGAATACTCCAACCAATTCATCCTCATTGCCGCCGATGCCAACATCTTTGACAAGGAGCAAGTCCCTTACTTCCAATATGGGTTAGACCTGTGCGTCATGGACAAAATATATGACAAGGAAGTTCAACCAAAGGACACAATCCAGGACTGGATCAACACCGCCTGTGAAATAGATGGACGGCTTAGAGCCAGAACTGCTCAAAAAGCCATCCTTGCCAACTCCACCTCCTTCCGCAATGACTACCTAAACTGTTTTCACACCCAACCCGCCATCCGCTATAACTCCACAAATGCTCCTCGGAAAATGAATAACCAGGTGGTTGACATGGACATCGACGCTACTAGAAAGTATAACACCGAAAGTCAAAAGAGAAAGTTTGACGGCAAGCGAACCACCTCTTGTTCTAACTGTGGAAAGCTAGGACACTCCAGTGCTAATTGCTGGTCGGCCCGAAGAGGTGTTCAACCAGTTTGAGGAAACTCGAAGAGACGCATGGGTACGACAGGGAGAAGAAACCATGCAGTTGATTTGGAAGGAGAAGGCGACGCACCCGCTATGGGAGACCAAGCGGGAATATATCGAGGAGTGGAGACGGAGGATGCTCATCGCAACGACCAGCGGATACCACAACCTGGTCCTTCGATGGAACATCCGTACTCTGCCCCATCCGGACGACCCCAAATGGACCATCAGCAACACGTTATGTCGCCTAACGGACGATGGGGAAACGGAGGCATCAGTCATTCTGCTTGAATCGGAGCAATGCTAGGAGAACTAGGAGAGGATGAAGCAAGAAAAGTAATCTTGGGACATGCGGAGTGTTTTTCCTAACCTCTCCTTCACCAGCAAAGGAGAGAGGTCAAGGAAGGCCCAAGTTTGACGCAGACAAATGTATTTGTATCGAAGCAATGAATGACCGCATCATTACCCCCATATGCTTAAACGTGAAGGTGTCAAACAGGTACCAATACGCTGGAGCAAAGGCAACCATCAACTCGGCATGTGAAGGGGTCATAGTAAACGAGACATGGGTCAGGAAACATCGTTTCCCCACCTACACACTCAATAACCCCATCCGCATCCGGAACGTCAATGACACTATTAATAAAGCAGGTCTCATCCAGTCCCCCTTGGATGTGAACCTCACTATTCGGGAGATCCGTGGACGAATGCACACTGAGCACGTCCAGATCTTTATCTCCAATCTAGGAAAGGACAACCTTATCCTGGGAACAGATTGGCTGAAATACTAGGATCCCTCCATCGAGTGGAGGCGATGTGAAGTGCACTTTGATTGGTGTCCCCAAAAATGCCACCAACCACATGGGTTTACTAGGGCAAGGGAAGAACCGCAAAACAATAGGCGGTTATCAGACGTGGAGCCATGGCACAAACCACGCATCAGTGAGTGCAAAAAACAGCGCTTAGAATATCTCCAAAGACTATCAGAAGATGTTGGACTCTGCGATCATAGCGGGACATTTGGTGTCCAACTACGAGCATACCTCAAAAGGAAATAGCTCTTACAGGACATAAGGAAATACGTAGAAGAGAAACAAAAGGCTCAAGTCAAGCCATCTCTTTCACCAAACGAGGGAAAACCTGATCTCCCAGATAAACCCTCAGAAAAACAGGCCATAGAGGAACCAGTTATTTGGAAACTAGCTCCCGAACCATCAGGATTTGCCAGCTTCGACTAGGATTTGGAGGACAAAATCGTCGTTACCAATCTAAAAGAAAGAGTCCCTAAGGCGCATCACGAATTTTTGGACATCTTCAGCGAATGAAAGTCGCAGTGACTCCTAGAACATACTTATTGGGACCACGCCATAGATCTGAAACTAACCTTCAAACCTCAAGTACCAAAAATCTACGCCTTGAGCCCAGAGAAACATGATGAACTAGGAAAATTCATCAAGGAACATCTCACTCGAGGGACCATCCATCGATCCACCTCGCAAACAGCAGCCCCATTTTTCTTTATAGGAAAGAAAGATGGAAAACTGCGCCCGGTACAGGACTACCGCCATTTGAACTCGTACACCATCCCAAATGTGTGCCCCCTTCCACTAATCCAAGAATTGCTGGACGTGATCAAAGGGGCCACCATTTTCAGTAAACTGGATATACGATGGGGATATAACAATATACGAATCAAAAAAGGAGACGAGTGGAAGGCAGCTTTCATCACTCCATTGGGTTCCTACAAACCCACGGCGATGTTCTTCAGCCTCACCAACTCACCCGCCACCTTCCAAGCCATGATGAACATGATATTTAGAGAACTCATCACAGCCCGGAAAATAACTGTATATATGGACGACATCCTCATTTTTTCCAAAACCATGGCGGAACATATTCAGATCCTGAACCAAGTCTTCCAGATCTTACACGACAATGATCTCTATCTGAAGCCAGAAAAATGCGAGTTTTATAAAGAAAAACTCCAATATCTGGGATACACAATTTCAAAAGACTATGTCACTATGGAAGACTCTAAGGTGGATGCGATACAAGATTGGCCAATTCCATGCACAGTCTGAGACATTTGTTCCTTTTTGGGTCTAGGAAATTTTTACAGGCGCTTCATCGACAAGTTCTCACTGATCGTGCGCCCTCTACATGACCTCACCAAAAAAGATGCAAAATAGAACTGGACTTCAAAGTGCCAAGAAGCTTTTGAACGATTAAAAAGGGCATTTATCAGTAAACCCGTTCTAAATTAACCAGACCCCATGCATCCATATCGACTTGTGACGGATGCATCACTAATCGCCTATGGAGCTACCCTCCTGCAAGAAGGAAAAGATGGTGACTGGCACCCAGTTGCATTCCTTTCTGGGTCATTTTCACCAGCAGAACGGAATTACAACGTCCACGATCGCGAGCTCTTGGCCATTATAAAAGCATTGGAACACTGGAACCATTACCTCAAAGGCACATGACACCCATTCGAGATCTGGACAGATCACAAGAACCTGGAACATTTCCAAACAGCGCGAGACCTATCATAGCGACACGCCCATTGGAGCCTCTATTTGAGCAGATTTGACTTCACACTCAGCTATAAAGCAGGATCAACGAATCATTCTGATGCTCTGTCCAGGCGTCCAGATCTAAGTGAGGGGGTGGAATCTGATAACAAAGCTCAAATTTTGCTCCCGGCCAAACTTTTTAACAGACGCAACAAAACATTGGTGGAACCGTCTCCGACACGGCATATTAAGTTCATGGAAATCGCATCCTCAGACCTCATCTCCCTCATCCAACTCTCAAAATTAGAACATGATGCCCTGACAAGGGTAGCCCTCGCCAAACTCTTGCGAGTGGGATCACAAGGAATGAGGGGACTACTAGGACATTGGACACACGAAGACGGAATTACCAGACGAAACGGCCATATATGCGTCCCAAAGGACGATGCCATCCGAAGACTTATTGTCAAAACGCATCACAACGCACCTACGGTAGGACATCCAGGTAGAGCCAAAACATTGGAAATGGTACAACGACACTATTGGTGGCAAAACATGACAAAATTCGTTCATGAATACGTGGGCAGATGTGCTGTATGTCAATCTACAAAGAACCTAACACACAAGACACATCCTCCTATCCACCCTTTGGAAACCGCCAACATCCCTTGGCGGTTTATCTCAACAGATTTTGTCATGGACCTACCCGAAAGCAAAGGGTTTGACTCGATCAATGTGGTAGTGGACCAAGGTCTGTCCAAAGGCATAATCATCACCCCATGCAAGAAAACAATCACGGCAGAAGAAACAACCGTGCTTTTCCAGAATAACGTTTTCAATCGACATAGGCTGCCGACCAAAATAGTGTCTGATCGGGGCCCTCAATTTGCGGCCAAGTTCACCCGAGAACTCTGGAAACGGCTAGGAATCACCGCTGCTCTCAGCACAGCTTATCACCCCCAGACGGATGGAGAAACAAAACGGGTAAACCAGGAGATCAAACAATTCCTAAGAATGTTCTGCAGCTACCACCAAGATAACTGGGTGGACCTTCTGCTGTTTGCCGAATTCTCGCATAACACGTGGAAACATTTGACCATGGGAAAATCCCCTTTTGAAGTGCTATACGGGTTCAATCCTCCTTATTCAGCTGACACCACGCTAGAAACAAAGGTACCCGTGGTAGCTGAATGCATTAAGGTAATCACAGAAGTCCAGGAAGAAGCCGCAGCCAGTCTACAAATAGCTAGCAATTACACCAAAGACCGGGATCTTCACAGAAAACTTCCCCAGTGGAAGGAAGGAGACCAAGTATGGCTAGAAGGAACCTATATCCGGACGACCCATCCAAAATTCAAACTTGCCCCTAGGAGATATGGACCCTTCAAAATACTGGCAAAAGTAGGAAACCTAGCATATAAACTTCAAATTCCTCAACATTGGAGGATCCACCCGGTGTTCCATGTCGCAACACTCACAAAATATAGGGAAACCAAGGCACATGGGGAAAAATTCACAAGACCACTACTGGAGGTATTGAACGATGAAGAGCATTACGAAGTGGAAATGATTGTGGACTCAAAAAGACAAGGACGGGGAACCAAGTATTTGGTCAAGTGGGTGGGATATTCCAAGGCAGACAATACCTAGGAACCCTACACTCTCCTAAAAGGAACAGCAGAGGAAGCCATGAAGGAGTTTCATGACCAATACCCTGACAAACCTCATCCAGGAGTATCCTGAAAAGCAGAGGGAAGTCTATAAAAGAGTGACAAGAAAGTTTCAACAGATCATCTTTCCCACTTTTCTTGAGTTCATTCTTTTTTTTCACTCAAATGCTCTTCCACGAAGACCACGATGCTTCATCTCCATCAAGAAACTCCTCCCCCAATGTCATCCTTATGGTGTCCAATCCAGATGTCGGACGAGTAAACAGAGGAACTAGTCCTCACCGAGCCGATGCTGGACAAATTTGTTGTTTGTGGCCGTTCTGGTTGATGTGGCATGGATGCCACATGGGTGCCACCTTTGGGACTCATTGATTACTCGCCTCTACAGCCGGGAGCGGCCCTACAGCCATTCCCAGAGCGGGTATATTGCTTTCTTTCTCCATTTGGACTGTCTCACCTTGTTTTTGCCTTGTCTCACCTTGTTTTAGTTGTTTCACCAGGTTAGCCGGCTGAGGCGGTCCTGTGTGATGTCATTGACACTCCGGACTGAGCTCCAGGTGGAGCTTTTGACTGCTTTGTAAGATGTTTCACCTGTAATAACCCGTTGATGTCATACCTTCCTTTTTTGTTTCTTATTGTTCTGTGTAGCTTAAATACCCGTGGTCTGAGGGCGATTCTTTCCTCAGACTCTTACCCTCTGGACCACAGTCCTGTCATTATAGAGCTTCTTTTTGGCACTCTCTCTGTGCCAGTCACTTCTTTGTCACTGTGCTCAACAGGTTATGGGCCCTGCACTCTAGCAACCTTGCTCTACATTGTTTTATCGACACTTTCTGGTCTCCTCTCTGCTGTGCCACACCTTTCTAGCCACACCTCTTTGCTGCCACATCTTCCCCATTGCTTTCCCTGCCCTTCCCATCGTCCAACATTGCTTCCAACACCATTCCCTCCTTGTGCCACTCGTGCCACACCATGTCTGACCCCTCATTCGCTCTCCCTTCTGTCTCCCCTCTCAATAATCGCAACTATCCTTCCTGGTCTAAGGAAATCAAGGCCTGGCTTCGTCTCAAAGGCCTGTGGCTTCTGGTCTATGGTGACGAGACAGCCCCTGTTGGCACAAAGGAGAAGCCTGCTGACCCAAGGGAGGTGGCAGAGTGGAAGAGGAATGCTCAGAAGGCTGCTGGTGCGCTCTTACTTTCTGTTGAGGACCAGTTCAGAGGCATTTTGGATGGCATTGAGGACAACCCCATCGCTATTTGGACCACACTGGAGGAGCAGTTCAACAAGAAGTCTGCTGGATCGCGTTTCAATGCGATGGAGGACCTCTTTTCAATCAAGAAGCGTAATAATGAGTCCCTCCAGTCCCTCATTCATCGTGTCGATGAGTCTATGCACGTCCTGAGGAACCTCCGTGACTCTGACTTCGATCTCAAGAAGCAGGACAAGGAGCTCCCTTGCATGGCCCTCTTGTGGTCTCTCCCCTCCGAGTTTGACACCTTCCACCCTTCCCTCAGTCTCATGGACGTCTTATCTCACTCCAAGCTCAAGGACACGTTCAGGTGCAAGGATTTGAACCGTGCACGTCGTTCTGATTCCACAGACTCTGCACAGGCCCTTGTGGCATCCTTTCCTTCGTCCTCCACCTCTTCCTCCACCTCCTACAGACATTCCAGGCCACCCAGGAAGCAGTACAAGTGCAACTTCTGTGGTGCCACTGGCCACACTGATGACAGGTGCTTCAAGAGGATTAATGAGGAGCTGAAGAAGTCCAAGCCACAGCAGGCCCACTCGGTTCAGGCTCCTGAAGCCTCTGGTCCCATGCAGTTTGCAGGCAATGCAAGTCCTCGTTCCCCTGCTCCATCCCCTTCATCCACAGCCCCCTCACTCGTCACTGACCTTGATTGGAATGCGGACACAGGTGCAACCTCTCATATGACGCCCCATCGCCACTGGCTTCGCCACTATCATCCCTTTGTCGTCCCCATTCGTCTTGCAGACTCGTCTGTCATCTATTCTGCTGGTGTTGGGACTGTGGTGTTCAATCCGGTTGTTGGAGGCAAGAGGGCGCAGTCTGTGGAGTTCTCAAACGTCCTGCATGTCCTTGATCTTGGCAGGCTCCTACCCATCGCCATATCGAGGGCAAGGGTCTATTACTACTATGAGGAAATAAAAAAAAACATATGAGAAAACATATGACAAATATATGACGTAATGAAGCAACATTTTGAACCTTATTCCTCGAGCAATCCCAAGCCCTCTCCATCAGTGGCTGGCACAAAACATATATAAACACGCGCCACCCAGAAGTTTCACCGGTGTCAGCCACAAGTCCTCGCCGGGTAGAGCGGTCATCTGATCTCGTTTATTGCGGCGCATCGCGTAGACAGGATTTACAGAATTCCAGCCCTGCTGAAGCCATCTCAATGGCCGACTCACAACACCCCACTATCCCCCTTCTTTCAGAGATCCGCAAGAAGGCCACCAAATTTTTTGGTCGCCGCCCATGTATTTGGCAGCTGAAAGCAATACAGGCAATTATTAGACAGGACCAAGATGTTGTTTGCATCGCAGGGACTGGTTTGGGAAAGACCATGACTTTCTGGATGCCTCTCTTATTCCGTAAAGATGGTATTCAAATTGTGGTTACTCCATTGAATATTCTAGGTCAGCATAATGTTGACCAGTTGGCAGCAATTGGAGTGAGTGCGATAGCCATGAATGCAGAACAGGCAACACCACGAAACTTTCAGGTATAGATCATCCTTACTAAGTTGATATTCAATTCTCACATTGAGTTGTACTAGGATATTGCAGAGGGAAAGTACAGGGCTATTATGGTGATTCCGGAAGTCCTCATGAAAGATGGTGGGGGCTTCGAAAAGCTATGGAAAAATGAAGCTTTTGTGTCGCACGTTGTCAGTCTCAGCTGGGATGAAGGCCACTGTATTAGCAGTTGGGGAGACTTTCGCCCTAAATAAAAACAAGTAGGGCGCCTTCGGTATCTTATTCCCCGACACATTCCATTTTATGTGGTGTCCGCCACACTGCCCACACTTGTTCTTACCGATGTCATACAGATTCTACAAATAGATCGCAGCAAGGCAGCTATCATTTGGCGGAGCAACGATCGACCAAATGTGCACCTCATGGTTCGAAAAATACAGCACACCTTAAGTACCTATGAAGACCTCGCATTCATCATTTAAAGGGACTGGAAGCCCGGGGATCCTCCCCCTCCAAAGTTTCTCATTTTCTTCGACAGCATTTCAGATTCTGTGGCAGCAGCAAAGTCCCTGCGCAAGCAACTACCGAAGAGTCATGGGAACAAGATTAAATGGTTCAATGCCAACATGTCCTCACAATTTTGCAAGGAAGAGGTAGCGGCATTTCGAGATGGCGATACATGGGGGCTATGTTGTACGGACTCCTTCGGAACGGTCTGTTTGAATTGGCTACAGCTGTCTTATGAGTATTCTGACTTTATAAATAGGGGATTGATATACCTCATATTGCACTCATTGTGCAATGGTGTGCCAAGTGCAGACTCTGCTCTCTCTGGCAGCGCTTTGGACGTGGTGCTCGACAAATGGACCTCAAGGCAATGGCAATCCTGTTTGTCGAAGCAAAGTACTTTGATGAGGATAAGTTAAAAGCGGCAAACGCTAAGGCTTTGCGGGCTGAGAAGAAGGGAAAACGGAAGGCCGTCGAGAGTGCTGGACAAGCGATTTCAGAAAAGGTGGTTGTGTGAGGGTCTGGAGTAGGGATATGTCAAGCCAAACAAGTCAGCGTGATGCAGAAAAGTAGAGTCGAAATTGACGACACACCAGCACAAGGTCCTGTTTCAAATGCCGTCTCAAAGTGCCAATCTTGTCGCGAGAGGTATGAGCAGTCAAGTGGGGCCTTTGAGTCTGTCAATGAGAAGAAGGGATAGGGTAAGAAACAGGTCAGAGTTGAGCTAGAACCCATGGTGGACGACATCGTGAATGCCACTACTCGCGAGTGGTGATGCTATTGCGTGCCGGCCACAGTTTACTTTGCCAATGACAAACTGGATGGTGAGTCCGCAAGTTGTGTATCTTTGTATACTTGTTGATTGATTTTTACATAATGAGGCTCCGAAAACATCATATGCAACACAGACTCTCTCACAGGCTGCCGTTGTTGTGGACTATCTACAACGACACCCGTTTGTTGCTCACTCTACACGCCCAAAGCCTTTGAGCACCTCCAGTTCACCAATCGTGCGGCCGCTCGGACGCGGAGACCTCAATTCCCTGCGCTGCCTCGAGCACGCCATCTTGATACCAAGTATATCGTGACACCCATTGATATGGAGCTGCATGATGTGCTCCACCAGTATTGGAAGGAGCGCATGGCGGCAAAGTATGGCCCCGCGTTGCTCAAGGACTTGGGGCCCGGATTGATCATGTCAAATCAGATCATCCAACGTATCATTGACGCAGTGCACGCCGGTCGAATTGCCTTGCTGGGGGATCTCAAACACGAGGTCAAATGGAGTAGAGCAGACAAGTTGGGCAAGGACGTTGTGCGTATCATACTAGCCCATCCTACACCCATACCTGTTGCTCCTCCCATTCACACTCCTGCACGCGCAAGGGTGAAAGAGCCCTCTCATCCATTATTTGCATCCACGCCAGCTCCCCATCGCACAGCAACATCAGTTACTCTCTCAACGACGGTCGACAGACATGCAGGCACTGAGCCCGGGCCACTTTCGACTGCCTCCAGAGTTAAGCACGTATACACCTGCGGGACCTGCGGCATTCAGGGACATACAGGTACGGCCTTATTCCATGGTTTTGTGCGGAGTCTCAATGTTGGCGGCTATTCAGCGCGAAGCAAGAACTGCCCATCGTTGTGGTCAAGGGCTGGGGCCCCTCCGATACAGAATGAAAACACACCGCCGCATGGAGCGGAACGTTTCATGACCGCACCCGCCCATTTTGTGCTGTCATCGGGCACAATGTGCTCGTCCACCTCAGTTGTGCAGGTGTTAACTACCCCTCAGACGATGGGAAATGACTCAACAGTCCGTTCGCACGGTGTACCAAACGATGTGACGTCCTCTGCTGTGCTAGCACCCACCCCGGCAGGCCTCCAGGCCTCGACTGAATCAAGCATTACTGGCTTCATTCACGGTCATGCAGTCAACACCTCATCCCTAGTGCCAGGAATAGCACCCTCTCCTCCTTCTGTCGCATTCCTTCCGGACTCAGTGACATGTTCAAGCCGCGGTCACTCGTCCGCAGGCAAGTCACAGCCCTTGCCGGGCACCTTTGTGTGCTTGATGGGTTGGCCATCCCTCCGCGCGGGAAGCTCGTTACTTTCGGAGGTGATCCCTCCGAGCCATTTTTATGGATGGCAGGGATCACGCTTGACCTCGTCACATATTGCGCGTGTACCTCATCCGTGAGCATGCAACCATTGAGCCATACACTCTATACTAACCTCTCTGCTTACAGGCCATCATCCGAAAACATTCCATGATCTTGAAGCTCCACCCTCAAATCTTCTTCGTCCATCTCAATGTCAACCATCTCATGTTCCCTATCCTCATTCTCTCGCTCTTGTCCACCTGGAGTTTCTCGATATGAATCTGATCCCACCTTATATTCATTTTCTTCTATCAGGCCAAGCCCTTTTTCTATCATGTCCAGGATGTAGTAACGCGCCTGTCGACCAGCCTTGGACACGTTTGGTTCGCTATCCAACGTATATTTGAGGAGTTTATTGAATGTCCGTTTCATATCTTTGTGGCCCTTGCACGTCGTCAGACCAGGTATCTGAAAGTTCTCTTCAACATTCTTGTGACAGTTTTGGAAGACCCCGATCAAACAGGACTCCTTGATGACATTGTCCTTTGTAAAATTTGATCCTGACCCTCCGTAGATATGCTGGGGACCTTTGTTCAGTCCGAATCTCGTGCTTATATGGTAAATGTTACTCACCTTGGTAAACAGGTTGTTTAACTCAATAACCCAATCCACACCACGAAACTTCCCCGGTTGTCCTGTAGGATTAACTAGTACATTGTAGCGGACGACGCAGCGCAGCCCCTCAGGGTACACAAAGTGTACATCCAACAAGAATTGGGTTATAGCACTGGCATACTTATGCTTGCCGCAAGCCTTCAAGATTGCAATCCATGGAGCGAAGATGGTTTCGAGGTGCCCGACGTCCCCAACATTCATTGCGTGCATCAATTCCTCATAAAGCAGCATGTACTGATGCATAAGTAGAATGTTCTCGCGCTGTTGATCACGCGTGGCTCTGTCATGGCGCAGAACGGAAAGATCCACATGATCGCTCCCCAGTCCGGCAACATAGTCACGAGCCAAAGTGTGAGACAAGTCCATAATTTCCTCCATTGAAGGCTTATTCTCTGCCCATTCCTCCAAAGTACTGCACAACACAAGCTGTTTGTTCACCTCGACATGCCATGCATCCAGATGGAGGCAAATGCTGGTATGTCCAATTACCTCATGCATTCGACAAAAGCCAGGATCAGAGGTGATCTTGCCTGTTTCCTTGGGCTTCAACTGACCCACCAGTTTGAGCAATGAATTAGGATCCTGACGAGCATCAGGTGGATTGATGAAGATTCGCCAAATTGCATCAGCACAGGCCATCTTGAGGTGGAAGAGCCCCATGATGAAGACGATAAACTGGTATCGATGCCACGGTGACTTTTTAATTGTCTGCTCCTCTAACAAGGAGTTCACTCTCTCCCAGGTCCCTAGATCACCGAAAAACAACACCACCATTTCGAATATGTTGACGACCTCCGCCATGCCATGTTTTTCAGATCTACTCGTATCACAATCCCCTATGCCTGCCTGTGCCAAGATGTTTTCTATCGCTTTTAGATTCCCGGACACCTTTGACTGATTGATATCCATGGCAGTCAACGGTGCGTGCTCCAATTTCTGAATGGGTATCTGTTCAATAATTTCGGGGTCATGATGCTGAACTAGGAATCTCCGAAAATGACTGGGTCCGTGCCAGAACAAAGTGTCCCGAAAGAAGAAGGCGTTAAAGCGGCCCCTTCGTGTGAGTCCTGAAGGATCAATATCGGGCTCAGGATGTAGGGTGAGAATATCGAGGAAGGTTTATTGTGGTCCTGAGTGATCATCCTTGCAGTTGTTAAAAGGGGACTTTTGCCAGAGCTGCTCCGAACACCTCAAGTCCTCCAGTAAGCATTCTTGCAGCCAAAATGCATCTGCCGAAGTCATGTGTGCCAAGGTATCCACAGACTTCTCCACCGTTGAAATTAAAGTTGGGAAGTTGACATCAAAGTTGTCGTGTATGTAGCCAATAGTAAGTAATTGTCCCATTTCTCGTACTCGTTGCTTGGCATCTATTGATAGCGCGCTGATGGCATTGTTGACAGATTGCATAGAGATCGACACACCCATGCGTGCCAGTGTCTTGATCACCTTTTCGGGTGCATTGCAAGAGTGCAAGAAAATTCCAATCACGCTGGCGAGAGCATTGCATTGTTGGGACATGCTCTGTATCATAATGCTTATCACAACAGTTTGTTTCTAACAAAGTTTTCAATATCTAGGTGTTGTTTTTGGCCGTTCTGGTTGATGTGGCATGGATGCCACATGGGTGCCCCCTTTGGGACTCATTGATTACTCGCCTCTACAGCCGGGAGCGGCCCTACAGCCGTTCCCAGAGCGGGTATATTGCTTTCTTTCTCCATTTGGACTGTCTCACCTTGTTTTCACCTTGTCTCACCTTGTTTCAGTTGTTTCACCGGGTTAGCCGGCTGAGGCGGTCCGGTGTGATGTCATTGACACTCCGGACCGAGCTCCAGGTGGAGCTTTTGACCGCTTTGTAAGATGTTTCACATGTAATGACCCGTTGATGTCATACCTTCCTATTTCGTTTCTTATTGTTCTGTGTAGCTTAAATACCCGTGGTCCGAGGGCGATTCTTTCCTCAGACTCTTACCCTCTGGACCACAGGTGCGCTCCCCTCTGTTCTTTGTATCTACTCAGACTCTTACCCTCTGGACCACAGTCCTGTCGTTATAGAGCTTCTTCTTGGCACTCTCTCTGTGCCAGTCGCTTCATTGTCACTGCGCTCAACAGGTTATGGGCCCTGCGCTCTAGCGACTTTGCTCTACATCGTTTTATCCACACTTTCTGGTCTCCCATCTGCTGTGCCACACCTTTCTGGCCACACCTCTTTGCTGCCACATCTTCCTCATTGCTTTCCCTGCCTTTCCCATCGTCACACATTGCTTCCAACACCTTTCCCTCCTTGTGCCACTCGTGCCACACCATGTCTGACCCCTCATTCGCTCTCCCTTCTGTCTCCCCTCTCAATAATCGCAACTATCCTTCCTGGTCCAAGGAGATCAAGGCCTGGCTTCGTCTCAAAGGCCTGTGGCTTCTAGTCTCTGGTGATGAGACAGCCCCTGTTGGCACGAAGGAGAAGCCTGCTGAGGCAAGGGAGGTGGCAGAGTGGAAGAGGAATACTCAGAAGGCTGCTGGTGCGCTCTTACTTTCAGTTGAGGAGCAGTTCAGAGGCGTTTTGGATGGCATTGAGGACGACCCCATTGCCATTTGGACCAAACTGGAGGAGCAGTTCAATAAGAAGTCTGCTGGATCACGTTTCAACGCGATGGAGGACCTCTTTTCGATCAAGAAGCGCAACGATGAGTCCCTCCAGTCCCTCATTCATCGTGTCGACGAGTCTATGCGCGTCTTGAAGAACCTCCGCGACTCTGGCTTCGATCTCAAGAAGCAGGACGAGGAGCTCACTTGCATGGCCCTCTTGTGGTCTCTCCCCTCCGAGTTTGACACTTTCCGCTCCTCCCTCAGTCTCATGGACGTCTTGTCTCGCTCCAAGCTCGAGGACGCGTTCAGGCGCGAGGATTTGAATCGTGCGCGTCGTTCTGATCCCACAGACTCTGCACAGGCCCTTGTGGCATCCTTTCCTTCGTCCTCCACCTCTTCCTCCACCTCCTACAGACGTTCTAGGCCACCCAGGAAGCAGTACAAGTGCGACTTCTGTGGTGCCACTGGCCATACTGATGACAGGTGCTTCAAGAGGATCAATGAGGAGCTAAAGAAGTCCAAGCCACAGCAGGCCCACTCGGTTCAGGCCCCTGAAGCCTCTGGTCCCATGCAGTTTGCAGGCAATGCAAGTTTTCGTTCCCCTGCTCCATCCCCTTCATCCACAGCCCCCTCACTCGTCACTGACCTCGATTGGAATGCGGACACAGGTGCGACCTCTCATATGACGCCCCATCGCCACTGGCTTCGCAACTATCGTCCCTTTGTTGTCCCCATTCGTCTTGCAGACTCGTCTGTCATCTATTCTGCTGGTGTTGGGACTGTGGTGTTCAATCCGGTCGTTGGAGGCAAGAGGGCGCAGTCTGTGGAGTTCTCAAACGTCCTGCATGTCCCTGATCTCGGTTGTAATCTCCTGTCTGTGCTGTATTTGACTCAGCACAAGCACTTCTCTGTGCTAATAGAAGGATCTTCGATGCATTTCTCCCGGGATGGTGCAGTGTGGTTCATGGCAGTTGTTCCTGATGGTTCCAACAACGCATATCTTCAAGGGACCACATCCACCGTTGTTTTGCAGTCTGCTGGTGCCGCTTCTACTCTCCCTCTTGACTTGTCCCTGTGGCATCGTCGTCTCTGCCATCACCACTATGCTGGAGTGCAGAGGATGGTGAAGGAACGTCTCGTTACTGGTCTACAGCTCGATTCGGACGTGCAGCCTGACCCTGTGTGCGAGCCCTGTCTCTCTGGCAAGATGCACGCTCACCCCTTCCCCTCCACTGGCTCTGTGACCTCCAAACCGCTTGAACTCGTCCACTCTGATCTCCATGGTCCTCTCCCTGTTGCAACTCACTCTGGAATGCGCTACTGGATCACCTTCATTGATGAGTTCACCAAGCTCAAGGTGGTCTATGTCCTGCGCTTGAAGAGCGACGCGTTTGAGGCTTTCAAGCGCTACAAGGCCTATGTGGAAAACCTGACTGGACAGCGCATTTTGGCTCTGCAGGATGACAAGGGAGGAGAGTACATGTCCAATGCCTGGGACTCGTTTTGTTTGGAGCATGGGATCGCTAGGAGGCACACGGCGCGCAATCGGCCACAGCAGAACGGCGTGGCAGAGCGTGCCAATCGCACTATCATGGAGGCCCTCACTGCTATGCTCTCTGAATCGCATTTGCCGCTTGTTTTCTGGGGCGAGGCTCTGGCCGCTTATGTGCACGTCTGGAATCGACTCTGGACATCTACCCTGAAGGGCAAGACACCATTTGAGATGGTCCATGGGAAGAAGCCGGACGTTTCGCACTTGCGGGTCTGGGGCTGCCTGGCTTATGTGCATATGCAGAGAGACAAAAGAGATGGATTTGGATCGCATATGGAGAAGTGCGTGTTTATTGGGTATCCTGAGGGCTACAAGGCGTGGAAGTTCTACAATCCTGCGACTCGGAAGGTCATTATTTCGGAAAGGGCAGACTTTGATGAGCGATTCTTTCCTGGCACTCGCCACTTTGATGCTAACACCCAGTCTGCCACCCCTCCTCCTTCGTCTCTGTTCAGTCTTTGGGATGCAGATGTGGATCCGGTGCCGGTTCTGGGGGGGGAAGCAGATGCTCCTCCTCCTGCTGGTCATCTCGAAGATGCTTCCATCGATCAGGATCATCCTGTGGCAGACCCAGCACCTCCTCCACCTCTTGCTCCTGCCATTGTCCCTCCTGATGCTCCCCCTCCTGTCATTCCAGCGCCACCTCCTGCTCTTAGAACGCGCTCCAGGAATCGCTCTGCTACCCCTGAACCAGGCCCATCTGTTACTCGACGCTCCACTCGTACTCGTCGCGCTCCTGGGGAATGGTGGAAGGTTAGGACACTGTCTGCAGACAATGATGCTCATTCGGACACTGCCGAGGACGCCCCTGATGCTTCTGGAGAGGCAGAGATGGAACCCATTGTTGAGGACGCATTTCTGGCTGAAGTCGAGCGTGCCCTATTTACCTCTGGTGCCGAAAAGGCTGAGCCCTCGACGTATCGTCAGGCAATGAAGCGCCCTGATGCAGATGAGTGGCAGAAGGCGGCAGAGGAAGAGATGGAGGCTCATGCTCGGAATCGCACCTGGGACATTGTTCCACTCCCTGAGGGCTGCAAGGCAATTGGCTCTCGTTGGGTTTTCAAGGTGAAGCACAACACGGATGGCTCTGTCGAGCGCTACAAGGCTCGTCTCGTCGCCAAGGGCTTCAGTCAGCGCCCTGGGTTTGATTACTTCGAGACATTCGCCCCCACAGCCAAGTTTGCAGCCATTCGCGCCATCCTTGCTCTCTCTGCCCTCGAGGACTTTCACCTGCGCTCTGTGGACATCTCTCATGCGTTCATCAATGGCGATCTGGACACTGTGGTCTACATGGAGCAGCCTGAAGGATTTGAGCGGGGAGGACCTGAGATGGTGTGCCGCTTGATGAAGGGCTTGTATGGGTTGAAGCAGGCGAGTCGGCTGTGGTACAAGAAGCTCAAGGCGGTATTGGAGCGCATGGGATTCAAGGCGATCTACTCTGACAACAGCATCTATGTCTACACCAAGGATCAGGTCAAGGTCATTCTGCCTGTCTTTGTGGATGACTGCACTTTTGCGTCGAATTCCTTGTCCCTGCTCGATGATCTTGTCGTTGAGCTCTCTAGGTCGTTCAAGCTTCGCGATTTGGGGCCCACTACCGCTCTTCTTGGGATAGAGATTGCCAGGGATCGCCCTAATCGTCGCCTGATGCTCTCCCAGCGCCAGTACATCCTAGACATGCTGGAGCGTTATGGACAGGCCGACTCAACCCCTGTGAAGACCCCCATGGTCCCTGGCACCAATCTCTCTGTCTCCATGGCTCCTATATCGACTGAGGACAAGGAGTATATGAAGAAGGTTCCCTACATCTCTGCTGTCGGTTCCCTGCTGTTCCTTGCACTCGCCACTCGTCCTGACATCGCCCACACGGTCTCTGTCCTATGCCGTTTCAACTCGAATCCTGGAATTGCGCACTGGAAGGCTGTGAAGCATGTGTTTCGCTATCTGAGAGGCACCCTGGATTATCGACTCGTCTATGGTCCCACCGACTCCAAGGAGCTCTTTACCTCGTTCTGTGATGCTGATCATGCAGGCAACCCAGACAACGGACGGTCCACGAGTGGATATGTGTTGCGCATTGGCTCTGGAGCAATCAGCTGGAGCTCCAAGCTTCAGGGACTGGTTGCACAGTCGACCACAGAGGCGGAATTCATTGCTGCCGTTGATGCGGGCCGGGAGATCGTCTGGATGCGCAATTTGCTCACTGAACTTGGCTACTCCCTGTCTGAGGCATCGATTCTCCGTGTCGATAACCAGTCGGCTGTTGCAGTTAGCAAGAATCCAGAGCACCATGGGCGGATGAAGCATCTCGATCTTCGATTCTTTTGGCTCAGGGACCAGGTAGAGTCTGGTGTGATTGCGCCAGCCTACGTTCCTGCTGCAGACATCCTGACGAAGGCTGTTCCACCTGAGAAGGTGAAGATTTGCTGCGGCCTGATGGGACTAGAGGATGTGGCGCATTAGGAGGGTGTTTTGGACGCTGTAGAGGTGTGCAATCAGGAGGGTGTGTTGTTTTTGGCCGTTGTGGTTGATGTGGCATGGATGCCACATGGGTGCCACCTTTGGGACTCATTGATTACTCGCCTCTACAGCCGGGAGCGGCCCTACAGCCGTTCCCAGAGCGGGTATATTGCTTTCTTTCTCCATTTGGACTGTCTCACCTTGTTTTCACCTTGTCTCACCTTGTTTCAGTTGTTTCACCGGGTTAGCCGGCTGAGGCGGTCCGATGTGATGTCATTGACACTCCGGACCGACCTCCAGGTGGAGCTTTTGACCGCTTTGTAAGATGTTTCACATGTAATGACCCGTTGATGTCATACCTTCCTATTTCGTTTCTTATTGTTCTGTGTAGCTTAAATACCCGTGGTCCGAGGGCGATTCTTTCCTCAGACTCTTACCCTCTGGACCACAGGTGCGCTCCCCTCTGTTCTTTGTATCTACTCAGACTCTTACCCTCTGGACCACAGTCCTGTCGTTATAGAGCTTCTTCTTGGCACTCTCTCTGTGCCAGTCGCTTCATTGTCACTGCGCTCAACACTAGGCATCCACAATAATGACAGATGTTTTGACACCCACAATCTGTAGAAGCATTGCGCGCCGGTGCGGTTCCTTATTTTCTGGCCGTCTCTTTCTTGTGGTGGCTCTGGTAACAGTTGCAGGGGCCACGCGGTTGGCTCCTAACATGGCTCCGAGAAGGTTCCATGTCTCCAGTGAGAGCCTTTCTAGATCTTTGGCCATTTGCTCAATTTTAAAGTTTTCTAGCTGTTCTATGGTGGCATTTACTGCACCAAAGTGCCATCCATGCTCGGGGTCTGAAAGAGCAAGAATTTCAGAAGAGTGGTATTGCTTGGCAGTGTCGAGAGCCCATTGTATAATAATCCCAGATGATGTCCTGTTTTTGTAAAATACAGTACAGAGGTCTCCGCTCCGAGCTATGAGATTGATAAGGACAGGGTGGTCCTGATAATAAGGGTTTCCTAACAATGAGATTAAAAAATCAGCTAAATTGATTTCCTGAGCTGCTAGTGCTGCTAAGACTGCTTCAGTCGGACGTGTGGCCATCTTTTATGCCATTTATCGGTTATTTATTTCTTCATAGCCTACAAGCTTACTAATTGTGTTCT
The DNA here is from genome assembly GCF_000320585.1 of Heterobasidion irregulare TC 32-1. Taxonomy (NCBI): domain Eukaryota; kingdom Fungi; phylum Basidiomycota; class Agaricomycetes; order Russulales; family Bondarzewiaceae; genus Heterobasidion; species Heterobasidion irregulare. The sequence goes on along the minus strand of NW_009258205.1, from coordinate 1,379,329 downwards.
GATCAAATTCCGGCGAGGACTTGTGGCTGACACCGGTGAAACTTCTGGGTGGCACGCGTTTGTATATGTTTTGTGCCAGCCGCTGATGGAGAGGGCTTGGGATTGCTCGAGGAATAAGGTTCAAAATGTTGCTTCATTACATCATATATTTGTCATATGTTTTCTCATATGTTTTTTTTTATTTCCTCATAGTAGTAATAGACTCTTGCCCTCGACATGGCGATGGGTAGGAGCCTGTGATCTTGGCTGTAATCTTCTGTCTGTGCTGTATTTCACTCAGCACAAGCACTTCTCTGTGCTAATAGAAGGAGTTTCGATGCATTTCTCTCGGGACGGTGCAGTGTGGTTCATGGCAATCGTTCCTGATGGTTTTAACAATGCTTATCTTCAAGGGACCACCTCCACCGTTGTTTTGCAGTCTGCTGGTGCTGCTTTTACTCTCCCTCTTGACTTGTCTTTGTGGCATCGTCATCTCTGCCACCACCACCATGCTGGAGTGCAGAGGATGGTGAAGGAACAACTCGTTACTGGCCTACAGCTCGATTCGGACGTGCAGCCTGACCCTGTGTGCAAGCCCTGTCTCTCTGGCAAGATGCACACTCACCCCTTCCCCTCCACTGGCTCTGTGACCTCCAAGCCGCTTGAACTCGTCCACTCTGATCTCCATGGTCCTCTCCCTGTTGCCACTCACTCTGGAATGCGCTACTGGATCACCTTCATTGATGAGTTCACCAAGCTCAAGGTGGTCTATGTCCTGTGCTTGGAGAGCGACATGTTTGAGGCTTTCAAGCGCTACAAGGCCTATGCGGAGAACCTAACTGGACAGTGCATTTTGGCTTTGCAGATGACAAGGGAAGAGAGTACATGTCCAATGCCTGGGACTGTTGAGCGCAGTGACAATGAAGCGACTGGCACAGAGAGAGTGCCAAAAAGAAGCTCTATAACGACAGGACTGTGGTCCAGAGGGTAAGAGTCTGAGTAGATACAAAGAACAGAGGGGAGCGCACCTGTGGTCCAGAGGGTAAGAGTCTGAGGAAAGAATCGCCCTCGGACCACGGGTATTTAAGCTACACAGAACAATAAGAAACGAAATAGGAAGGTATGACATCAACGGGTCATTACATGTGAAACATCTTACAAAGCGGTCAAAAGCTCCACCTGGAGCTCGGTCCGGAGTGTCAATGACATCACACCGGACCGCCTCATCCGGCTAACCCGGTGAAACAACTGAAACAAGGTGAGACCAAGTGAAAACAAAGTGAGACAGTCCAAATGGAGAAAGAAAGCAATATACCCGCTCTGGGAACGGCTGTAGGGCCGCTCCCGGCTGTAGAGGCGAGTAATCAATGAGTCCCAAAGGGGGCACCCATGTGGCATCCATGCCACATCAACCAGAACGGCCAAAAAACAACACACCCTCCTGATTGCATGCCTCTACAGCGTCCAAAACACCCTCCTAATGCGGCAGATCCTCTAGTCCCATCAGGCCGCAGCAAATCTTCACCTTCTCAGGTGGAACAGCCTTCGTCAGGATGTCTGCAGCGTTGTCCGCAGTAGGAACGTAGGCTGGCGCAATCACACCAGCCTCTACCTGGTCCCTGAGCCAAAAGAATCGAAGATCGAGATGCTTCATCCGCCCATGGTGCTCTGGATTCTTGCTAACTGCAACAGCCGACTGGTTATCGACACGGAGAATCGATGCCTCAGACAGGGAGTAGCCAAGTTCAGTGAGCAAATTGCGCATCCAGACGATCTCCCGGCCCGCATCAACGGCAGCAATGAATTCCGCCTCTGTGGTCGACTGTGCAACCAGTCCCTGAAGCTTGGAGCTCCAGCTGATCGCTCCAGAGCCAATGCGCAACACATATCCACTCGTGGACCGTCCGTTGTCTGGGTTGCCTGCATGATCAGCATCACAGAACGAGGTAAAGAGCTCCTTGGAGTCGGTGGGACCATAGACGAGTCGATAATCCAGGGTGCCTCTCAGATAGCGAAACAGATGCTTCACAGCCTTCCAGTGCGCAATTCCAGGATTCGAGTTGAAACGGCATAGGACAGAGACCGTGTGGGCGATGTCAGGACGAGTGGCGAGTGCAAGGAACAGCAGGGAACCGACAGCAGAGATGTAGGGAACCTTCTTCATATACTCCTTGTCCTCAGTCGATATAGGAGCCATGGAGACAGAGAGATTGGTGCCAGGGACCATGGGGGTCTTCACAGGGGTCGACTCGGCCTGTCCATAGCGCTCCAGCATGTCTAGGATGTACTGGCGCTGGGAGAGCATCAGGCGACGATTAGGGCGATCCCTGGCAATCTCTATCCCAAGAAGAGCGGTAGTGGGCCCCAAATCGCGAAGCTTGAACGACCTGGAGAGCTCAACGACAAGATCATCGAGCAGGGACAAGGAATTCGACGCAAAAGTGCAGTCATCCACAAAGACTGGCAGAATGACCTTGACCTGATCCTTGGTGTAGACATAGATGCTGTTGTCAGAGTAGATCGCCTTGAATCCCATGCGCTCCAATACCGCCTTGAGCTTCTTGTACCACAGCCGACTCGCCTGCTTCAACCCATACAAGCCCTTCATCAAGCGGCACACCATCTCAGGTCCTCCCTGCTCAAATCCTTCAGGCTGCTCCATGTACACCACAGTGTCCAGATCACCATTGATGAACGCATGAGAGATGTCCACAGAGCGCAGGTGAAAGTCCTCGAGGGCAGAGAGAGCAAGGATGGCGCGAATGGCTGCAAACTTGGCTGTGGGGGCGAATGTCTCGAAGTAATCAAACCCAGGGCGCTGACTGAAGCCCTTGGCGACGAGACGAGCCTTGTAGCGCTCGACAGAGCCATCCGTGTTGTGCTTCACCTTGAAAACCCAACGAGAACCAATTGCCTTGCAGCCCTCAGGAAGTGGAACAATGTCCCAGGTGCGATTCCGAGCATGAGCCTCCATCTCTTCCTCTGCCGCCTTCTGCCACTCATCTGCATCAGGGCGCTTCATTGCCTGACGATACGTCGAGGGCTCAGCCTTTTCAGCACCAGAGGTGAATAGGGCACGCTCGACTTCAGCCAGAAATGCGTCCTCAACAATGGGTTCCATCTCTGCCTCTCCAGAAGCATCAGGGGCGTCCTCAGGAGTGTCCGAATGAGCATCATTGTCTGCAGACAGTGTCCTAACCTTCCACCATTCCCCAGGAGCGCGACGAGTACGAGTGGAGCGTCGAGTAACAGATGGGCCTGGTTCAGGGGTAGCAGAGCGATTCCTGGAGCGCGTTCTAAGAGCAGGAGGTGGCGCTGGAATGACAGGAGGGGGAGCATCAGGAGGGACAATGGCAGGAGCAAGAGGTGGAGGAGGTGCTGGGTCTGCCACAGGATGATCCTGATCGATGGGAGCATCTTCTAGATGACCAGCAGGAGGAGGAGCATCTGCTTCCCCCCCCAGAACCGGCACCGGATCCACATCTGCATCCCAAAGACTGAACAGAGACGAAGGAGGAGGGGTGGCAGACTGGGTGTTAGCATCAAAGTTGCGAGTGCCAGGAAAGAATCGCTCATCAAAGTCTGCCCTTTCCGAAATGATGACCTTCCGAGACACAGGATTGTAGAACTTCCACGCCTTGTAGCCCTCAGGATACCCAATAAACACGCACTTCTCCATATGAGATCCAAATCCATCCCTTTTGTCCCTCTGCACATGCACATAAGCTAAGCAGCCCCAGACCCGCAAGTGCGAAACGTCCGGCTTCTTCCCATGGACCATCTCAAATGGTGTCTTGCCCTTCAGGGTAGATGTCCAGAGTCGATTCCAGACGTGCACATAAGCGGCCAGAGCCTCGCCCCAGAAGACAAGCGGCAAATGCGATTCAGAGAGCATAGCAGTGAGGGCCTCCATGATAGTGCGATTGGCACGCTCTGCCACGCCGTTCTGCTGTGGCCGATTGCGCGCCGTGTGCCTCCTAGCGATCCCATGCTCCAAACAAAACGAGTCCCAGGCATTGGACATGTACTCTCCTCCCTTGTCATCCTGCAAAGCCAAAATGCGCTGTCCAGTCAGGTTCTCCACATAGGCCTTGTAGCGCTTGAAAGCCTCAAACGCGTCGCTCTTCAAGCGCAGGACATAGACCACCTTGAGCTTGGTGAACTCATCAATGAAGGTGATCCAGTAGCGCATTCCAGAGTGAGTTGCAACAGGGAGAGGACCGTGGAGATCAGAATGGACGAGTTCAAGCGGTTTGGAGGTCACAGAGCGAGTGGAGGGGAAGGGGTGAGCGTGCATCTTGCCAGAGAGACAGGGTTCGCACACAGGGTCAGGCTGCACATCCGAATCGAGCTGTAGACCAGTAACGAGTTGTTCCTTCACCATCTTCTGCACTCCAGCATGGTGGTGGTGGCAGAGACGACGATGCCACAGGGACAAGTCAAGAGGGAGAGTAGAAGCGGCACCAGCAGACTGCAAAACAACGGTGGATGTGGTCCCTTGAAGATATGCGTTGTTGGAACCATCAGGAACGATTGCCATGAACCACACTGCACCATCCCGGGAGAAATGCATCGAAGATCCTTCTATTAGCACAGAGAAGTGCTTGTGCTGAGTCAAATACAGCACAGACAGGAGATTACAACCGAGATCAGGGACATGCAGGACGTTTGAGAACTCCACAGACTGCGCCCTCTTGCCTCCAATGACTGGATTGAACACCACAGTCCCAACACCAGCAGAATAGATGACAGACGAGTCTGCAAGACGAATGGGGATGACAAAGGGACGATAGTGGCGAAGCCAGTGGCGATGGGGCGTCATATGAGAGGTCGCACCTGTGTCCGCATTCCAATCGAGGTCAGTGACGAGTGAGGGGACTGTGGACGAAGGGGATGGAGCAGGGGAACGAAAACTTGCATTGCCTGCAAACTGCATGGGACCAGAGGCTTCAGGGGCCTGAACCGAGTGGGCCTGCTGTGGCTTGGACTTCTTTAGCTCCTCATTGATCCTCTTGAAGCACCTGTCATCAGTATGGCCAGTGGCACCACAGAAGTCGCACTTGTACTGCTTCCTGGGTGGCCTAGAACGTCTGTAGGAGGTGGAGGAAGAGGTGGAGGACGAAGGAAAGGATGCCACAAGGGCCTGTGCAGAGTCTGTGGGATCAGAACGACGCGCACGGTTCAAATCCTCGCGCCTGAACGCGTCCTCGAGCTTGGAGCGAGACAAGACGTCCATGAGACTGAGGGAGGAGCGGAAAGTGTCAAACTCAGAGGGGAGAGACCACAAGAGGGCCATGCAAGTGAGCTCCTCGTCCTGCTTCTTGAGATCGAAGCCAGAGTCGCGGAGGTTCTTCAAGACGCGCATAGACTCGTCGACACGATGAATGAGGGACTGGAGGGACTCATCGTTGCGCTTCTTGATCGAAAAGAGGTCCTCCATCGCGTTGAAACGCGATCCAGCAGACTTCTTATTGAACTGCTCCTCCAGTTTGGTCCAAATGGCAATGGGGTCGTCCTCAATGCCATCCAAAACGCCTCTGAACTGCTCCTCAACTGAAAGTAAGAGCGCACCAGCAGCCTTCTGAGCATTCCTCTTCCACTCTGCCACCTCCCTTGCCTCAGCAGGCTTCTCCTTCGTGCCAACAGGGGCTGTCTCATCACCAGAGACTAGAAGCCACAGGCCTTTGAGACGAAGCCAGGCCTTGATCTCCTTGGACCAGGAAGGGTAGTTGCGATTATTGAGAGGGGAGACAGAAGGGAGAGCGAATGAGGGGTCAGACATGGTGTGGCACGAGTGGCACAAGGAGGGAAAGGTGTTGGAAGCGATGTGTGACGATGGGAAAGGCAGGGAAAGCAATGGGGAAGATGTGGCAGCAATGGGGTGTGGCCAGAAAGGAGTGGCACAGCAGATGGGAGACCAGAAAGTGTGGATAAAACGATGTAGAGCAAAGTCGCTAGAGCGCAGGGCCCATAACCTGTTGAGCGCAGTGACAATGAAGCGACTGGCACAGAGAGAGTGCCAAAAAGAAGCTCTATAACGACAGGACTGTGGTCCAGAGGGTAAGAGTCTGAGTAGATACAAAGAACAGAGGGGAGCGCACCTGTGGTCCAGAGGGTAAGAGTCTGAGGAAAGAATCGCCCTCGGACCACGGGTATTTAAGCTACACAGAACAATAAGAAACGAAATAGGAAGGTATGACATCAACGGGTCATTACATGTGAAACATCTTACAAAGCGGTCAAAAGCTCCACCTGGAGCTCGGTCCGGAGTGTCAATGACATCACACCGGACCGCCTCATCCGGCTAACCCGGTGAAACAACTGAAACAAGGTGAGACCAAGTGAAAACAAAGTGAGACAGTCCAAATGGAGAAAGAAAGCAATATACCCGCTCTGGGAACGGCTGTAGGGCCGCTCCCGGCTGTAGAGGCGAGTAATCAATGAGTCCCAAAGGGGGCACCCATGTGGCATCCATGCCACATCAACCAGAACGGCCAAAAAACAACAGGGACTCGTTTTGTTTGGAGCATGGGATCGCTAGGAGGCACACGGCACACAATCGGCCACAGCAGAACGGCGTGGCAGAGCGTGCCAATCGCACTATCATGGAGGCCCTCACTACCATGCTTTCTGAATCGCATTTGCCGCTTGTTTTCTGGGGCGAGGCTCTGGCCACTTATGTGCACGTCTGGAATTGACTCTGGACGTCTACCCTGAAGGGCAAGACGCCATTTGAGATGGTCCATGGGAAAAAGCCGGACGTTTCGCACTTGCGGGTCTGGGGCTGCCTAGCCTATGTGCATGTGCAGAGGGACAAAAGGGATGGATTTGGATCTCATATGGAGAAGTGCGTGTTTATTGGGTACCCTGATAGCTACAAGGCGTGGAAGTTCTACAATCCTGCGACTCGGAAGGTCATCATTTCGGAAAGGGCAGACTTTGATGAGCGATTCTTTCCTGGCACTCGCCACTTTGATGCTAACACCCAGTCTGCCACTCCTCCTCCTTCGTCTCTGTTCAGTCTTTGGGATGCAGATGTGGATCCGGTGCCGGTCCTGGGGGGGGGGGAAGCAGATGCTCCTCCTCCTGCTGGTCACCTCGAAGACGCTCCCACCGACCAGGATCATCCTGTGGCAGACCTAGCATCTCCTCCACCTCTTGCTCCTATCATTGTCCCTCCTGATGCTCTCCCTCCTGTCATTCCAGCACCACCTCCTGCTCTCTAAACACGCTCTAGGAATGACTCTGCCACTCCTGAACCAGGTCCATCTGCTACTCAACGCTCCACTCGCACTCGTCGTGCTCCTGGGGAATGGTGGAAGGTTAGGACGCTGCCTGCAGACAATGATGCTCATTCTGACATTGCTGAGGACGTCCCTGATGCTCCTGGAGAGGCAGAGATGGAACCCATTGTTGAGGACGCATTTCTGGCTGAAGTCGAGCGTGCCCTGTTCACCTCTGGTGCTGAAAAGGCTGAGCCCTCGATGTATCGTCAGGCAATGAAGCGCCCTGATGCAGATGAGTGGCAGAAGGCGGCAGAGGAAGAGATGGAGGCTCATGCTCGGAATCGCACCTAGGACATTGTTCCACTCCCTGAGGGCTGCAAGGCGATCGGTTCTCGTTGGGTTTTCAAGGTGAAGCACAACATGGATGGCTCTGTCGAGCGCTACAAGGCTCGACTCGTCGCCAAGGGCTTCAGTCAGCGCCCTGGGTTTGATTACTTCGAGACATTCGCCCCCACAGCCAAGTTTGCAGCCATTCGCGCCATCCTTGCTCTCTCTGCCCTCGAGGACTTTCACCTGCGCTCTGTCGACATCTCCCATGCGTTCATCAATGGCGATCTGGACACTGTGGTCTACATGGAGCAGCCTGAAGGATTTGAGCAGGGAGGACCTGAGATGGTCTGTCGCTTGATGAAGGGCTTGTATGGGCTGAAGCAGGCGAGTCGGCTGTGGTACAAGAAGCTCAAGGCGGTACTGGAGCGCATGGGATTCAAGGCGATCTACTCTGACAATAGCATCTATGTCTATGCCAAGGATCAGGTCAAGGTCATTCTGCCTGTCTTTGTAGATGACTGCACTTTTGTGTCGAATTCCTTGTCCCTGCTCGATGATCTTGTCGTTGAGCTCTCTAGGTCGTTCAAGCTTCGCGATTTGGGGCCCACTACCGCTCTTCTTGGGATAGAGATTGCCAGGGATCGCCCTAATCGTCGCCTGATGCTCTCCCAGCGCCAGTACATCCTAGACATGCTGGAGCGTTATGGACAGGCCGACTCGACCCCTGTGAAGACCCCCATGGTCCCTGGCACCAATCTCTCTGTCTCCATGGCTCCTGTATCGACTGAGGACAAGGAGTATATGAAGAAGGTTCCCTACATCTCTGCTGTCGGTTCCCTGCTGTTCCTTGCACTCGCCACTCGTCCTGACATCGCCCACACGGTCTCTGTCCTATGCCGTTTCAACTCGAATCCTGGGATTGCGCACTGGAAGGCTGTGAAGCATGTGTTTCGCTATCTGAGAGGCACCCTGGATTATCGACTCGTCTATGGTCCCACCGACTCCAAGGAGCTCTTTACCTCGTTCTGTGATGCTGATCATGCAGGCAACCTAGACAACGGACGGTCCACGAGTGGATATGTGTTGCGCATTGGCTCTGGAGCGATCAGCTGGAGCTCCGAGCTTCAGGGACTCGTTGCACAGTCGACCACAGAGGCGGAATTCATTGCTGCCGTTGATGCGGGCCGGGAGATCGTCTGGATGCGGAATTTGCTGACTGAACTTGGCTACTCCCTGTCTGAGGCATCGATTCTCCGTGTCGATAACCAGTCGGCTGTTGCAGTTAGCAAGAATCCAGAGCACCATGGGCGGATGAAGCATCTCGATCTTCGATTCTTTTGGCTCAGGGACCAGGTAGAGGCTGGTGTGATTGCGCCAGCCTACGTTCCTACTGCGGACAACGCTGCAGACATCCTGACGAAGGCTGTTCCACCTGAGAAGGTGAAGATTTGCTGCGGCCTGATGGGACTAGAGGATCTGCCGCATTAGGAGGGTGTTTTGGACGCTGTAGAGGTGTGCAATCAGGAGGGTGTGTTGTTTTTGGCCGTTGTGGTTGATGTGGCATGGATGCCACATGGGTGCCCCCTTTGGGACTCATTGATTACTCGCCTCTACAGCCGGGAGCCGCCCTACAGCCGGTCCCAGAGCGGGTATATTGCTTTCTTTCTCCATATGGACTGTCTCACCTTGTTTTCACCTTGTCTCACCTTGTTTCAGTTGTTTCACCAGGTTAGCCGGCTGAGGCGGTCCGGTGTGATGTCATTGACACTCCGGACCGACCTCCAGGTGGAGCTTTTGACCGCTTTGTAAGATGTTTCACATGTAATGACCCATTGATGTCATACCTTCCTATTTCGTTTCTTATTGTTCTGTGTAGCTTAAATACCCGTGGTCCGAGGGCGATTCTTTCCTCAGACTCTTACCCTCTGGACCACAGGTGCGCTCCCCTCTGTTCTTTGTATCTACTCAGACTCTTACCCTCTGGACCACAGTCCTGTCGTTATAGAGCTTCTTTTTGGCACTCTCTCTGTGCCAGTCGCTTCATTGTCACTGCGCTCAACACTGAGTAGATACAAAGAACAGAAGGGAGCGCACCTGTGGTCCAGAGGGTAAGAGTCTGAGGAAAGAATCGCCCTCGGACCACGGGTATTTAAGCTACAGAGAACAATAAGAAACGAAATAGGAAGGTATGACATCAACGGGTCATTACAGGTGAAACATCTTACAAAGCGGTCAAAAGCTCTACCTGGAGCTTGGTCCGGAGTGTCAATGACATCACACAGGACCGCCTCAGCCGGCTAACCCGGTGAAACAACTGAAACAAGGTAAGACAAGGCAAAAACAAGGTGAGACAGTCCAAATGGAGAAAGAAAGTAATATACCCGCTCTGGAAACAGCTGTAGGGCCGCTCCCAGCTGTAGAGGCGAGTAAATCCATGAGTCCCAAAGGTGGCACCTATGTGGTATGGATGCCCACATCAACCAGAATGGCCACAAACAACACACCCTCCTGATTGCACGCCTCTACAGCGTCCAAAACACCCTCCTAATGCGGCAGATCCTCTAGTCCCATCAGGCTGCAGCAAATCTTCACCTTCTCAGGTGGAACAGCCTTCGTCAGGATGTCTGCAGCGTTGTCCGCAGTAGGAACGTAGGCTGGCGCAATCACACCAGCCTCTACCTGGTCCCTGAGCCAAAAGAATCGAAGATCGAGATGCTTCATGCGCCCATGGTGCTCTGGATTCTTGCTAACTGCAACAGCCGACTGGTTATCGACACGGAGAATTGATGGCTCAGACAGGGAGTAGCCAAGTTCAGTCAGCAAATTCCGCATCCAGACGATCTCCCGGCCCGCATCAATGGCAGCAATGAATTCCGCCTCTGTGGTCGACTGTGCAACGAGTCTCTGAAGCTTGGAGCTCCAGCTGATCGCTCCAGAGCCAATGCGCAACACATATCCACTAGTGGACCGTCCGTTGTCTAGGTTGCCTGCATGATCAGCATCACAGAACAAGGTAAAGAGCTCCTTGGAGTCCGTTGGGCCATAGACAAGTTGATAATCAATCTAGGGTGCCTCTCAGATAGCGAAACAAATGCTTCACAGCCTTCTAGTGCGCAATCCCAGGATCCAGGATTTGAGTTAAAACGGCATAGGACAGAGACCGTGTGGGCAATGTCAGGACGAGTGGCGAGTGCAAGGAACAGTAGGGAACCGACAGCAGAGATGTAGGGAACCTTCTTCATGTACTCCTTATCCTCAGTCGATATAGGAGCCATGGAGACAGAGAGATTGGTGCCAGGGACCATGGGGGTCTTCACAGGGGTCGACTCGGCCTGTCCGTAACGCTCCAGCATGTCTAGGATGTACTGGCGCTGGGAGAGCATCAGGCGACGATGGGCACGATCCCTCGCAATCTCTATTCCAAGAAGAGCGGTGGTGGGCCCCAAATCGTGAAGCTTGAACGACCTGGAGAGCTCAACGACAAGATCATCGAGCAGGGACAAGGAATTCGACACAAAAGTGCAGTCATCTACAAAGACAGGCAGAATGACCTTGACCTGATCCTTGGCATAGACATAGATGCTATTGTCAGAGTAGATCGCCTTGAATCCCATGCGCTCCAGTACCGCCTTGAGCTTCTTGTACCACAGCCGACTCGCCTGCTTCAGCCCATACAAGCCCTTCATCAAGCGACAGACCATCTCAGGTCCTCCCTGCTCAAATCCTTCAGGCTGCTCCATGTAGACCACAGTGTCCAGATCGCCATTGATGAACGCATGGGAGATGTCGACAGAGCGCAGGTGAAAGTCCTCGAGGGCAGAGAGAGCAAGGATGGCGCGAATGGCTGCAAACTTGGCTGTGGGGGCGAATGTCTCGAAGTAATCAAACCCAGGGCGCTGACTGAAGCCCTTGGCGACGAGTCGAGCCTTGTAGCGCTCGACAGAGCCATCCATGTTGTGCTTCACCTTGAAAACCCAACGAGAACCGATCGCCTTGCAGCCCTCAGGGAGTGGAACAATGTCCTAGGTGCGATTCCGAGCATGAGCCTCCATCTCTTCCTCTGCCGCCTTCTGCCACTCATCTGCATCAGGGCGCTTCATTGCCTGACGATACATCGAGGGCTCAGCCTTTTCAGCACCAGAGGTGAACAGGGCACGCTCGACTTCAGCCAGAAATGCGTCCTCAACAATGGGTTCCATCTCTGCCTCTCCAGGAGCATCAGGGACGTCCTCAGCAATGTCAGAATGAGCATCATTGTCTGCAGGCAGCGTCCTAACCTTCCACCATTCCCCAGGAGCACGACGAGTGCGAGTGGAGCGTTGAGTAGCAGATGGACCTGGTTCAGGAGTGGCAGAGTCATTCCTAGAGCGTGTTTAGAGAGCAGGAGGTGGTGCTGGAATGACAGGAGGGAGAGCATCAGGAGGGACAATGATAGGAGCAAGAGGTGGAGGAGATGCTAGGTCTGCCACAGGATGATCCTGGTCGGTGGGAGCGTCTTCGAGGTGACCAGCAGGAGGAGGAGCATCTGCTTCCCCCCCCCCAGGACCGGCACCGGATCCACATCTGCATCCCAAAGACTGAACAGAGACGAAGGAGGAGGAGTGGCAGACTGGGTGTTAGCATCAAAGTGGCGAGTGCCAGGAAAGAATCGCTCATCAAAGTCTGCCCTTTCCGAAATGATGACCTTCCGAGTCGCAGGATTGTAGAACTTCCACGCCTTGTAGCTATCAGGGTACCCAATAAACACGCACTTCTCCATATGAGATCCAAATCCATCCCTTTTGTCCCTCTGCACATGCACATAGGCTAGGCAGCCCCAGACCCGCAAGTGCGAAACGTCCGGCTTTTTCCCATGGACCATCTCAAATGGCGTCTTGCCCTTCAGGGTAGACGTCCAGAGTCAATTCCAGACGTGCACATAAGTGGCCAGAGCCTCGCCCCAGAAAACAAGCGGCAAATGCGATTCAGAAAGCATGGTAGTGAGGGCCTCCATGATAGTGCGATTGGCACGCTCTGCCACGCCGTTCTGCTGTGGCCGATTGTGTGCCGTGTGCCTCCTAGCGATCCCATGCTCCAAACAAAACGAGTCCCAGGCATTGGACATGTACTCTCCTCCCTTGTCATCCTGCAAAGCCAAAATGCGCTGTCCAGTCAGGTTCTCCACATAGGCCTTGTAGCGCTTGAAAGCCTCAAATGCGTCGCTCTTCAAGCGCAGGACATAGACCACCTTGAGCTTGGTGAACTCATCAATGAAGGTGATCCAGTAGCGCATTCCAGAGTGAGTGGCAACAGGGAGAGGACCATGGAGATCAGAGTGGACGAGTTCAAGCGGTTTGGAGGTCACAGAGCCAGTGGAGGGGAAGGGGTGAGCGTGCATCTTGCCAGAGAGACAGGGCTCGCACACAGGGTCAGGCTGCACATCCGAATCGAGCTGTAGACCAGTAACGAGTTGTTCCTTCACCATCTTCTGCACTCCAGCATGGTGGTGGTGGCAGAGACGACGATGCCACAGGGACAAGTCAAGAGGGAGAGTAGAAGCGGCACCAGCAGACTGCAAAACAACGGTGGATGTGGTCCCTTGAAGATATGCGTTGTTGGAACCATCAGGAACGATTGCCATGAACCACACTGCACCGTCCCGGGAGAAATGCATCGAAGATCCTTCTATTAGCACAGAGAAGTGCTTGTGCTGAGTCAAATACAGCACAGACAGGAGATTACAACCGAGATCAGGGACATGCAGGACGTTTGAGAACTCCACAGACTGCGCCCTCTTGCCTCCAACGACCGGATTGAACACCACAGTCCCAACACCAGCAGAATAGATGACAGACGAGTCTGCAAGACGAATGGGGACAACAAAGGGACGATAGTTGCGAAGCCAGTGGCGATGGGGTGTCATATGAGAGGTCGCACCTGTGTCCGCATTCCAATCGAGGTCAGTGACGAGTGAGGGGGCTGTGGATGAAGGGGATGGAGCAGGGGAACGAAAACTTGCATTGCCTGCAAACTGCATGGGACCAGAGGCTTCAGGGGCCTGAACCGAGTGGGCCTGCTGTGGCTTGGACTTCTTCAGCTCCTCATTGATCCTCTTGAAGCACCTGTCATCAGTATGGCCAGTGGCACCGCAGAAGTCGCACTTGTACTGCTTCCTGGGTGGCCTAGAACGTCTGTAGGAGGTGGAGGAAGAGGTGGAGGACGAAGGAAAGGATGCCACAAGGGCCTGTGCAGAGTCTGTGGGATCAGAATGACGCGCACGATTCAAATCCTCGCGCCTGAACGCGTCCTCGAGCTTGGAGCGAGACAAGACGTCCATGAGACTGAGGGAGGAGCGGAAGGTGTCAAACTCGGAGGGAAGAGACCACAAGAGGGCCATGCAAGTGAGCTCCTCGTCCTGCTTCTTGAGATCGAAGCCAGAGTCGCGGAGGTTCTTCAAGACGCGCATAGACTCGTCGACACGATGAATGAGGGACTGGAGGGACTCATCGTTGCGCTTCTTGATCGAAAAGAGGTCCTCCATCGCGTTGAAACGCGATCCAGCAGACTTCTTATTGAACTGCTCCTCTAGTTTGGTCCAAATGGCAATGGGGTCGTCCTCAATGCCATCCAAGACGCCTCTGAACTGCTCCTCAACTGATAGTAAGAGCGCACCAGCAGCCTTCTGAGCATTCCTCTTCCACTCTGCCACCTCCCTTGGGTCAGCAGGCTTCTCCGTTGTGCCAACAGGAGCTGTCTCATCACCAGAGACTAGAAGCCACAGGCCTTTGAGACGAAGCCAGGCCTTGATCTCCTTGGACCAGGAAGGATAGTTGCGATTATTGAGAGGGGAGACAGAAGGGAGAGCGAATGAGGGGTCAGACATGGTGTGGCACGAGCGGCACAAGGAGGGAAAGGTGTTGGAAGCGATATGGGACGATGGGAAAGGCAGGGAAAGCAATGGGGAAGATGTGGCAGCAATGGGGTGTGGCCAGAAAGGAGTGGCACAGCAGAGAAGAGACCAGAAAGTGTCGATAAAGCAATGTAGAGCAAAGTCGCTAGAGGGCAGGGCCCATAACCTGTTGAGCGCAGTGACAATGAAGCGACTGGCACAGAGAGAGTGCCAAAAAGAAGCTCTATAACGACAGGACTGTGGTCCAGAGGGTAAGAGTCTGAGTAGATACAAAGAACAGAGGGGAGCGCACCTGTGGTCCAGAGGGTAAGAGTCTGAGGAAAGAATCGCCCTCGGACCACGGGTATTTAAGCTACACAGAACAATAAGAAACGAAATAGGAAGGTATGACATCAATGGGTCATTACATGTGAAACATCTTACAAAGCGGTCAAAAGCTCCACCTGGAGGTCGGTCCGGAGTGTCAATGACATCACATCGGACCGCCTCAGCCGGCTAACCCGGTGAAACAACTGAAACAAGGTGAGACAAGGTGAAAACAAGGTGAGACAGTCCATATGGAGAAAGAAAGCAATATACCCGCTCTGGGAACGGCTGTAGGGCCGCTCCCGGCTGTAGAGGCGAGTAATCAATGAGTCCCAAAGGGGGCACCCATGTGGCATCCATGCCACATCAACCAGAACGGCCAAAAACAACACTCAGACTCTTACCCTCTGGACCACAGTCCTGTCGTTATAGAGCTTATAATTTGCTTTTGGCATAGATTCTAGAGCCTAGGGTCTATAACAGAAAGGGCTAGATTATGGCAAGACAATAAGGAATGAAAAGAGAGCAATGGAATTTGGTTGAATAAAGAGGAATTTTAGTAGAAGGATAGAGAATGTTTAGGAAAGGGGCAAGGTCTAGGCCATTCTAAGCTGAAAGGAGGGGAAGGTTCTGAGCAATTCTGAAGGAAGCTAAAGGAGCATTCTACCACATTCTGAGCTTTTCTTTTGCTTTCCTTTTTGTTCCTCTGCTTTCCTCCCTATTCTTTTTATTTCTACAGCATTCCTTGTGATTCACAATGACTCTACTTAGCCTATATATACTAGAAAGAAGATTTCCACTTGAAATAGTATATAAGGAGGCTGATTGTCCTGCTTCAGGCAGAGACCATCTCTCCCTCTTACTTTTACTTAGTCAGTCAGTACTAATCAATAAGTTTTTTGAGTGGTTTCAGTTGGAGATAAGCTTCCAGACTTGTAGGGATACTAGACAAACTAGTAGCTCGCCTGTAATCTGTGTAGCACCTCAGCAACTTGTATCACAAAGTTCTTAAGCCTCTCTTCATTATTCTCAACATTTACGGAGTATTATCCTTGTTAGTAGTCCAGCACCACTTCAGAAATTTGCTAAATGGCTTAGGATATTTTCATCGTTGCCTATAACTGTGACCAACATTTGTGTACAGTGCCAATACTAGAGGGTACCATCTAGAACAGCAATCAAACTAACACTAGGTACATCTGGAAAAATAGGAAACCCTGATCATATCTAGAAGTAAAACCATTCCACACCATGACATTGGTTGGAGGCAAACAAAATTGAAGAAAGGGGTTTATATAGATGGGCATGAGTGGCCAGATGTGGTGAAATATTGTTAGAAGGTCTTTCCTTCCTACAATGGCTCAGTATGAATACTATTTAGTAAAATTTGTTGGTCCTAAGCTCACTTAAATGGAGCCAGACCTTGCACTAGGAGAAAAAGCAATCATGACTTTGATATAGAATAAGAGTTGTATGCATGCAGGTGATTTTAAGTCAAATCTCTGGTTAGTAAACCTTAACACAGTATTTGTTGTTTATGTTCATAGGCTACCTGCTGATATGCCATTTGAACCAGGATCAAAAAAGATGAAGTCAAATTAATGAAGAAAAGGGATGCCTGATCCATATTTCTGAGTTTATTGAAGAGGAAAATGGTCAACTTGCTATACAGAATAAGCATAGAAACATTATTTGTGAGTCTCGCAAGATTATCTATCCTGGTGGTTCAAGCAATACTGCCTACTGGGACCACGATTAGCTCCTTGAACAAGTGGAGGATACTCTTGATGTTCTTGTTAAGGCTTATCCAACCTGCACTAGTCTCTTTATTTTTAATCAGTTATTTGCTTATGCCACCCTTAGTTCTAATGCTATCTGGCCATTTCCAATAAATAAAACAAATAGTGGCAAGCAGCCCTTTCAGTACAACACCATCATTCTAGATACTAACCCTGTTGAGGCAAAGCATGGTCAACTTCAGTCTATAAAGACTACTTCTGGAGAATAGAAGGGATTGAAGAATACACTCAAGGAGCATGGATTTGATGTCTTTGGCATACATACCAAATATGTGCCTGTCTGTCCAGTTGAGAATAAGTGCTATTACATAGTGTATCTTCTCAGTAACTAGGCCAATATTAAGAATCAGGTTTCATTACTCAAACAGATGATTGTTACTCATGGTTATTTCTATATCTTCCTCCTGAAGTTTTATTGTGAGCTAAACCTAATTGAGATGGTCAGTTGAATTTTCTTTCATAGCTGTTTCATATTCTTAGTCTTATTGATAATCTATTCAGTATTAGAGACGGGCTAAGTACAGGTTCCATGGAGTTCACAAGGGAAAGTTTGAGGATATAAAAATTCATGCAAAAGAATGTCTCAATGCGTATCCCATGGAGGTCATTCAGTGGTTCTTTAATCATTCATGGAGGTTTATGGATGTGTACAGAAAGGGTTTAACTGGAAAGGCCATAGAGTAGGCCATTTAGAAATAGAAGAGTCACCATACCATTTCGTAGCATGCAATGATGAACTGGGAGTCTATATTGAACTAACTGGGCTTGCACTTCTCAATGTACTTACGCCTATGACTTATAGCACTACATCACCACACAAAAGTTTTGAAAATTCTGCTAAAAAAGTTGGCCAAACCAAAAAGTCACGGGAAAAATCCCAAAAAAGTGGTAATCAACTCCTTCTTGCAACCTGGTTTTTTTGACAAAAAATCTTGGGAAAATCACAAGCTAATCTCCCAGAGCAATGTTGGTCATAAAGATAAAAATGACTAGTAATAAGTATACTATCTTTTTAAGCATCAAGATCTATTTCTTACAAATCTACAAGCACTTTAGCAATAATCTTATAAAAAACCTTAAAGAATACTAGATGATTTTATAAACTAGAGTGATATTTTCTAATATCTATTACAAGCTTAATATCTTAACATTGGGCCAACATGGTTTTTCTCAAGTCTCATGATTAGCCTTATACTATTTTGCCTACTTCCCATATATATTATATAATGACCTTTAGGCCTATAATATTATCTATAGCACTATCAAGCTTATACTATATGTATCTCAAGCATTGACCATATAGATAGCCATAAATAACTCTATAGCATACTACAGTAAGCTTTATTATATGTGCCTATTAGATAGTATAGGTCCTATAATACACTTTTTTTTATCCCTTACAGAGTTTACCTTGTCTTGCTATTATACTCTTTACTAAATATTGCTTTATTTCTTGACCATGGCACAATAAAACCTATGGTTCATAAGCATCTCTATATATGGGTTTTTCTATCTCTTAATATCCCAGCCCTAGCATAATATTGATTTTGCTTGATCTTATGATCTTATGTTTATTCTACTTACTTTGATTTACTATAAATACCTATTTGCAACATTATAATAAACCAGTCTTAAATATTCCTTTAGTTAAAGCTCAACTTTACAAGAAGATCCTACTTGTATCATATTATATTAATATTGCTCTTATTTTACTTAATTAGGCTTATATCCCTCATTGTCTTTATTATTAGAGTATTAGGACCATGTCCTAATATATGCTTTATATATGAATTGGGAGAAAGGTTAGGGGATCTATACAAGATTTAGATGCTAATAACTAGGACCATAGCCTTATATATACCTTGCATATGACTTGAGAAAGTAATTATGAGATACACATATAACTTAGACATAGATAATAAACTTGGATTAATTACCATATACATACTGATGCATAAACACTTACAATATATGACTCATTAATATACTTATATCTATGTAGCTTACTAATATTAATTGTGATTGATTTCTAAATTTATAATAATATAGACAGACATTCATTACAGTTACTATATATGGATATATTGCAGACTATGGATTACTAGTCAGGATTGAGAACTTGATCTTCTAGAAGTCCTAACACCTGTCAAGTAGATTAGCATTTAGAAGCATGGACCAGATCTTAATCCTGTCCTAAATAGCTTATATATACTTATAGCTGAGATAAGCTTTTTAGAAGCTTAGCTTTTTTACTTTGTATACAACTTAATTTTTACACTGCATCTAGCATCTAGCTACCTTTCTAGCTCATGCATTGTAAACTCTGCCAGATCCAAAGTATTATATCTAGTCTGATAAAGCGCTGGATTTGTCTCAAAGTCTTATTCACTCCTATATCACTATTATATACTAAGGACTCACTGCCTATTGAGTCATCTCTTAGAACCCATCAGAAGTCAACTATCAGATTGGAGAAGATAGCCTTGTTTCCAATAAACACTGTGCCAATATTGAGAATCATCTTCTCTACCTTTTTGAAGATAAGGTTGATAGTGACCTGTACTTTCTTACATAAGCCCAAGGACAAGCAATAGTCTTTATTTGATAGACTGTTGCAATCCAAATAGCCTAGGGAATCCTTCTTAGTGCTTATAGCACATGATAAGCCTATTAGCTTAATACTTAAACAAGCTTTCTTATTCCCTATCCTATCTTTATCCTGGAATACCAACTAATATAATCTCTTGCCAAGATTGTTTAATAGATATTGGAAGAAAGAAGCCACAGATCTATTTAAGTGGCATGAAGCCACAAAACTCAAAGACAAGAAGCCACTACTCTAGTTATTAGCCAAGAAATTCCTGAGGAAAGGATTACTATATCCAGGCACTCAGTAATATGACTAACATATGCCAGAGTAGCCATATTCTAGCTACAAGCACATTATAAATGTTTCTTTGATCTGGTTAATAGACTCAGATTTCCCTTTCCCAGGCTTTGTTTTATCAATAACCCAAAAACCCCTAGTCTTCATAGTTGGACACTTAGGACTTAACCTTATCTAAACCAAAAATACCATTAATCTTAATAATGGAAGACCCAGTTACTTTCCAAGTGCACATATCATGGATTTTCAAAGGCATATCATTAGAAATATTGATTTAGAAGGAATCAGAAGAAAACTCATTGAAAAAAGTGACCAAAGAAACCAATATGCCATTTTTATCTTCTAGACCTATACTATCCCAAACTAGGACACACTAGAGGCTACTAGATACTCACTCTATCAAATCAAAATTGACAAAACTGTATTAGTTATCTAAAGAAGAGAGTTTGACCACAAAACTTATTATCACCAAAGTTTTATCATAGGGTCCACCTCCAGCAAAATCCTCACACTTCTCAACCAAATCAATCACATAGTCAGGATGTTAACAAAGACAATGTTTATTGTGACAAAAAACATAAACACTTCTACTATAATGGAATTCTCTAGGGATTCCATGCTATGCCAAACTTATAAACAACTAAACTTGTCAATCTCATTGAAAGGCTCAGATTCCTTAAGTCTAAATTACTCACAAATTGGAATTATAACTTACTGAAACCACATATATATAACCTATCCAGAGAAAAAGCCAGTAGAGTAGACTCTCTCGAAAACATACTCCTGTTTTATCCCTAGTACAAGAAACCTCTTTCCAAGTGAGTTTCAGAATCCTTATACCAATTAAAATCCCCTAATAAGAGTATACTTGAGAATAAGATTTAAGTTGAGGGTCTTTAGATAATTTATGGCCCCCAGCCAATAAAATGTCAACAAATCCTGGAAATCCTAAATCCAAAGGACTGGCTATGGCAAAACCCACCCCCTTTGATGAAAACAGAAAATAAATAAAGCAATTCCTCTATAAAATTGACCTAGTAATCCTTGCTCACAAAAAGGGTTTTCTAGATGAATTCACCAAAATCATGTATGCTCTGATTTACATAAAGGAAAGATCAGCTAGCATATGGTCAAAAAACTTTACTAAAGCTAGAAATAAAAACAATAATTGGGACAAATACATATGGAAAGAAGCAATAGAAAAAACCTTAGTCTATAAGAAAATCTCTACAGACTTTGAATTTAATAAGCAACCAGACACTAGAGACAAGCTGGCTAGAATAAATCAAGATAAAGAATCATTCAATGTGTATCTTTAGCTCTTCAAGCAAATTGACAAACTAGCTAAAGTAAACCTAGAAACTGGGGGGATGCACTTCTTAGGAGGCCTTAAATGGGAATTAGCAAGAAGGATCTACCAAGACCTTATGGAAATCAATAATAAACTAATGGAAAATAAATAATATACTTTATATAGGGTAAAAACAAATTATGGCACTTACACAATTTGGATTTAGAATGTGTAAAACTATGATTAAGTGTAATATTCAATAGGACTCTACTAGTATAGACAATGCTACTTTAATTTGCAAATTTGATCGAAAACATAATTATGAATAATTAGCCATGATCAGCTCAAATTAGTATTATCAATGATTATCAATAATTCAGATCCAACAAGAGAGAGGGATTTTCCAAATGGCCACTAGTAAGGTAGAGGATGGGGACAAGGGTATATGTATGGCATGCCTATATATAAATAAGCACAAGATTGTTGGAGGTGATCTTAATATGCTTAATGCATATATTTCCTATATGGCAGGCAGATATATCATTCTAGCATCACATACCAACATGACTGTCTTTTCCACAGCCTAATAGCTACAGAAAAACACCAAGTTTGAGCATCTTCTATATAACAAGGCAATAAACAATGTGGATAGTGCTAAAAATTATAATATCAATGGTAATAATAATTGTGTGCTACACAAGATAGTATTGACCACTGCACTAATAGACAAGGTCTACAAGGCTGCATGGAGCACATCCCTAAGCCCAACCTGCATGTTGTGTCCTGTAATGACCAGTAGCAGGCATTAGCTGACAATAACAACTTCAATGATCTTGTATGCAAGGCTAAGGTACTAAGGTCTTCATAGTCTCTTGTGGCAGCTTCTAAGCTGCCAACAAAGTGGCTGGGGCATCAATGCATATTTCTCTCTTTCTATGTCCTTTGTAAAGGCAGCTAGAAAGTCAGCAAAAGAGCTACAAGATAATGATGTAGGCATATATAAAGGAGAGTAATATGCTAAAATAGTAGAGAATGTGCCACATCTTTACCTTCTCATTGATAGAGCAGTAGTACTTACTATTTCCTACTACTAATTAAAGACTTCTTGGTATAGAATTAGTGCTAATATTATAAAATTAGAAACCAATCTAGTGCTCACAATATGTTGCTCCTAATTAGGAAATTAGACACTTTTAGATGCTATTAATACTTTTAGATACTTTTAGACACTATTAGATATAATTTGGAGCTAATACAAGGGGATAATTTTCCAGATGCATGTTTTTTTTCTTTTTTTTCTAAAGGTCAAACCTTAGTATTTCTAGGATAGCTCTTCTATCCTTATGATTGCTGCGCTAAAGGGGTCCCTGAACAAGTAGGTTGATTGCTTTTATAAGGCTTAGGCCTACTTCTTCATTCCAGTTGGGTTCTATAACTGGTTCTGGGATTGGTAAGGTTTCTTTAACAATTCCAAGTAGTATTGCTCCTATATGGTGAGCTCAATTCTAGTGAGGTTGAGTTTGTGTCTAGAGTTTGTTTGTCACAAATATGGGCCTATAGTAAGGAATACTATGTATAGTATTGGATTCAAGGCAAGGATGTGAAGAATAATAGACTTGAATGTTGGTACTCTTGTCAAGCTATATCATTCCTATATAGTGAGCTTATCTCTAACTAAGATTAGATTTGGAGTAAAAAGGGAGCCTGGCCTCTTGCTTGTTGACTAATACTAATTTTGGGTATGTGAGTAGACTTTATGACCACAGATAACTAATTAGTTAGGGTCACATAAGGTCAATCCATAATGGTAGTTTAAACATTGTTCTGGATGTTCCATTAGTTTAATGTCTTTATAGACATCATGATTGTAGTTTTCTCTTATCATGCAGAGATAAATATATATATAGTTTTGTCTCATCATATAGAGACAGTAGTGTGTGGGACAGCTTTTAGCATTTGGGTGCTGCCCCTAGTTTAAGAGAAAGGTCATTGTGGACCTTTATCATCATTATTATAGAGTACCTATAAAGGAAAACTTTTTTGCACACCAGATCATTTATTAGTGATATGTATAGGGCCCTAGACCAGGTTTTGTCTTAATAGGGTTCTACTAGGATACAATGGAAACAGTTTATACTATATCAAACTAGATAACTTAGACCTAAGTTAAGGTCAACTTAGTTTAACACCATGAGCTAGGTGATTTCTATTGTCTAACTTATTCCTTTAAGTTACAATAGATTTTGCCCATTGGAAATAGGGGTAGTTTACTGTCATTTCAGACTTGATAAATAGATTGTCATCAACAATGCCATTGATCAATAATCCCTATGCTTGAAGGAACGGGTAGCTTAGGGTCATTATGGACATGGATAGTTTAGCATCATTATAGATGTGTCTGATTGCAAATATTATAGTAGAACAATGGTTATTTTAATATCATTTTAGACATTAGGGCAGAATAGACTAGACTTGTGGGATGGCCATTCCTATATCATACTTCTGTAATATATGGCTGAGGGAGTCTTGTGATCTAGTCAGCCATAACTAAATTCTTGACTTGAGGCACATATTCTAGTTGCTTTCTGACTAGGTCTTGAAGCAGAATTTCTTGTCTTCAACTTTAAGATTAGACTGGACACTCTGCAAGGAAATGCTAGCTCCTTCACATCCCTAGACACCTCATCTGAAATTGAACTAGAATGACCCCATATTCTTTTACCAAAAAGTGAAGGAATATAGAAGCACTTTGATTACTTATAGGCAGGGTTTCATAACACAGAGGTTGGTTCTGTGCTTCATCAAAATACAACCACATTCCATGGATTAGTGGTAGTTTAGTTATTACTCTGGATATGTATAGTTTTATATTATTGTAGACAATGGTAGTTTGATGTTATTTCAGACAGAGGTAGTTTTGTAGATGGAAACTAGTTTATAGTTATTATGGACCAAGCCTTTGGTAGTTTTACATTGTTCTGGATATTATTTTTCTCTACTTTATTGAAATAGCTATTGTTTAATAGAGTGCAGCTCCTATCAATTTGTGTGTCAGCATTTAGGGCCCCTTAATATGGAAACAACCCTATAAAACTAGAGATCCAAAGTAGGATGTCTAAGGCACCTATCACACCTTGATAGTGAGGATTCACCTTACTAAGGTTATACATTATAAATAACCTTGTTCTAGGACTTTTGCACCAGTCATGTTATACCCTTCTTTTTGTACCAAGAAAAGAGAGGGGTGGCTCATTGATACCATAGTATATTGACCTTCAAGGGCTCCCTAATATGGAAAAAGCCCTGTAAAACTAGGGATCCAAATGGAACACCCAATTCATCTGTCAGATTGACCCTTGTTGTTTGTAGCCATTCTAGTTGATGTAGCATATGTGCCACATACATGCCACAATATAGACTCATTAATGACTTGCCCCTACAGCTGGGAGCAGCTCTACAGCCACTCCTAGAGTAGGCATATTCCTTTCCTTCTCCATTTGGACTGTCTCACTTTGTTTTCATTGTTTTACTAGATTGGCTAACTTAGGTGGTCCTGTGTGATGTCATTGATGCTCCAGACTGACCTATAGGTGGAGCTTTTGACCATATTGTAAGGTGGACTATCTGTAATAACCCATTGATGTCATACCTTCCTTTTTTGTTTCTTATTGTTTTGTGTAGCTTAAATACCTGTGGTCTAAGGGTAATTCTTTCCTCAGACTCTTACCCTCTAGATCATAGGTGTACTCCCTTCATCTGGAAAATCACTCCTTTGTATTAAGCTCTAATTAGTTCTATTTATGCATAATTAAGAATGATTAGGATTAGACATTTTTAGCTTACCCCCCTCTAAACCTGTTCTAATTAGACATAATTTTCCTAAATTAGGAATTATTAGGATTCATTATAACTTGAAATTTCGGAAAAATCATAATAAATCAAGCATCACAGTTCTCATAGCCTTCTTATAAAGTCATGTCTATTAGAGCACTAGTTAAATACCTAAACACAGAACATACTTTATAACAAACTTGCCTTCTGCCAGAGTTGAACCAACAACCTCATGTATACAAGCACCTGGGACAGATGCTCTAAGCCACTAAGCCACAAGGTCTAAGATATGAACTTGGTAATCAAAATAAGTAGACATAATATAGGCAACCTCAACATCTCTGATTATATTCAACATTTATCTTTCCTCTATCTTATAAATAAACAGGTCAATAAATACCTAAAAAGTCAGGTCTTTCAGGATTTAGTTTAAACACCAGCTAAGAAGATAATAAACCAATGGAAAATCAATAATACACTTTATATAGGATAAAAATAAATTATGGCACTTATACAATTTAGACTGAGAATATGTAAAACTATGATTCAGTGTAATATTCAATGGGACTCTACTAGTATAGACAATGCTACCTGAATTTGCAAATTTGATCAAAAACATGATTATGAATAATCAAGATTCAATAAGAGAGAAGGGTTTTCCAAATAGCCACTAGTGAGTGTATGTATAGCATGCCTATATATAAATAAGCACAATATTGTTGGAGGTGATCTTAATATGCTTAATGCATATATTTCCTATATGGTAGGCAAATATATCATTCTGGCACCACATACCAATATGACTGTCTTTTCCACAGCCTAATAGCTAGAGGAAAACACCAAGTTTGAACATCTTCTGTATAACAAGGCAATGAACAATATAAATAGTGCTAAAAATTGTAATATCAATAATGATGATGATTGTGTGCTGCACAAGACAGTATTAGCCACTGTACTAATAGATAAGGTCTACAAGGCTACATATAGCATATCCCTAAGTCCAACCCATATGTTGTGTCCTATAATGACCAGTAGCAGGCATTGGCTAACAATGACAACTTTAATGATCTTGTGTGCAAGGCCAAGGTACCAAGGTCTTCATAGCCTCTTGTGGCAGCTGCCAAGCTGCCAACAAAGTAGCTGGGGGCATCAATGCACATTTCTCTCTTTCTATATCCCTTGTAAAAGCAGCTGGAAAGTCAGCAAAAGAGCTACAAGATAATGGTATAGGCATATATGAAGGAGAGTAATATGCTGAAATAGTATAGAATGTGCCACATCTTTACCTTCTCACTGATAGAGCAGTAGTTGTTACGAAACACCTTGCTTATGCTTACCTACTTTTCTCACCTTCTTGATAAGGACTCATAGGACCTTTCTCCCAACCACACCTCGCATTCCTGCTCTATTAATACTTGGTCCGTGCTCCTGTTTGTACATATTTATAGATACTGTGGCGCAGGGTGGAAGCCTTAGGCTATCCACTTCTGTCCAATCTAAGGACTGCTGTTCATACAGTCTCCTCTGATTCTAAGGCATTAGTCTGATCAGTCCTTGACCCCTCTTAACCCCTTTTGGTATTATTTGTGGCTTAGGATTCCCTCGTCTCAAATAGCCGTTCGTGACATCTGGATAGCCTCTCCTTCACAATCCTACCCCACACCTGTCTTTATCCTCTTTTTGCAGCAGAACACTGGCTAGTTACACACGGCGCTAGGCAGTCCCAAAAGACAGGCGTCCGTCGACCGTAATAGTTACTATACACTTCGAGCGAACGGTTGGACGATTCCACTTCAGTGTGGGTCGTTTCAGGTTGTAGAATACTTCTATCTGGTAATCAACCCAGTGGAGGTACGACCAAAACAATTGCACTTGACGTTACGTACGGTATTATACCAGAAGCAGAAATACTATACCCGGCTAGAAAGAGCTGCTGTTGCCTTGACCCTTAAACCTTGATCAGGGTGAGACTAGCGTGGGCTCTTTGATCTAACAAAACGACTTCCCAAGGCTTAGGAAGACACATAGGGCGAGTTCCACATGGAACCAACTACTTGCAGCACTCAAACACATACGTCCACTTTGGACAAACCATCAAAAGAACTTCCAAAGGAAATTGGATTTACGTAGGAAGATAGGATAGCGGAAAAACAGTTGACGCCCCACTAGTAGCCTGGGAAGACAGGAAGGCACCCCTCAGAACTGTCACTACCCCGACCCAAACAAAACCAGTCCTACCACCAATCAACATCCTGAAAGGAGATATCGAAGAAACCCCAATCCCTGCAGGAGTATTAACTCCAGTTGATGAAGAAGACCCGGAACCTGTAGCAGGACCAAGTCAACTGGACCCAAACCCAAATCCACAACCAAACCCCGCACCTAGTGCAATAACAATCGACAACAAAGACGAAATATTAGACAAAGGAAACAAGCTGAGGGACTTCGATGGAACAAGGTCAAAATACAGAGAATGGATCTACGAATGCCATATGTACATTCTAGCCAACCCGACCAAGTACGACACGGACATGAACAAAACACTTATGGTCCTGTCATATATGAGGGAAGGAACAGCTTCACTGTTCGCACAGAAATACTACTTCGACAGAGAACTCTGGGAGTACAAAGCAACGGAAACCAAAAAAACATGGGGAACGTTCAAAGACTTCCTGAAAGAATTAGCCGCCACATTTAAGGATGAAAGTCTCGAATAGAAGGCGAGACAGAAATTATTCACCATGAGAATGGGAAAGCGATCAGCTGACGAATTCATTACAGACTTCCTCATGACAGCAGGAGAAAGTGGATTTGATCTCAAATCCACTGTCGACTATTTCTGCCGAGCCATATACCTGGAAATTCTCAAACAAATTTACAGACTCCCTGACATGCCGACAACCATAGACAATTGGGTAAAATACACCTGCAGGTTCGATAACCAATAGAGGGAGCTGCAGAGCATAAAAAGCTCTGTGCCCTCTACCGTTGTTTGACCAAACAATCCCTTCCGCTACAACTCCTCTAACGCTCCATCATCCATGAATAACTCTGTCGTCCCCATGGCCGTAGATACGGTCCGAACGATCCTTACAGACGAAGAGCGCAACCGCTTAAGGATGGAGAGCAGGTGCTTTTACTGCCATCAGAAAGGACACATGGCAAATCAATGCCCTGCCAGGGGTTTGTCTAGGGTATATGAAGGGTCAACTAGACATGTTCAACAGGGTAGTAGAATGGTGGGGAACCGCTCGGCTCAGGCCAGCAGCAGGATGGGAGGTGGAGGAAGCAGCTATGGCCGAGCGCTCTCGGCAGGAGCTCCAGGCAGTGCTCAGGGAGGCACTACGGCGCAAGGTAGAAGCATGGCGACGACTAACCCATTCCAGGCCAGACTCGCAGCTCACTAGGCCTATGCACCCGGACCGGATGCGCCTGTACATAAGGAGGAGCCTGAGATTAGCCGAGAAGAGATCCAAAGGGTTATAGGAAAGATGAGATGGGACAAACAGGAAGTGCTCCTTCAGGAATTGAGCGAAGGAAGCAAGCAAAAAGAATTGGGTTTTTAAATATGCCTACGGCTCTGGTGTACCGTAGACCCACTCCAGAATCTCCTGTAAAAACAATTGTACGGCTCACTAAATCCAATCAAAAATCGTCCATGAGGATAAATATGCAGCTGAAATACAAAGGAGGAACCACCAAAGCCAGGGTATTAATTGACTCAGGAGCAGAAGGACTTCTCATCGACAGGCAATTCTGCTTAAACAAGAAAATACCAATGCAAAAAATCGACAAACCTATTCCTGTATTCAACGTAGACGGAACAGCCAACGAAGGAGGACAAATCACCAACAAAGCTTGCCTGCTCATGAGAATGACGAACGAGGAAGACAACTACCACGATGAACGATGTGAATTGCTAGTCGCTAACCTAGGAGGAGAAAATATAATCTTAGGGACAGATTGGCTACACGAGCATAACCCACAAATCAATTGGGTAAAAAATAGTCTCATGTTTTCAATATGCACTATCACGTGTCTAGTCAGCCGACCTAGATTCATTATCTAAGCGCTGGCATCTGCACAGCGAAGAAGAAGCAGAGCAGTGGGATACTCCAAGATAGAAGACGAAATTGATGACACCTTCTTTTCCGAATTCTATGAAGAATGGTATTACCAAGATCCACTCGAGATGCTTCCCTTTGAAGTGATTCACGTAAGTTCCATTGGAAACAAGTCACAACAACTGGCAGAAAAAGCAAACAAAACAAAAACAGAACAACCCATTGAGGAAATAGTTCCAGCATACATGCTCAAGCAATTCGCCAAAATCTTCAGCCAAGAAGCTTTGCAACGACTTCCAGAACATTCACAATGGGACCATAAGATCGATATGAAACCAGGATGGGAACCAACGGGATGTAAACTGTATCCCTTGACAGAAGAAGAAGAAGACTAGCTACACGAAATGCTTCAAGAACATTTAAAGCGGGGAATCATTAGAATATCCAAATCCCCACAAGCATTGCCCTTTTTCTTCATAAAAAAGAAGGACGGAAGCTTACAACCGGTTCAAGATTATCAGAGACTAAACGAATGGACAATAAAAAACAAATACCCACTACCCCTAATTGACGACGTAATAAAAACCATTGCAAAACCAAAAGCAAAGATCTTTTCCAAATTTGATGTCAAGTGGGGATATAATAACATCCGCATAGCAGAAGGCGATGAATGGAAGACAGCCTTCATGACCAAATTTGGCCTGTTTGAATTCCTTGTCATGTTCTTTGGTCTTTGCAACTCACCTGCCACTTTCCAAATGATGATGAACATCATCTTCCACAACCTCATTGTTGTGCAAGTCCTTGCGGTTTACATGGATGACATCTTGGTGTTTACAAAGACTATTGAAGAACATCGGCGCATGACGACCCAAGTCATGCAAATACTTTTGGACAACGATTTATTCCTGAAACCCTCTAAATGTACTTTTGAGACGAACACGGTTGAATACCTTGGATTCATCATTTCCGCGGATCATATATCCATGGACCTGGTTAAGGTAGATGGCATTGCCGCCTGGCCAACTCTGAAGAACTTAAAGGAGGTACAATCTTTCCTCGGTTTTGGAAACTTCTATTGAAGATTTATCAGCAACTTCGCTACCACGGCTCGACCCCTTAACAATCTCACAAAGAAGGACGTGTCATTTGAGTGGACCAGTGAACAAGATGCCGCCTTCGAAACCCTAAAGAAATGCTTTACCTCCACCCCTGTCCTCATTTACCCCAACGGCAACAAACTGTTCTGTCTTGAAACTGATGCGTCCGACTTTGCCTCTGGCGCCATCCTATCACAAGAAACCCCCAACGACGGATGGCACCCTGTGGCTTACCTGTCCAAATCTTTCAATATGGCGGAGCGCAATTACGATATCTTTGACAAAGAATTGCTTGCTATGATACATGCCCTCGATCACTGGCACGTGTACCTTGAAGGCGCATGACACCCATTCGAGATTTGGTCTGATCACAAGAACCTTCTATACTTCTCTACCGCAAGAACTCTTTCCCGTCGACAAGCACGTTGGTCACTTTTTCTTTCCCAATTCGACTTCATCCTCGTGCACAAGCCTGGTGTCACCCACCGACCCAATGCTCTGTCCAGGCATCCAGATCTAAAAGAGGGGGTAAAATCTGACAACAAAGATTGGGTGATACTACAACCCTAGATATTCATTAAAAGTGCAACAGGATGAGGAACAGTTGAAATGCTTGATAGCCAGCTGAGACAAAAGCTAAAAGACATCACAGCTAGAGACAAAGAAGTAATGGAAGCAATGGAGCTTATCAAAGCATTAGGACCTAGAGCACTCTCAAAAGGATTACAAGAGTGGAATTACGAAGACAACCTCATCTGGCGTAGAGGAAAAATATATGTTCCTCCAGATGATGAACTTAAAAGACGAATCACAAAAATGTATCATGATTCACCCGCAACGGGACACCTAGGAAGATGGAAAACCTATGTCTTAGTATCAGACAATTTCTGGTGGCCAGGAATATCCACGTTTGTAAAAGAATACGTAACAGGATGCGCAACATGTCAAAACACAAAAAACATCATGCACCCCACACGCACCCTGCTTATCCCAAATGAAATACCGGAAAGACCTTGGCAAACAGTCACAATGGACTTTATTACTGATCTTTCCCAAGTTGGACCGTATAATGCTATTCACGTAACCGTGGATAGAAGCACCAAGGGCGTTGTCTACACCTCATGCGATAAAACCATAGATGCCGAAAGAACTGCTGATCTCTATATGAAAAATATCTGGAAACAATACGGGCTTCTAAGGAAGATTGTATCCGACAGAGGTCCACAGTTCGCGGCTAGATTCACAAAAGAACTATGGAAAAAGCTAGGAGTAACAACAGCACTATCAACCGCTTACCATCCAGAAACAGATGGAGAAACGGAAAGAGTCAATCAGGAGCTCGAATAATACCTACGAGCATTCTGCAACTATGAGCAAACGAATTGGCCTGAATTATTGCCATATGCAGAATTTGCACACAACGTCAGGGAACATTCAGCAACTCACCAATTGCCATTTAAACTCATGTATGGCTATAATCCAACCTTTGTACCTCCGATCACGCCGAGATCCGATATCCCAGGCGTAGAACAAAGGTTGGAAAGGCTAGAACAATTACGGCAAGAAACGAAGGCCAGCCTGGAAGTTGCAGCTGAACTAATGAAAGGGAAAACAGCCGAAAACAAAGTCAAATTAGAAGCAGGACAGAAGGTTTGGCTATCGGGAAAAAATATCACCACCACGCATCCGAAAGACAAACTAGCCCTGAAACTGCATGGACCATTTGAAATAGAAAGCAAACTAGGACCAGTGACATACAAATTAAAGCTTCCGCCGACGTGGAGAATATACCCCATATTCCATGCCTCGTTAATCGTACCTTATCAAGAAACAGCTGTACACGGCCCCAATTTCGAACAACCACCACCTGACCTCATAGACGGACAGGAGGAGTATGAAGTCGAAGAAATTCTTGACAAGAGGAAACGAGGATGCGGGTATCAATACCTAGTACACTGGAAAGGATACCCGAACTCCGCAGATGAATGGGTCACAAGGGCGAACCTAGGGAATGCCAAAGAACTTTTGGAAGCATACGATGCGCGACATCATAACTTACCACTATGAGCAGCTTTCGCAAACGTCGAACAAACAAAATCTAAAATGTATAAAAACCTGAACTCAATCATTGCAATCCCCTCATCCCTTCAATCATTCATCCACTCCCACAGCAAACATGTCTTCCAGCAAATCCATCTACCTTTCCTTTGAAGACACTCTTGTCGAATAACCTTACGAAAAAACACCCTCCACTGAACCCTCTATCCTCTCGACCCCCAAGATGTCTATAGTAGAAGAATGATCCATACCATAGGACACAGATGAAGAACAAGCAGCGTGGGAAGCAGAAGAAGGATTCGATGAGTATCTTGGGAGATTGGACAAAAACGAACGATGAGAAGACAAGATGATCAGATGACTCACAGAGGACTTTGATAGACCTTCACCTTCCCGTTCCCCCTCTCCACCACCCCTCATCCGCACACAAGGCAATGGGATCATATTTCCTGACAGAGAGACATACCTAATGACCCCCGTCGCCTACATGATGAGACTCATTGAAGGTACACCAAACACTGAGTTTGTGTCAGGACCCACGCGACCGGAGATACAAAGGGCGTTGGAGATTTTGGAAGAAGAAAGAAGCTTTGTCCGACATGTGTAGAGGGCTTTGCAGATTCGGGAAGGAACACTCATCGCCCGTATCAATGCGGGCGAGAGAAGACTTACGGGCTTGAATCGAACTACACACCTTCAAGACTCCTTTCATCCCGCTGACGACATCACCCCCGTCACTGAATATCACATGCCTACTACGGCTGTGGTATCTCGTGCCTCGTCTTCAGCCTCAAATGGAGCACCGCTTTGCCCAATGCCAGGGGCTTATCCCATAGAACGTGGTAGGGGAAGGGATATCTATAGATTCACACAGATTTTGCCCCGCTACCACGTCATACCTGCGCAACTGGGAGTAATCCCCTCCTCTACCCAAACTTGACCTCCCCTCCCCTTCGTCGAATATGACTCCAGCGGACCCGTTGTCCTCTGCCCTCGAGGTGCTTGAAGAACGAGATGCTGACGTCCGGTACGACGTAAAACTGCCAGGGCAAATGATGGTTTGAATCCGTTGGGCTGGTACTCACTGCTATGATGAGACCAGGGACTCGGTTCTAGAACACAGTCCCCGCATGGTTGGTAATGAGGTAGGGTATCATGACGTCCGTACTCAAGGGCTATCACATCATGACTCGACTGTAGGCAGCGAGAATCTGTGTCCTAAGTATTATTTTGTATAACTCTGTTTGCGCGCATTGCTTATGTTTTTCCTGGACTATTACTTACTATCTCTGGCACTGATGGCCTAGAGGGGGGGGTAATGTTACGAAATGCCTTGCTTATGCTTACCTACTTTTCTCACCTTTTTGATAAGGACTCGTAGGACCTTTCTCCCAACCACACCTCGTGTTCCCACTCCATTGATACTTGGTCCATGCTCCTGTTTGTACATATTTATAGATACTGCGGCGCAGAGTAGAAGCCTTAGGCTATCCACTTCTGTCCAATCTAAGGACTGCTGTTCATACAGTCTCCTCTGATTCTAAGGCATTAGTCTGATCAGTCCCTTGACCCCTCTTAACCCCTTTTGGTATTGTTTGTGGCTTAGAATTCCCTCGTCTCGAACAGCTGTTCGTGACAGTAGTACTTACTATTTCCTACTAATAATTAAAGACTTCTTAGTATAGAATTAGTGCTAATATCATGAAATTAGAAACCAATCCAATGCTTACAATGTGTTGCTCCCAATTAGGAAATTAGACACTTTTAAAAGCTATTAACACTTTTAGATACTTTTAGACACTATTAGATATAATCCGGAGCTAATACAAGGGGGTGTTTTTCCAGATGTTCTGCTCTTTGTATCTACTCAGACTCTTACCCTCTGGACCATAGTCCTGTTATTATAGAGCTATCTTTTGGCACTCTTTCTGTGCCACTTGCTTTATTGCCACTGTGCTCAACAACCCCTTGACAATAAGGGTATAAAAACTGCCCTATTACATGTATACCATTATAGAACAAGATCCACTATGTGTATAGCAAATGCATCGTGAGTATGGTTGGGTACCTTTCCCACCTTTTTGTTTTTTTTACAGTTTTAAGACATATAGGTCTGATAGTTTTGATATTATCCTGGACAAAGATAGTTTAATGTCATTTTTGGACAAGAGTTATATAGTTTAACATAGTGAGAAATGAGGTCAACAACAATAATAATAATGATAATGACTAGTTTAGGGTCATTACAGACCAATAGAGTAGTATCCTGTGCATAAAACTATTGACTAGAATATAGGAGGTCCTTTCCTTTTAAATATCCAATAATAGGTAAGGAGTTCCTCAACTTCCTTACCCCTTTTCTTTGCCTTATGCTCTGCCCTCTAGTCAATGAATGTCATTAGTAGTTGTTATCCTGATAGTTGTCACTATCTTTATTAGGTCTGTAATAAGGGTCCACATCATCATAATTTCCTGGATTGTCCAATGCATCCCAAGCATCTAATTCACTCTGAGTCCAGTAGTGATTTCATTGAGTCTTTGAGTCAATATGCTGAGTTTATTGATTACTTCAAGAATTCAGGCCCTCATTTATGTGAAGTTGAGGAGTAGGAGTAGACACTCCATTTTATTGTCATAGGCTTCTGCCAGTTGGTGTTCCATGATGGTGGGGCATCTAAGTTCCTTGATTTTGACAGCTCTTGTTTCATTGATAGATGGGTGGTTCCTCCTCATTAGTATTCCAAATGCTGTAATCAGTATTTTAAACTCCATAATTGGGGTTTGAGGGGCCCCTGCCTCTTGGAGAGCTTATGTGTTCTTTTAGAGGAGTTTGAGTAGTGGTGGATAATGTTGATGGAGTTTGGGTATATGATATTGGGATTCTAGCCTCTGTTAAAGAGGGCTAGGTAATGACACAAAAAGAATGAACTCACTGTAATGTGATGGGTCTGAGTTCTCCTAGGAAGAAGAGTGCTGGTAAGAGTTCTCAATTAATATATAGGGTGAACTCTTCTAAATGGATAAGGAAAGTGCATGGTCATTCCTCTTCTGATTCCTCCCATGTAGCAATATTGGAATATGTCCAAAGTGAGTCTCTAGATCTGTTGGCTTACACTAGCCAATTGTCAGGGTACATCATTCTGTTTATTTCTTAGTTGTCCTACTGAGAAATTAGCAAGTTGCTATAATGCCATGGCAGTGGCCATTTATATTATTGCAAAGATAGTGTTTCACTGTAGAAGAGCATCTGTGTGTTGTTCCAATTCTCCAGAGTAAGAATTTGTACTATCAGCAGGTCCTCCCAAGGCCACAAGAGTTGCTCCACTAGTTGGTACTATATCTAGTAAAGCTCCTGGTAGAATTAAAACTATGCTAGCTACTCCATGGCTTGATTGTTGATCTTCACCTCCTAAATATAGTCCTATGTGACTTTTATTTCCAGTATCCATCATGACTCCAGTAGGATGTGGAACTCAAATTGTAGATCTACTGGGACCACTAGTGTTTCTGTCATTAGTACCCTTATTCCATGATGGGTTTCTAGTGCTTTTCCATAATGGTCAATTGGCACTTCCCTTTCCTTTCTATTCCTCATTGTCATGAGTTCCGACCTATTGCTTTGTGACTTTCACACAGTGCTTAATCATATTTCTTAAGGTTAGGGTTGGATCTGAGTTTTGTAGTTTAGTTTTAAATGGCTATGAAGATGAAATATTCTATGTTAGTTGCAGACTATGCATTGATTGTAGGCTACCTACAGTCTGAGTGTGGCCTGTGTATAGTCTGTGTGTAATCTATTATCAGCTATATACTTGTGACTTGATTACCTATTACATGTGCTCTCATTTTGTATGCTTTTATTGTATATGCTCTTATTGTGTTTGCTTCTGTCATATGTGCTCCCATTGTGTGTGCTTGAATTAGGTATGCTCATATTGGGTATGCTACTATTGTATGTGCTTTTATTAGATGTGCTCTTGTTGGATGTGCTCTTATTGGATGTGCTCTCATTAAGTATGCTCTTATTGAGTGTGCTCTCATTGGGTATGCTCTTATTGGATATGCTCTTATTGGGTATGCTCTTATTGGGTGTGCTCTTATTGGGTATGCTCTTATTGAATGTGCTTTTATTGTATGTGATATGCTTTTGTTAGATATGCTCTAGTTAGATGTACTTCCATCATGTATGCTCCCATTTTATGTACCCACATCATATGTGTTTTTATCAGATATGCTCTAGTTAGGTGTGCTCCTATTATATGTGCTCCCATTACATATAGTGTGCTCCCATTATGTGTGCTTCCATTGTGTATACTCCCATTGTGTATATACCTATCACATGTGCTTCTATTAGATATGCTTTGGTTGGGTGTGCTTCTATTATGTGTGGTATGCTCCTATTAGATGTGCTCTAGTTGTGTGTGCTTTGATTATATATGCCCCTATTGCATATGCTCCTATTGCATATGCTCCTATTGCATATGCTCCTATTGCATATGCTCCTATTGCTTGTACTCTTGTTGCATGTGCTCCCATTGCATATGCTCCTATTGTGTGTGCTTTTATTGTGTATGCTTCTATTGTGTATGCTCCCATACTCTTATCATGTGTGCTCTTATTGTATGTGCTCTTGTTGTATGTGCTCTTGTTGTGTGTGCTCCTATTACATATGCTCCCATTGTATATATTCTCATTGTGTGTGCTTCCATTGTATGTGCTCCTGTTGTATGTGCTCCTATTAGTTTCATTGCACTTCTTTTATAGGTTATTGGACATTTTAATCTAACTTGAATAATGTTCTTAGAGTTTTCCACTACTATAAAAGACATATACACAGAATGCATAGATTTAGCAGGTATTGAGTTAGAAATATAAGGTACATTGATAGTTAGAGTCAGAATATTTCACCTCATGCTTTATGAATTTTGTCATATTTTGTCAGGTTCTCTTTTTGGATTTTTGGTGCAGAAAATGCTTTGATCAAGAGAAGAGAAATTAATAATTTGGGTTCTCATGTGGTTTTCATGTATTGCCATGCGAGATACTGCCCTTGCATTTTTTTTAGATTGTCCTTATTTACAGTTGAGAGAATAGTAGTATTTAGGATAATAATGGGTTGTTTGAGTATGGTTGAGGGTCCTCTCTTATCAAATTGTCCGGTGTCTAGGTTAGTGATGGCCAGGATAATATCAGAAAAGGAGTTTTGGAATGAAGATGAGACTGTTGAGTTGTCATAAAGGAGCACAATTATAAGGGTTAAGAGAGGCAGTGGAGGTTTGACTCTTAGCTATAAGGGGGCTTGAGTATCCCTTTTTATATACTCATAGTTTGATTTCTATGGGACAAGGTTTATAAGGGTATGCCTTGTGGAAATCTTATAATGCTTTTCTAATAGTCCTTTTGGAAGGGTATAAGGTTTCCCTGTGTTGTCAGCTTCTAGGTACCCTTTCCACTTCACAAGGTATCTGATCATCTGGAAAACACCCCCTTATATTAGCTCCGGATTATATCTAATAGTGTCTAAAAGTATCTAAAAGTGTTAATAGCATCTAAAAGTGTCTAATTTCCTAATTGGGAGCAACATACTGTGAGCATTGGATTGGTTTCTAATTTCATGATATTAGCACTAATTCTATACTAAGAAGTCTTCAATTATTAGTAGGAAATAGTAAGTACTACTGCTCTATCAGTGAGAAGGTAAAGATGTGGCATATTCTATATTATTTTAGCATATTACTCTCCTTTATATATGCCTGCACTATTATCTTGTAGCTCTTTTGCTGACTATCTAGCTACTTTTAAAAGGGACATAGGAAGAGAGAAATATACATTGATGCCCCTAGAAACTTTGTTGGCAGCTTGGCAGCTGCCACAAGAGGCTATGAAGACCTAGGTACCTTGGCCTTGCACATAATATCATTAAAGTTGTCATTGTTAGCCAATGCCTGCTACTGGTCATTATAGGACACAACATATGGGTTGGGCTTAGGGATATGCTATATGCAGCCTTGTAGACCTTGTCTATTAGTACAGTGGTCAATACTATCTTGTGCAGCACACAATCATCATCACTATTGATATTACAATTTTTAGCACTATTTATATTGTTCATTGCCTTGTTATACAAAAGATGCTCAAACTTGGTGTTTTCCTATAGCTATTAGGCTGTGGAAAAGACAGTCATATTGGTATGTGGTGCCAAAATGATAGGAAATATATGCATTAAGCATATTAAGATCACCTCCAACAATCTTGTGCTTATTTATATATAGGCATGCCATACATACACTCTTGTCCCCACCCTCTACCTCACTAGTGGCTATTTGGAAAACCCCTCTCTCTTATTGGATCTTGATTATTCATAATCATGTTTTTGATCAAATTTGCAAATTCAGGTAGCATTGTCTATACTAGTAGAGTCCCATTGAATATTACACTCAATCATAGTTTTACATATTCTCAGTCCAAATTGTATAAGTGCCATAATTTATTTTTATCCTATATCAAGTGTATTATTGATTTTCCATTGGTTTATTATCTTCTTAGCTGGTGTTTAAACTAAATCCTGAAAGACCTGACTTTTTAGGTATTTATTGACCTGTTTATTTATAAGATAGAGGAAAGATAAATGTTGAATATAATCAGAGATGTTGAGGTTGCCTATATTATGTCTACTTATTTTGATTACCAAGTTCATATCTTAGACCTTGTGGCTTAGTGGCTTAGAGCATCTGTCCCAGGTGCTTGTATACATGAGGTTGTTGGTTCAACTCTGGCAGAAGGCAAGTTTGTTATAAAGTATGTTCTGTGTTTAGGTATTTAACTAGTGCTCTAATAGACATGACTCTATAAGAAGGCTATGAGAACCGTGATGCTTGATTTATTATGATTTTTTCGAAATTTCAAGTTATAATGAATCCTAATAATTCTTAATTTAGGAAAATTATGTCTAATTAGAACAGGTTTAGAGGGGGGTAAGCTAAAAATGTCTAATCCTAATCTTTCATAATTATGCATAAATAGAACTAATTAGAGCTTAATACAAGGGAGTGGTTTTCCAAATGATTCCTTGCCCTTGATATTTTGAGTCTAAAATAGCCTCCACCTTGTAATGTTCTTCATCATTGAATATCTTTAGTAGAGGTTTGATGAAGTTGGCCCCATGGGCTTCTGTTTCCTTGTATTCAGTTAGCATGGCTGCATGGAATACAGGGTGGACTTTCCAGTGATCAGAGATTTTCAACTTATATGCCAGGGATCTAACCTTTCCTATGATTTTGAAGGGACCATATTGCCTCAGTGCTAACTTGAATTTGGGGTGCATGGTCTAAATATGGGTTTCTTCTAACCAAACTTGGATTTCTTCTTCCTATTAAGGAAGTTTCTGGCTAAAGTATCAATCCTTGGCTTATTGTGCTGCCATTTATAAGCTAGCTATGGCTTCTTTCTATACTTCTATAATTGTCCATATTTGTTCTGTCACTATAGATACCTTGGTCTCTAGCACTGAGTTGGCTAAATAAAAAGGGTTGGAGCCATATAGAACTTTGAATAGTGGTTTCCCAGTAATAGAATATCTCTGTGTATTATGAGAGAATTTTGTGAATGGGAGAAGATCCACCCAATTATCTTGGTGATAGTTACAGAATGTTTGGAGAAATTATTCAATTTTCTGATTGACCCATTCTATTTCCCTATCTATTTAGGGATGGTATGCCATGCTAAGAGCAGCAGTACAGAAGAAGAGTGTCTCTGGAACGAAGTAGAAACTGTTGGGACCTACCACTCTAATACAGGGAACCGGCGCTGGTAATCCCTGAAGATTCAGAACAAGAGGAACTAACCTCACAATCAGACTCCAACTTATCATTAAACCAAACACCGATCAACACCCGAAATGAACCACTCGCTGAAATGTCGGGACAAGCTTCGACTTCTACAAATGCCCCTCCCACGACAGTACAACCCAGGAGAGGAAAGGCCAAACTCCCAGACAACTATACAGGCGACCACATTGAATCCCAGAAATTCATGCTCCAATGCCTTCTTCTTTTCACAGCAGAATCTGACCGGTACAAGACTGATCAGGACAACATATCCCTTGTGCTCTCATGCATGAGATATAGTACAGCAAGAGCTTGGGTAGAGAACTTCCTCCTCAAATCAGTAGGGGCAGACCCCCCCACTGACCTAGGCACCTGGGCAAACTTTTTAGCAAAGTTCAAACTACAATTTAGGGAGACAGGCAAGACTGATAAAGTGCAAAGCGCACTTATGGCTTTCTCCCAAGGACAAATGATGGTTGACAGATACTCCAACCAATTCATCCTTATTGCCACTGACACCAACATCTCCAACAAGGAACAAGTCCCTTACTTCCAACGTGAGCTAGACCCACGCGTCATGGACAAAATATATGACAAGGAAGTGCAACCAAAGGACACCATTCAGGATTGGATTAACACGGTGTTACGCTAGAGGTGGCTCTAAGTGCCGAGCACAACACCAAAACAACCTCTAATGCAGGGGTGCTAGAGCTAGTATCTGATACACAAGGAATCATTAGTGAGGACTTTAGAAATAGATGGTGCACTTAAGACGCAGCAAGGAGTATGAGGTTATAGCGCCCAATGGCTTCAGGACTGCACCAAACACCGACCAAACATTCGGTCAGTCATGTCGGCGATTCAGTCGGTAACGAGGAGGTAGTGTCGCAACTGACAACTATGTGCTTCAAGAGCCACACGGGACTCTGACAATATACAAGGGAGGATGAGGGGTACGAGTGAAGAGATGAGTACAAATGCAAACAAGGCCAGACAACAAAGATGACAAGTTTTCAGAAGTCGATGAAGATGATTTCGATGGTTGAGATGAGTGCAAATGAGCTCTAAACTGTGGGGTGCAAAAGCTGGTTTATTCCAGAGTTGTATGTAGGTTTTTATAGTAAACAGAGCCCCTAAGTAAAATATTAAATAAGAAATGAGAGTAGATGTCGAATGGGCGCCAAGCCTTAGCAATTAGAGAAGATAAGACAGTAGGTGAGATGTCCATATGGGTTCCAAAGGTGACAAGGTAAAAGTTAATCAGTGATGACGAAATCTCGAACGTTCGGGATCCATCACCTGAGCGTAGGAACAAGTCCTCACCAACCCAATGCTGAACGAGTTGACAGAGGAACCAGTCCTCACTGCCCAGAACCCACCATTGCTGTTCTTACCCTAAATCTCAACAATTTCTCGGATGACAATGCTAAGGATTATGCCAAGTTCAAAGAAAGGGAAAGGACCCACCAACTATCGCCAAGGTGGAATTTTTAAGATACACCACGGCATGAAGGCTCTGATGACCGAAACTCACCGAGCATTAGCGAACCACCAGCTAGAGTTCCACCTCCTGCTGGAGTTGCGCCAAATGCTGGAGTTGCAGGTCCCTCGGGACTATGAGCAAGAACTGTAACTCAACTTCCAAGCCATGGAGCAACTGAATCAGTATCAGTTCTACCAGGAACTCCACACTCACCAGTACCAGCTGGTAGACAGATTCCCAGCTCTATGGGAAGACCTACCCCTCATGCAAATCCTCACTCCAGAGAATTGGAATGACATGCAGATGCACTTCTCCAGTGCAACACCATCTCCGTGGTAATACAAATGGCCACAGCCATGGCCCTCCAACGACTCACTAACTTTTCAGCAGGGCAACCCGGAAATGAAAATAGCGATGTACCTCGATGACTGGCTAGTGCCAGTCTCCAGATCAGAATGCTCGCCCTCCAGACCAACCCTGACACAGCCTCCTGGTACAAACATAATGATAGATGACCACAAGCTCTCCTCATCCACCCTGATGAGTTCTCTCAGTATGTCAACAGAGAGCTCCTTCCAGCTCTCCTCTTCACTGGAGAACTGGGGAATGTCCAACTAAGCAGAACTGACCCTTTCCACATTGTCACTTGGAACATACCATGTCCCGGAGAATATCCCGTGCCTGTATCAAATCCAAGAAGGCCTCTGTACATGGTCGTGGAACGCCCTTGTCCAAGATAACGAGAGGTTCATACAGTGCATAGCAATTCCACGACCTCCTCCTCTCACCGGGTACAAAACATTCCCATATCCCAGGGTGGTACCGACAAGGAGGAACTGCCCATCTATCAAAGAAATGAAGGAAGAAGAAGTCGGGGAAGCCAGGCAACCCTCCAATGTGGAACAACTGTTGGCAGGGGTATTCAACACTGGCCTGGAACACCTCCTACTAGTGCTCGATTTTGCATGGACGAGGGACAGAATAACCAAAGTAGCCACAGAACTTGCTGCGCTGACTTGGAGACTCAAAGAAATCGCTCTTGGACTCAATCCGAGCTTGATGCATGGGATGCTTTAAATGATCCGGGAAACTATAATGACACAGATCCCTATTATCGACCCGACAAAGGAGGCGATGGGTATCAAGGACCTTACAATTACTAAGAAAGACTAATAACAAGGCAAGAAAGGGGGTAAGGAAGCTAAGGAACTCCTTCCCGATAGGAGTTAAGGTCTGAAATGACCTAAAAATAGTTTGTCTGCAACAACATAAAACTAGGTTTGTCTCTCAAGATGTTAGACTGTATGACCTTGTCCAAAAAAGACATTAAACTACCCCACGTCTGGGATGATGTCTAAACTATTGGACCTGCATGTCTTCAAACTGTAAAAAGACAAGAAGGCAGGGGAAGTACCTGACCACCCATCCTAGTTCAAATGATGGTAAGAATCAAGGGCACATAAGCAGGCATAATTCCATGTACAACCTATGGTGGAATCCTTCTACATCCTTGCTGTCAAGGGGTAATCTGACAGATGCACCAAGCATCCCATTTAGATCCTCAGTTTTACAGGGTTTTTTCTGCATTAGGGAACTCTCTACATGACAAACTCTACTCGTAGGTGTCAACAAGCCAGCTCTTCATCTTGGTACAATGAAGGTGCCCGTACATAACTGGTTGCAAGTCCGAGGCCAAGAATTATGATGCATAACTTGTTAAGTGAACCCTCATAGTCAAGGTCTGCCTGGTGTTTTGGACGTCCCACTTTGGATCTCCAGTTTTACAGGATCATTTCCACATTAGGGGATCCTAACTGCTAATGCATGAGATAAGTAGAGTCCGGGCTACCTCTACTTAACGTGCTTCCTCCAAGGAATGTGAGGCCACAAAATTATATCCAGAACAATGTAAAACTACCAAAGGCTTGGTCCACAATGACTATAAACTACTAGGGTCCACAATGATGTTAAACTAGTCCTCATCCAAAATAATGGAAAACTACCCCTCATCCAAGATAATGTTAAACTACCATCAACCCAAGGAGTGTGGTTGTATTCTAGTGAAGTGTGGATTTTTGGGAGGATCTGTGTCGCAGAACCCTGCCTGTAAGTGGTCAAAGTGCTTCAATGTTCACTTG
Organism: Heterobasidion irregulare TC 32-1; assembly: GCF_000320585.1. Classification (NCBI taxonomy): domain Eukaryota; kingdom Fungi; phylum Basidiomycota; class Agaricomycetes; order Russulales; family Bondarzewiaceae; genus Heterobasidion; species Heterobasidion irregulare. Next base: position 1,336,122 of record NW_009258205.1, on the reverse strand, counting down.
CTTTTCGGTAAAAGAACATCGGGTCATCTTGGTTCAAATCCAAGCGAAGGGTCTGGGGATGTAGAAGAGCACACATCTCTTCACGGCACACCCAGTCTAGTCCTGGAGTCAAAGTACAAGAAATTCCACTCCAAGACCTAGTCAGGAGGCAACTAGGACAGGTGCCTCGAGTTAGGAATCTAGTTAGACGGGCTAGATCACATGACTCTCTTTAGCTCACATCATGGAAGAACGACAAGAGCAGGCCACTCATCTTGAAAAAGGGTCTATTCTACCACCGCATCCAAAAAGACATTAAACTACTGTCCCTTTATTCTAGGGATCATAGGATGTCATCTCAAGATTGAGATAGCATCACGTTCGCAATGATGGAAAACTATTTGTCCCTTTTTGCATAGGGATTGTGTGGTGGTGTCTTTATTACCAAGACATCACCATGTCCGGAATGACACTAAACTACCATCCTTTCAAGAAAAAGGATTGTGTAGCGACATCTTAATCACGAAGGTGCACCGTGTTCACAATGATATTAAACTACCTGCTCCTTACTGCATGAGAGTTGTGATTGGCAACCCTGGGTCCTAATCGTCCACAACAACAGAAAACTATTCGTCCCTTTCCCGATAAGGATCGTAAGATAGCATCTTAATCACAAGAAGATGTTATCAATGTCCAGAATGACATTAAACTACTGTCCTTTCAAGCGTAGGGACCATGCGTGGCAATCTTCACAAAGATACCGTGCATTCACGACGACGTTAAACTAGTGCCCCTCAGAGCTTAGGGGTTGTTATTGATGTCCATGCCATTGGACACCAATACGTCTGCAAAGATGTTAAACTACTTGTCCCTTTCTGGTACAGGGATTATTGGTCAACATCATTTTGACGAAAATATGTCAACAGTCATCCACAATGACGATAAACTATTTGCCCCTTTTAGCATAGGGATCATCATCAACGTTGTTCTTGATGAGAATGACGCTGATAACGTCCGAAATGACAGTAAACTATCTTCATCCTCAGAAGGCTAAGTCTATCGTGACTTGAGGGACATAGTCAGACGATAGCACCCACCTATGGCATGGCGTTAAACTGCAAGCTCGCCTATAGCATGACATTAAACCACTGACTTGCCTACCTCACGGCATTAAACTGAGCAGTCTCACAACATTGAGACGTTACAAGTTATCCAGTTTGATATAGCATAAACCGTTCCCCATCATGCCTCAGTGGAATCTGGAGCAGGTAAAATCTGGTCTAGGGCCCTATGCACATAACCAGCAAATGATCCGGCATGCAGAAGCATCTTTCCCCACAGATACTCCATGTTAATGATAAAACAGGTCCGCAACGACCTTGAAAGTAAACTACTAGGAGGTGCAGAGCGCCTTAATATCGTCCGTAATGACGATAAACTACGGACCATCCAGAATGATATTTAAACTACTATTATGGATATATCTCGCAACCTGACAAATATATCAGCTGTGGTCTTGATATCTATTTGTGCATGTGAACGGGCAGACTTGGAGAAGAAGTCAGACTCCTCCTTACTCCTCACTGCACCCTTCAAGTCTAATTCTCTTCACATACTTGCCTCGAACCCAACACTACATGTGGTATTCCCCACTATAGGCCCACATTTGTGACAAACAAACTCTGGATGCCGTAAACTGCCTTACCGGAGATGAGTCCACTGTATGGGGACAATACTGCTTGGGATTTAGCTAGTAACCTCACCGGAGATGAGCTCACCGGATGGGAGCAATACTGCTTAGGACGACGATAGGGTAGCCTGGAGAAGTAGGCCTAAGCCTTCGTAAAGTGATCAACCTACTTGTCCGTGGGCACGCTTCATCGTCAAGAGGAACTAACAAGTCATGAGGATAGACAACTATTCTGGAAACACTGAGGTTTGGCCCTTGAAGAAGGAAGAAGAAGATAATGATGACACAAATCAGAACCCACAAGCTAGAGTTTCTACTCATCCACACACCACTTGCATTCATATGCCTTTCTTGATGCTGATCCAGGGAGGCTGGAGTAAGACCATGACGGGTATACCCATGGCAAAATAATCCTCATGGGTGAAGGAAGAAAATCCTACAGATGAGGGATTGGAACCCCAACAAGCAACAAACAAATAGCTCAACGGAGATGGAAAACTCCTAGAGGATCAAACAATGTAAGCCAGTCTTCCTCCCAGAAAATGAAGTCATGTCCCAGAAGTCGCATCCGGAGACCTATTGTTGGATCAAGAAAGCAAATTGTATATGGAGTGGCGATGACATGCAAAGCGCGGTCCTACTAAGCAAATAGGATGTAGAAAGGGGGTATTGTTATGATCACAACTTATTGGGCCTTAACGGCGGTTTATTCCGATATGATCATCATAAATACTAGACAGCCTCACAGGTTGAGGCATACATCAAGGTACAGGTAATAACCTTGGTCATCCATTCCCAACGGATCACCCATTGTTGGTCGAGTATCACAAGCCTTTATTGCAGCGGGCATTCTTTCCCACCTTACAAACTACTCACACGCAGGGCATGAAGCTCCTAGTCTTTCCTGGCTGGAAGGAGACAATCAGAAAAGCACAAGAGTAGTCATCCTGAGAGAGACGACTTAGGAGAATACCTACAGATACATATTTGGTATTCTCATGCCCTATTTCATAAAGTAGTATATAAGGCCCATAGAGTAGGCTGGTGGATCTCCAGTCTATTTTCCTTGTTCTAGTACTGTCTTCCTACAGTACTCCTTCACGCCATGCAATCTTCCTACTGCACCTCTGCAAATCTATATTGGCTCCTGTGCTATACGTACAGTCAAGACCATTGTTCCACCCTTCCTCTACGAGTGACCTAGGGAAGAACCTCCTACTCTTGGGGTTATCGAATAAACAGTTCATAACACTGAGTTATTATAAATGTGGACAGATATTTGATATAGTTGCTACATATGGCTAAAGTGTTTACTGTGGATGACAGATCACAATCAATCAGCTTACTTAGTATTTAGAAGCACAGACCAGATCTCTATCTGGCCCTAAATAGACTATATGTATTATTAGCCAAGCTAAGCTTCTTAGAAGATTAGCTCATTTACTTTATATACATCTTGATCTCTGCACTACACCTGGTGTCTGGCTCCCTTCAGCCCATGCATCGCAAACTCTGTCAGATCATTGTAAATATACCTAGTCTGACAAAGCACTAGATTTGTCTTATAGTTCTAACTATCCTCCCTTCTCTACAACTTATCAAGGACTTACTGCTTACCAAGTCATCTATTGGAATCTCTCAGAAGTTATCTGTTGTATTGGAGAAGACTTACCAGTTCCTGATGAATACTGTCCTATTATCAATCAGTACCTCCTCCACCTCTTTGAGGATAATGCTCAAAGCTCCATTTCCTCACTCTCTATCAAAGAGATCCTTAGCCATGTCTACAGAACTCAACTCACAAGGGAGGAGCAGAAATCCAAGTTGAATCTTGTAGAGGCCATTCTATTAAAGGCAAAACAGGCTAACATTGACATTCTTTGCAGCCTGGCAGTGGACAAGGGATGCAATCAATCAGCACTAAGCAAACAAAATCATAGCAATAATAGCAAGAGTCATGTCTTTGCCCTCTCAACAGGAGTTGCTTGCATGCTACTAGCAGTTTTACAAGGCAATGTTAAATGATGCCATTGCATTTCAGATTTGCATAGTCTATGTACAAGAAAGGAAGGTTGGAAATAATGGCCTAGTTTCTATGGAGTTAAAAAACATACCAAACAGATCTTGTCTTGTCCCAACAGCATAGCTCTTGTATGCAAAGCATGATCTCATTGATAGGATATTGTTAGAGGACAGCAAAGTCAACCACACCAATGATAGCACTCCACATTCAATTTTGATCTGCAAACAGTGTCTCAGGGTGCTTCAGGTTATAAATATAGCCACACATCTAAAATATTCCCTAGCAAATAATCTTTGGGTAGGGAATGTACCTTGGCAGCTCTGCTTTCTCACTTTCCTGAGTAGCTCTTAGTTGCTCTACTCTATACCTACATCTATGTCTTTAAGCTTATCCCTAAGCTAAGTTATGGCTAGATAGATATCTTGACTCTATAGTCTGGCATGTGAGAAAATGTCATAATATATAAGCAGGATATTGATAGAGTTGTAGCAATAATGCAAGGCAGACTGATGCCTCAACCACCTTATATTCTTGCATTTCTTATCTTAGTAACTTTTGTTGGCTTGTGTTTACTTCCAAAATAGTGGCTTCAATCAACTTTCTAAGTTAGACAACGGCATGTTCTAGATACCCTTTAGTGGCTAAAAGAGAACAACCCTAAATACTACAGGGATATTGAGATCAGTGACACACAGATCAGGGAACTTCTAGAAGATGATGTACCTGATAAGCTCATTACTAATGTTTATCAGTCAACAGATGTTAGAATTCTCAACCAAAAACATGATGGCTATGTTCCCCAGAAAAATGACACTGAGTATGTCAATGGAGCATCAATAGAGCCAGTAAAAAGTGGGAACAGCATAGCTACAGAAGGTCAATACTATATTAGATTGTGAAAATTGACATATGCTAACAACCTGAAAACAAATGATATTGAGCCTGATATGATCCCTCTTCAGGTTTTAGACATGGCTGACACAGATCTAAGCAACATCACTGCTAGTGAACTTATGCTTTATAGATTGGCAAATTTGTGGCAGACAGGTAGAGAAGATAGTTATGTAGTGCACTATGGAAAAAAGCCTGTCAGCAATTTTGGATGACCAAAGAAAGGGGAAACATGTCCATATGATCCTTACTATTCAAACTTCTTTGAAAGGGCATTCCCAATCCTATTTTCCTATAGATATGATGGTATTAAAGCTGATTAGCCAGTTTAGGTCTCATTTATGGAGCATATACATTGGTTGCTAACATACTATGATTGGTGGTTCTGCATACATAAGACATTTTCCTTCATGGCCTTTGGGATCAAATAGCATCACCAGGGTCTTAATTCTGCACACATATAGATGCGACATCATAACTTTAAAGTAAATGCCTAGATTCTGTCCACAATAATAGTGATGTTATTAGCAATGCTCTCAGTCAGGGTATTGGGATGAGCTATAATACTGGTACGATTAGTTGCCATATAGGACACACTAAGGTTAGTAGAGATGACATTGACATGAGCATTTTTTATGGACTCTCCAATACCCCTGGTTCTATCTTATAGCAAGTTAAAATGTTTCTTCTAATGTTGAAAAGATGAAAAACTTACCTCACTTCTAGCTGTATTAGGTTGTGTAGAGGAGTTGAGACTGCTCTCTATGTTACTTGAAATTACTAATCCATCTGGCTGAATGCCCTAGGCAGTTATTAGAGCTATATCATTTATTGTTGCTGGCCTTACTACCTCATGTGTGGCATTTGCATAGAGTGGGGTTGTTAAGAAAATATCAGACCTGTATAATAAAACAGGTAAGACTTTATTGATTTATTTCTAAGATATAGGATAAGTGCAATGGATCATGGATGTCCAGCATGCCTTGTGTGGTTAAATTGGTACCATGGCCTCATTATTGTTATTTTGCTATGATCATGGTTGATGATCTAGTGTCATGGTTGTAGGCTAATTGCTGTACAGAAGCAAAAGGCAAGATGTCAGAAATAAGGACCATTTATGAGTGTTATAGTCTTCTTGCTCCTCTCTACCTAACAGACTACTTTGCTTAACTGGACAGGAAATAAATGGCCTAAGAAAGTGATCTGTCTTCTTATGTGAAAAACCTTAGATAAAAGCAGGGTAATCATTGGTGGCTATGTGCCTTGCTTTCTAGTGAGCTGGGGATCTGCCACAAAATCTCAATTAAGGGAAGTGATAGGACATTTCCTAGGAATAGAAATTGGCAGCTGCAAGACTTATATAGGACTACTTTGAAGGTGCAAGACCATGCAGCAAGAGTTTATACCAAATCTGGGAGGCACCCTCCTAAATTTTAGATGCATAGTACCCATTGATGATTTGGCCATTTTGATCTTAAATATACCTCATTGTTATATTGTGGCTAAGGTATACATTGCTTTTACCTTTCTTCTTTGGAACTTGGTTGGAATCTGTGACATTATCATATTTTGAGGCCACTGCCTAGTCCTACATTGTCCAAATAGTGACAAAGAGGACATCTGACCAGAATACTGGCAGCAATGCATCATGGATGTGCAGGGGTCCATTAGTCACTACATGGGCTAGCACATGTGACTGCTTTTTATAAGGGCCTAGATCTGGCACAGTAAAGTTGTCTGGTAGCTTAGCATTGCTTATTACAAGGAGATTAGGCATGTCCTTTATTGCAAGGCTATGGGAGCCATAAGTAAATCAGTCTGTTGTGGTACAAATGTGAGGACTAGTTGTAAGACTATTACTTCTATTTGCAGTATGACCACATTGGCACTTAAGGAACATTGACCAAGTGAGTTTTTATCCTAGTACTGGCTCTAGTGAATGTCAGATTGAGGCATTGGTATGTCAGAACTATAATAATAGATACTGCCTTGTTTTATTGAAGACTATGATCCCTATAAATAATATTCCATGGCAGTTCTGTACTAGATCAATAATTTTATTGAGAAAGCTTACCAGTACTATGGGCAAGTGGCTTGACCCCTACACTATTGTTAAGCCAACTATAGGTCTATGACTAGTATGATCAATGCTTCCTAGGCCTTTGGTAGATAACTCAAGAGGAGTACCCTCTCAGCTACTAAGGAAGTCATAGCCATAGTTAAGTAGAATGGAAAATGGTAATTTAGTACAATAGTCTTGGGCACCAAAGAATGGTCTAACCACATCCAACCATCCAACTATAGGATTGAATGGATAGTCTGAGGTAGTCAAACTTCTGGTCAAGGTTATTGGTGGTGACATGGCCATGTGGTAAATTATGTTAACAAGAATAGAGCTAATAAAGAGGTATTGCATATAGAAGTAAGAATCTCCAAAAAAAAAAATCAATCCAAATAGAGTTTGGATAATCAGATAGCAGCAAATAGCATACCCTACCATGAGTCATCCAATGGCAATCATTATACCAGAGTTGTTATACAACACTATGTCATTCAGCAATTATGAGCCTTTTCAAGAGCCTAGGGAGCTTCCTAGTCTACCTTAGATATGACCCAAACCAGCTATAGCCCAAGATACTATCAAAAGGTAAGCAAATCATGTCTGTTTACAAAGTGATTGTAATTCTACTCACCATGCCTCTGAATAAAGAGTCCTTGCTCCTGAAGGATATCTTGACATCCAAACTATAGACACTCAGTATTTTGAGTGTCTTGAGTCTGATAAAGGAGATGAGCAAAGTACATACAAGAAAACTGTCAAGATCAAGGATGAGACAAGTAAGGAGATAGGTCAGCCTCATTTTAGAGGATCCTACTTAGACCACAAAGTGACTAGGGGGCACACTTGCTTAGATAAGTCTGATGTGTCTTTGGCATTCCCACAATAATGGCTAATATTGTGGTTCCAATTAGTAGGCCTGAAAGCCAAAGTGATGCATATAGATCTATGTTCAGGTTGTATACAACTCTCATTGCTTTATGCATATATAACACAACTTGAGCTTAAGTACACATATGCCACTTAGAGGCTATTTGAGCTGAAAGTGTGGATGGAAATGGTTCATGATGAGCTCTATCAAGTCACCAGGACCTGACCAGATGGTATTCCAACCTGCCATGAGATCCAACAAATGCCACCAAATTCCTATATTACTATGTTGTACATACCATTTTAGGATAATGAAGAAGTTAGCAAAGAGTCTAAGATTGCATATGAAGCATACATGTATTGATATAATAAGGAAGCAATTTTAAACATGAAGATAGAGCTCCTAGTGTAAATTACTAGATTCATAGCATATAGTGTCCTACATTACTCATCTATAATGTCCTCCACAATTCTATCCATGTATGTTACATTGAGACCCAGTTTCTCTACAACAAAGTACCTGGTATGTGTTAGAGCCCTCAGCAGGGTATATGAAATCATTGCAATGCTGGCAAGGATAAATTTGACACTAATAACTGCAATTTTGGTGTTACCTTGATGCTCACACAACTACAGTGTATGGAAGGACTCTTGCATAAGTATGGGACTAGGGTGGCTGTACAAGCTAATTATAGCAAGGACATGTTTGGCCCTACTGATTCACATGGTAAAATAATACCTTATTTTGGAAAAGTAAGTAAGTCCACAATATTGAATCTATACAGACATAAGAGGTGGAAGAAGATAGTATCTAAAGGTTATCATACCTTCACATTCCTTGGATTTCATTGATTCTCCCACTATGCAGTGTCATCACAATTCCCTTGCACTCCATTATAGACACCTCCAGAATTTCGGAAAAATTCCTTGATTTTGGCAGCCTCATAAGAAGGTACCATCTGTTTGCATGTGTCTTGTGCCTATATAAGGACAAACCCATCCCCAAAATCCTAGGACCCCTGTGGAAGATGCAAAATATTATTGCCAAGATCGGGAACTGTAGCCTTGAGGGCATTTACTTGAGTGTAATGGACCCTATGCTAGGGGATATTGATATAAAGGTTAAGATGTTGTTTTACCTTGCCATCTAGATCACTCATTATTGGTTCCATTGTGAACTGTGTTGTGTATCCTGGTGGCCTGCAACAAGTAACCTGGATTGCAAAGAGCATGTATACTTTGCTGGCAGAAATATAGATGACTGGTGTGGTGCTAGTAGTATAATGGCTCAAACTCCTCCAAGAATTCAACCAGGAGCTAATGAGCTTTTCAGAGTTCTGTTTGAGAGATCCACTGCTGGTGCATCAGACAAACACTCATCTGGAAAACCACCCTTTTGTATTAAGCTCTAATTAGTTCTATTTATGCATAATTATTAACAATTAGGATTAGACATTTTTAGCTTACCCCCCCTCTAAACCTGTTCTAATTAGACATAATTTTCCTAAATTAAGAATTATTAGGATTCATTATAACTTGAAATTTCGGAAAAATCATAATAAATCAAGCATCACAGTTCTCATAGCCTTCTAATAGAGTCATGTCTATTAGAGCACTAGTTCAATACCTAAACACAGAATATACCTTATAACAAACTTGCCTTCTGCCAGAGTTGAACCAACAACCTCGTGTATACAAGCACCCGGGACAGATGCTTTAAGCCACTAAGCCACAAGATCTAAGATATGAACTTGGTAATCTAAATAAGTAGACATAATATAGGCAACCTCAACATCTCTGATTTTATTTAACATTTATCTTTCCTCTCTCTTATAAATAAATAGGTCAGTAAATACCTAAAAAGTCGGGTCTTTCAGGATTTAGTTTAAACATCAGCTAAGAAGATAATAAACCAATGGAAAATCAATAATACACTTTATATAGGATAAAAATAAATTATGGCACTTACACAATTTAGACTAAGAATATGTAAAACTATGATTGAGTGTAATATTCAATGGGACTCTACTAGTATAGACAATGCTACCTTAATCTGCAAATTTGATCAAAAACATGATTATAAATAATTAAGATTCAATAAGAGAGAAGGGTTTTCCAAATAGCTACTAGTGAGGTAGAGGGTGGGGACAAGAGTATATGTATAGCATGCCTATATATAAATAAGCATAAGATTGTTGGAGGTGATCTTAATATGCTTAATACATATATTTCCTATATAGCAGGCAAATATATCATTCTGGCACCACATACCAATATGACTGTCTTTTCCACAGCCTAATAGCTATAGGAAAACACCAAGTTTAAGCATCTTCAGTATAACAAGGCAATAAACAATATAAATAGTGCTAAAAATTGTAATATCAATAGTGATGATGATTGTGTGCTGTACAAGACAGTATTAGCCACTATACTAATAGACAAGGTCTATAAGGCTACATATAGCATATCCCTAAGTCCAACCCACATGTTGTGTCCTATAATGACCAGTAGCAGGCATTGGCTAACAATGACAACTTTAATGATATTATGTGCAAGGCCAAGGTACCTAGGTCTTCATAGCCTCTTGTGGCAGCTGCCAAGCTGCCAACAAAGTGACTGGGGCATTAATGCACATTTCTCTCTTTCTATATCCCTTATAAAAGCAGCTGGAAAGTTAGCAAAAGAGCTACAAGATAATGGTATAGGCATATATGAAGAAAAGTAATATGCTGAAATAGTATAGAATGTGCCACATCTTTACCTTTTCACTGATAGAGCAGTAGTACTTACTATTTCCTACTGCTAATTAGAGACTTCTTAGTATAGAATTAGTGCTAATATCATGAAATTAGAAACCAATCCAATGCTCACAATGTGTTGCTCCCAATTAGGAAATTAGATACTTTTAGATGTTATTAACACTTTTAGATACTTTTAGACACTATTAGATATAATCCAGAGCTAATACAAGGGGGCGTTTCTCCAGATGTTAGTAGAAGGTCTGAACATTGCTGGCATCTTTGGCAGGCGATTAGCGTGCCGATATGGCTTCTCTAACCTATAAACAGACTTTGGCAGAAAGAGAGAGTAGTTTGCACTGGATAAGTGTCATCTGAGTAGCCATTGCCCTATTATAGATCCTGGCTACTACCTTCTCATCATAGATTGGCACCATAGTTTTGTAGGCTAGAGCATCCTTCTTTGCTGAAGGTATCTTTGCTGGGGCTCCCATATTGCGTTTGTGTAGCAGTGCATAGGTAGCATCTTGGGCTTTGGCATATGGGTTGATTGGAGCATTGTTCTTGGCTAGTACTGGGGGTAGTTACCAAGTTGGGGTGGTCGGTTGGGGTTTGGGTTCAGGAGTTTCGGTCATTGCTTGTCATTTGGGGGCCAGTGAAGGGGTAGGTGCCAAATGTCCTGTCTGTGCCATTTTGCATGCCTTTGTGCCCCATGTTCAGAGTGCAAATAGTTGACGTTCGAGGCTCACAATTTACTGGACATCGGTGAGTTGGGTTGGGGTGACGTCCAGTAATAAGGGTGAATCATGACGGAAGGTGATTGTTATTAGGTGTGTTGGTGCCACATTTACTGTAAACATCATCTGTCCAGTTGCCAACTGGCCTGAATTCCTGCAATGCCACTCATTAACTTGGTCCTTTAGGTTACCACCTGTGATTTCTCTAGGTACAGATTCCCCATTTGATAATACAACCCTCCCCTCAATATTCCTCTTGCATTTTCTAATCCAAATATATTCAGTGACCTCTGGACAGGTGCACATGAAGTATTTGGGACTGCTGCAGAACATGCAGTTGTTGCCGCATTGTCCTAGCTGTTGGGATGGTCAATCAGCTTGCCTAGACATCCCTTGAGCCACAATGGCCTTGATGAAGGTATCTGTGAGCCATTCGAACATGGTCACCAGGTCTTTAGCCTTGATTGCATTGGTGGGCGGCACAGTGGGGGCTGCTAGAGAGATGTCAGTAAAGGGAGTGCTGTAGGCAGATGTGGTGCTGTGTAAGACAAATCGGACCACGTTGTGGATGTCCTGGAGGTTGTACAGGTCATCTAGGAAATGATTGGGGAACTTGAGTTATAGACGTTGAGAGATTCTTGCCCATAGCTCCAGTTGGAATCCTCTAGCGAAGGCATGTCCTTGTTTGGTGACCAAGATTTGTGCCTTGCTAAGGAGGAATACTGTGATCGCCAGGAATCACTGATGATAGTTGCTGAGTTCACTGAAAGACAAGATGCTGACCCTACTGGTTTTGCCAACTAGCTTGTCCATATCTGATACCAACCATTTGCATTCTTCCTCCGATCTGGGGTACAGTCTGTAGACTTCTTTGCAGAAGTCCTTGAATGTCTTCATGACATTGGTAAAAGTAGTGAGCGGTTTCCAAAGCTCACAGGTGTCAATGTCCAGGAATCGGCAAGCATGTTTCTTCCTTTCCTGCTTGTCTTCTACTGCTGACTGAATGAAGTGGAAGTCCAGATTAGCAAAATATCATCTCAATTCGCTGGGTTAATAGGGGTCAAAGGTCAGGGCCATTTGATCTCCACAAGCAGGCATGGATGGGGTTGCCATAGTGAGAAAATCAAAGGTAGGAGAAAAGATATTATTTGCTAAAATGATCGGGGATGGAGTCACTGGTTTGAAGAAGTATTCTAGCAAAGTCAGTCAGATGGTCGGTGTCCAGAAAATGGGGCTGTATGGGATTAATGGAGAGATAGAGCTGTAGAGAGATGATATAGGAGATGGGTGTTTGTTCTAAGAGCACAAGGTTGAGGATGGGAGAAATTGGTAGGAGTAGCAATTGGTTTGGTGACAAAGGTGAGGTTAAGAAGAAAGTAGAGTCGGGTGGTAGTGAGAGCAATGGTAAGGATTCGAGATTAAGATAGTGATGGTGGGATAAATGTTCTGGGACTATATTGGTATCTCTGAACAAACTTTGGTTGGCAAATGTTTCCTGAGTATTGAAGCTGTTGATAACTATTTGTTGTTCTTTGCACTCTGCTGTTGGTCAGGATGAGCGACGTAGATTCCTTGAGGTAATTTTGGCAACTAACCCCTTGTGGTGGACTTTAAAATGATATGCTAGAGATGGCTCTAAGTGCCAAGCACAATACCAAAACAACCTCTAATGCAGGGGGTGCTGGAGCTAGTATCTGATATACAATGAATTGTTAGTGATGACTTTAGAAATCAATGGCGTAATAAGAAGTAGCGAAGAGTATGAGATTATAGTGCCCAAATAGTTTTGGGACTGTACCAAACACCAACCAAATGTTCAGTCAGTTGTGTCAGCAATTCAGTTGGTAATGAGAAGGTAGTTCCGCAACTGACAACTATATGCTTCAAGAGCCACATGGGACTCTGACAATATACAAGGAGAGGACGAGGGGTATGAGTGAAGAGACAAATGTGAACAAGGCTGAACAACAAGGATGACAAGTTTTTGGGAGTTGACAAAGATGATTTTGATGGTTGAGACAAGTGCAAATGAGCTCTGAACTGTGGGGTGTGAAAGCTGGTTTATTCCAGAGTTGTATGTAAGTTTTTGTAGTAAACAGAGCCCCTAAGTAAAATATTAAACAAGAAATGAGAGTGGATGTCAAATGGGTGCCAAGCCTTAGTGATCAGAGAAGATAAGAAGGTAGGTGAGATGTCCATATAGGTTCTAAAGGTGATAAGGTAAAAGTTAATCAGCAATGGCAAAATCCTGAATGTTTAGGATCCATCGCCTAAGCATAGGTAGCAGGAAAAGGCATTGGAGAACCAATAAAAATAAAGAAGAGGTATTGTATGACCAGGGTAGCCAAGTAATGGTGCAAGATCATGTTTGACCGACTATGTGGAAGTCAAGAAGATAAGCAATAAGGATTGACCAACTTATGGAGGACATTGGCCAATATAGACTACTGGCTCTGATCTTGTAAACACTTATCGTAACACTTGTATGGTCATGGTAAGTATATAAAGTGTGGGCGAACTGACCCAAATGCTGCCAAACATCCTTCAGTGGCTTGTCGTCAGTCAGGTAGGGACCAACCGTGTTTGGTAATAGTTGGTGTCTTCAATACTTGTCTAGCACTGTTCAGTATCTCCCCAAAGCTTCCCAAATACCTCCCTCGGACCCTAGTGTGGATGCATGCTCATCAACGCATGTCTGGCAAATAGTCTAAAATAACCCAGAGATATATCTAGCAATCAGAGTTCTTATTTTGATATAGCTGTGCCCTATTGATGGAAAACATCAGGACTATATCATAGTCTTTGATATGCTTGTTCTTGATAGTATCCGAAAAATCAGTGCCATCCCGGATATTTCCAAACAACGAGAGGGAATGGCTATCCTCAATATCCTTCATAGCCACTTTATGGCAAGCATGGCAATATCTTATTACCATGGAACCTTTGACTGTTTGGTATGCTACCTGGAGCTGTGGTCCTACCAGAGTTATATGAAACTCCTGTTGAGGTACTCTCAATCTAGGTTTGAGTAGATTCTAGTGAGCCTTCTAACATATAGGGCATACCATAAGGTCTTGAAAGGGTCCCATGAATGCTATACAATAGTTGATGCACATATAATGGACAATCAAAACAATGCCACTCAATTTGGTAACCCACCTTTGAATTTGGTCAAAAGACAGAATCTCAAGGGAAAAGTTAAAGTGCTGTAGGGCAGTCCAAACATCTGTGTATGTTTGCTACAATGTATTACCCACTACTAAGAAGATATCAAGAGACAAGCACAGGACAGGGTCATCAAGATCAGGGAACCTGTTAGACAACAATCATGATCTTGCAGTCTCTAAACAACCTCCATAGGAAGGTTACTATTCTCCAATATGGCTAAACAGAGCTCTGTCATAAATGCCTATGTGATACAGATATCCTCAATGAGTGAAGGAGAGTTCTCCACTGTAATTTCTGCCTTATCATTGTCACACATATTATCTGCATTGAAGGGCATGCGAATGCAAGCCTCCTCTAGCTGCATAGCATGCAGACTGCTAGCATTAGGAACAATCATGTCTAGCAGTTCCTTAGAAACTATGAGTGGTACAGCATCCTTTATCATGGTTGCACCCAGTTGAACCCTCCACAGAAAACTTTGGCATTGGTTGGTAATCTTCTTAGCTTCTTTATAACAAATAGATCTCACTGAGACAATAGGGTGATCCAGAATACTTGTATAGTCCTGTTCAACCTTATTCATCAGAGGCACTGCCAATGGTCATATGAAGGTATTACTTATGGATTATTAGGAGTTGAGGCTTGGCCCTATAGAGAGCCAAACACCCTTGAGTGAAGGGTTGCACTACTGTAAAGAAATGGGCTTCAATGCTAGCATGTTTTACAAGGACTGGTCAGCACTAAGGTCTTCAGATGACCCAGCCATATTACTAGCACTTTGGGTGGTGCTCATTAGCACAAGAGACACCATGGTGCTCTGAGGTACATTATTAAGTCTGGGAATCTGTACATTGTTAATTGGTTAGTGTGCACATGAGCAAGAATGTCAAGGGATACTTATAGCTGCAGCCTCCCAGGAAAAATAAGCATCTGGTCTGCTCTGGTTTAGAGTGAAGGTAGAGTCCTCTGCTCAGGCTATAGAGGACAGACCTTGAAGAAAAGCCTGAAAAAAGAGTAAGGATGATGTCCAACTATTACACTATTAGTAGGTGTGTCAAGTATGCATCCTCTAACTATGCTCCTACCAAATGCCACTGCACTGTATAAGACAATTGCAGTAATATTAGCTGTTTGGTGCTTGTGGCATTCTGTGATGTGGTCAGTTCTGAATCTTTAGCACATTAAAGGAAAAGAGAGCACCTTAGATGGCAAAGGGGTCAATATGACATAGTTTGTGTAGTGGAGTGGCCAGGTCTACACACTATACACTATATTGATGTTATCATATACTCTGCCTGTCAGAATCTCATTCAGTTATCATATGACTGCACCTTGTGGTTAGTGAAGATAGTGAGGCTGATAAGAGCAAGGAATATGGGCACTAGTACATGGTTTTTATGTAAGATTTCTATTTTTTGAGCTACATGTATTATGTGGCTAGCTAATGATAGGTAAGCTAATTATAAGATAGACCTTGCTTGTTGTGACCAGCTTATGCTAGCACAGGTTCTTACTAGGACCCAATATGCACCTTTACTATTTCTTTCTTTTCATTGGTTCTCTAGAGCCTATTTGCACTACTTTCACTTGGATGATAGATACTGAACATTTGGAATTTCATCATCTTTGATAGACTTTTACCTTATTGCCTTTGGAACTCATATAGACATTTTCCTCTGCCTTCTTATCTTCACTGTTCACTAGGTCTTGGCACCTATTTAGTACTTAAGCTTATTTCTTATTTAATATTTACTTAGGGGCTCCATTTACCATAAAAACCTACACACAACTCTAGAATAAACCAGCTTTTGTATCCTATAGTTTATAGCACATTTGCACTCCTCTTAACTATTAAAATTGTCTTTGTCAACTTTCAAAAACTCATTGCCCTTGTTGTTTAGCTTTGCTTGCATTTGTACTTATCTTCTCAGTCATGCCTCGTGTCCTCCCTCACATATTGTCAGAGCCTTGTATGGCCCTTAAAGCACATAGTTATTAGTTGTAGCATTACCTTTCTCATTACTGAACAAGTCTTCAACATAACTAACCAAACATTTGGTTGGTATTTAGTATGCTTCTAAACTATTCAGGCACTATAATCTCATCCTCTCCATTGCTTCTTAGTATGTCCTTGCTTTCTAAAGTTCATGCTAAGGATTCCTTGTATAGCAGATACTAGCTCTAGCACCCCTTGCTCTAGAGGTTGTTTTGGTATTGTGCTTGGCACTTAGAGATGCCTCTAGCATATCAGCAGTCCTAATACAAGATTAGAGACAAATGTGCAAAAATTGTGCTTAAATATTATATGTTCCTTATTCATCATAGTTTCTGCCACCAATGACAGGTCAAGTAGACACAGGTCTATATCCACTGCAAATAGAAGCTTGTTGCCCATTGCACAATACTATCACTGGCCCTATGTTTAGACAAACTGGATGAAAAAAAAATCCTGCTCTCTGTAGACTTTGCCTTGTACCCCCAAAATTTGCACAAACAATGCCTACTAGACCTTTTCAAAGCCTATATACTTTATTCTAGTGGAAACAAGGTGAAAAGTAGAAATTTGTGAATGAGACCATTGTTTGGACAGTCTGGTCACACTGGATCATAAATCCGCATTGCACAGCTGAAGCAGCCACCTCTAATTTTAGACTCTGACACTTGTACCTATCTGAACTGTTCAGATGAGGATCACAATGCACATGTGATCATGAAATCAAGAAGGGACATCATGTTTCTTCTCAGCCTTACAAAGGCTAAGGCTGTCATTTCCTAATTATTTGATGGCTACTTGAGGTTGCTCTTTAGTGTGCTAGATTTGAGGTTTATGCTTATTGCCACCTTACAGGGTTGGTGTGGAGAACTATTGTAAGACAAGGGTATCACCTTGGGTAAATATAGGAGTGGGGGTAAGTTTGTGACTTCAAAGGCTGTAGATTTAGTATAGTCTGTGGCATAGTTGAGGAGGGGAGACATTAGGGACAATGTTCGGACATGACTTGTTGCTGGTAAAACTATGTATAGAGAATGAATTTGCACTCCCCTTCTTCAATGCTCCATGTCCGAATATCATGCTTGATACCTTGTATTTTCATATGAGTGCAACAACACACTGTGCATTTTCTTCACATACTAGAACTAATATATATGGGCTACACTGGACTATATAAAAAAAATTGGATCATCAGGATCCTTCCTCGCATGCTCTGACTCATCCAAGGCATGACATTGGGCTTGCAAAGGCATATTTTCAATATTTAGGAACATAAATCACCTTTAAAAAATCTCAAAGTTTTAGAAACCAAGTCTATACTATTTAACATGATTTATGGTCAAAATATTGAGGTCGATATGTTGAGCAATGAGCAAGAAACACAAACTGTCCAAATATTGGTATTGTCCAAACATAGGGCTAGTGATAGTAATAGACATTTCATCTCTAGCAACTCACACTTAATAATAGATTCTATCTATATAGATATCCATGTTTTGAACACATTATCTGACCATATGTAATCTTGCAATTTCTAAGGTAAAAGATTTCCTCTCAGCTATATAAGCATATGACAATGTGAAGTTCTACCTCCTTGTGCTTCTAAAGTACCATGGTAACATCTGGAGAAACGCCCCCTTGTATTAGCTCTGGATTATATCTAATAGTGTCTAAAAGTATCTAAAAGTGTTAATAACATCTAAAAGTATCTAATTTCCTAATTGGGAGCAACACATTGTGAGCATTGGATTGGTTTCTAATTTCATGATATTAGCACTAATTCTATACTAAGAAGTCTCTAATTAGCAGTAGGAAATAGTAAGTACTACTGCTCTATCAGTGAAAAGGTAAAGATGTGGCACATTCTATACTATTTCAGCATATTACTTTTCTTCATATATGCCTATACCATTATCTTGTAGCTCTTTTGCTAACTTTCCAGCTGCTTTTATAAGGGATATAGAAAGAGAGAAATGTGCATTAATGCCCCAGTCACTTTGTTGGCAGCTTGGCAGCTGCCACAAGAGGCTATGAAGACCTAGGTACCTTGGCCTTGCACATAATATCATTAAAGTTGTCATTGTTAGCCAATGCCTGCTACTGGTCATTATAGGACACAACATGTGGGTTGGACTTAGGGATATGCTATATGTAGCCTTATAGACCTTGTCTATTAGTATAGTGGCTAATACTGTCTTGTACAGCACACAATCATCATCACTATTGATATTACAATTTTTAGCACTATTTATATTGTTTATTGCCTTGTTATACTGAAGATGCTCAAACTTGGTGTTTTCCTATAGCTATTAGGCTGTGGAAAAGACAGTCATATTGGTATGTGGTGCCAGAATGATATATTTGCCTGCTATATAGGAAATATATGTATTAAGCATATTAAGATCACCTCCAACAATCTTATGCTTATTTATATATAGGCATGCTATACATATACTCTTGTCCCCACCCTCTACCTCACTAGTAGCTATTTGGAAAACCCTTCTCTCTTATTGAATCTTAATTATTTATAATCATGTTTTTGATCAAATTTGCAGATTAAGGTAGCATTGTCTATACTAGTAGAGTCCCATTGAATATTACACTCAATCATAGTTTTACATATTCTTAGTCTAAATTGTGTAAGTGCCATAATTTATTTTTATCCTATATAAAGTGTATTATTGATTTTCCATTGGTTTATTATCTTCCTAGCTGATGTTTAAACTAAATCCTGAAAGACCCGACTTTTTAGGTATTTACTGACCTATTTATTTATGAGAGAGAGGAAAGATAAATGTTAAATAAAATCAGAGATGTTGAGGTTGCCTATATTATGTCTACTTATTTAGATTACCAAGTTCATATCTTAGATCTTGTGGCTTAGTGGCTTAAAGCATCTGTCCCGGTTGCTTGTATAAACGAGGTTGTTGGTTCAACTCTGGCAGAAGGCAAGTTTGTTATAAGGTATATTCTGTGTTTAGGTATTGAACTAGTGCTCTAATAGACATGACTCTATTAGAAGGCTATAAGAACCGTGATGCTTGATTTATTATGATTTTTCCGAAATTTCAAGTTATAATGAATCCTAATAATTCTTAATTTAGGAAAATTATGTCTAATTAGAACAGGTTTAGAGGGGGGTAAGCTAAAAATGTCTAATCCTAATTGTTAATAATTATGCATAAATAGAACTAATTAGAGCTTAATACAAAGGGGTGGTTTTCCAGATGAAGCCTTGTACTGACCAAACAAACCTAGTGTAGAGTCACCATAACATAAAATAATGTCAACAAGTACCTTTATCCTAATATCAGAAGATATGGCAGTAGCTATGGGATTGTCTATAACACACCTGCTCCTCTTCTATTATAAGGCTTCATATAATTGTGCAGGATCCCCTCTAATGAGGACATGTAAAAGCTTGAAATAAATATTGGATAGATAAATAGTGACAAACAATATGGGGCATCCATTACTCTTCATCAGTGTGCAAATCTTGTTTTTCAGTCAATTCTTGTGTCTGCTTAATTCTCTCAAGTCTTTAGAAATCACCTTTATTTTATTTAGTAGCTGTAACATCCTTTTTTCCTCCTATCTGGAATGCTGCACTTCATGATCATTGTCCCACTTAATATTTATCTCTTGAATGATGTTGACTAATCAGAGAATCTTATCACATAGACTAGCAAACATGTTCTTGTGTACCTTGAAGTACATGCTATAAGATGCTTTTATTTTTTGAATGATATTCCAACCTATGTTTGCAAGCCTGGGATGCTCAAAAGGTCCATCAAACATTATTATAAGATTCCAAAGCTAATGTTCAAACCCAATTTTCTGCTTTCTTTGACATGAAGGATTGTTGAAGCCACCAATACCATACAGGTCAAGATAAGGAAATAACAAAATGAGCATCCAAGAACCTCAATTATAAAATAACTTGCATTCTCTACCCACTTGTACAAAGGGTCTTTTTTCCAAGCACCACTACAATGCTTTAACTTTTAAACTTGTGTATATAATACAGCTACCTTTGGAATTAGTATAGCCAACAATGTCTAGGAGTAATTCTCTCAGTGGAATGTTTATTTGTGTCTTACTCTAACAGTTATTATATCTGGAAGTTGTGCTATTAGATATGTTATCATCATCTGTAAGCATTCTGATTGTCACTGCTCATGTAACTCCTACATTACCTTTAAAGGATTCCAACTGGAGCTATGGACAAAAATATCTTAACATCTATAACTCAAGTTCCCCAATCAGTTTCCAGATGACCTATACAACCTCTAAGATGTCTACAATTTGGCCTAATCTATTTTGCATGGCACCATAGCCACCTACAACACTACCTCAACTGACATTTTTTGAGCAGCCCCTGCTACACTGACCTCCAATGCAATCAAGGCCAAAGACCTGGAAACCATGTTTGAATGACTCATTAACACCTTCATCAAGGCTATTACTATACAAGGGATATCTAGGCTAACTAACCGAGCATCCTAACAATCAGGACAAGGCAGCAACAACTGCATGTTCTATGGTAGTCCTGAACATTTTATGTGTGCCTATCCCAAGGTTAATGAATATATTTGGATTGGCAAATGCAAGGGAAATATCAAGAGAAAGGTTATATTATCAAGTAGGGCATTTGTACCCAGAGAAATCATAGGTGGTAACCTAAAGGATTGAGTTGACAAATGGCACCACAGGAATCTAGGCCAGTTGGTGACTAGATAGATAATATTCACAGTAAATGTAATGCTAACTCACCTGATAATCATAGCCTTTTGACATAATCCACTCTTATTGCTGGACATTACTCCAACTTACCAACTCACTGATCTCTAGCAAATCATGAGCCTCAAACACAAACTATTTGCACTCTGAATATAGAGTGCTAGTGCATATAAAATGGCACAGACAGGATATTTGGCACCTATCCCTTCACTGGTCCCCAAATGACAAGCAATGACTAACACTTCTGAACCCAAACCCCCACTGACCACTCTAACTCAGTGACCACTCCTAGTACCCACCAAGGACAATGCTCCAATCTATCCATATGCCAAAGCTCTAGATACAACTTATGTACCACCACATAAATACAATATAAGAGCCCCAATAAAGATACCCATGACAAAGAAAGATGCTCCAGTATACAAGACCATGGCACTGATCTATAATAAGGAGGTGGCAGCCAAAGTCTACAATAGGGCAATGGCCACCTAGGTAATGCTTACCCAGTGTGAACTACTCTCTCTCTCTGCTAAAGTCTGATTACAGGTCAGGGAAGCCATGTTGGCACACCAATTACCTGCTAAAGATGCCAGCAATGTTTGGACCTTTTACCAAAATGCTGAGCTACCCTATGCTATTGACAATCTTGAACCACTAATATAACCAACTATCTCCTTTTTCATCAATGTCCTACACCAGCTAGCAACACCTCTATCTAGTATAATTATCATTCCCACATCTGGAAAACCACTCTCTTGTATTAGCTTCAGATTATATCTAATAGTGTCTAAAAGTATCTAAAAGTGTTAATAGCATCTAAAAGTGTCTAATTTCCTAATTGGGAGCAACACATTGTGAGCATTGGATTGGTTTCTAATTTTATAATATTAGCACTAATTATATACCAAGAAGTTTTTAATCAGCAGTAGGAACTAGTAAGTACTACTGCTCTATCAGTGAGAAGGTAAAGATGTGGCACATTCTATACTATTTTAGCATATTACTCTTCTTCATATATGCCTGCATCATTATCTTGTAGCTCTTTTGCTGACTTTCTAGCTGCCTTTACAAAGAACATAGAAAAAGAGAAATATGCATTGATGCCCCAGCCACTTTGTTGGCAGCTTAGCAGCTGCCACAAGAGACTATGAAGACCTTAGTACCTTGGCCTTGCATACAAGATCATTGAAGTTGTTATTGTTAGCTGATGCCTGCTACTGGTCATTACAAGACACAATATGCAGGTTAGGCTTAGGGATGTGCTACATGTAGCCTTGTAGACCTTGTCTATTAGTGTAGTAGTCAATACTGTCTTATGTAGCGCGCAATTGTTATTACCATTGATATTATAATTTTTAGCACCATCCACATTGTTTATTGCCTTGTTATAATAGAAGATGCTCAAACTTGATGTTTTTCTCTAGCTATTGGGCTGTAGAAAAGACAGTCATGTTAGTATGTGATGCTGGAATGATATATTTACCTATTATGTAGGAAATATATGCACCAAGCATATTAGGATTATCTCTAACAATCTTGTGCTTATTTATACATAGGCATGCCATACATATACCCTTGTCCCTACCCTCTACCTTACTGGTGGCTATTTGGAAAACCCCTCTCTCTTATTGGATCTGAATTATTGATAATTATTGATAATATTAATTTGAGTTATTCATAGCTAATTATTCATACTTATTTTTTTGATCAAATTTGCAAATTAAGGTAGCATTATCTATATTAGTAGAGTTCCATTGAATATTACACTTAATCATAGTTTTACACATTCTAAATCCAAATTGTGTAAGTGCCATAATTTGTTTTTACCCTATATAAAGTATATTATTTATTTTCCATTGGTTTATTATCTTCTTAGCTGGTGTTTAAACTAAATCCTAAAAGGCCTAACTTTTTGGGTATTTATTGACCTGTTTATTTATTAGATAGAGGAAGGATAAATATTGAATAAAATCAGAGATATTGAGATTGCCTATATTATGTCTACTTATTTAGATTACCAAGTTGGTATATTAGACCTTGTGACTTAGTGGCTTAAAGCATCTGTCTTGGGCGCTTGTATACATAAGGTTGTTGGCTCAACTCCGGCAAAAGGCAAGTTTGTTATAAGGTATATTCAGTGTTTAGGTATTTAACTAGTGCTCTAATAGACATGACTCTATAAGAAGGCTATGAGAACTGTGATGCTTGATTTATTACCATTTTTCCTAAATTTCAAGTTATAATCAATCCTAATAATTCCTAATTTAGGAAAATTATGTCTAATTTGAACAGGTTTAGGGGGGGGAGGGGGGTAAGCTAAAAATATCTAATCCTAATCATTTATAATTTAGTATAGCAGAGCATCAATTATAGCTAATTAGAGCTTAATACAAGGGGGTGGTTTTCCAAATGTAAAAAGGAAGCACAAGCCAGCCTCAACATTATAGCTGAAGCTATGAGGATACAACACAACTGTTTTGGAATAGGACTACCATCTTTCAAGAAAGGAGATTAAGTATAGCTAGATGGAAAGAATATCCATACCAATCATCTCTCAGAGAAACTGAGACCCAAATGCTTTGGGCCATTTAAAATTATTGACACCATTAGAACTATCAACTTCAAGCTAAAACTATCCAATAGCTGGAAGTGGATTTATAACATCTTTTATGCTAGTCAACTCACACCCTATAAGGCAAACAAAGTCTATGGCCCCAATTACCCTAAACTAGCCCCTGACCTAAGCAAAGAGCAAGAGGAATTCAAAGTTAAAGCAATTGTTGGAGCCTAATGCTTTGGATAATGGAAGACCCTATGATATTTGATCAAGTGGAAGGGCTATCCCAAATCAGACAACTCATCGAAAGCAGTGGCAAACATTACTAACACTAAAAAAGCTATTAAAGAGTTTTATCACAGATACCCTTGTATAGTCAAAGGAATGGAAGCATTAATCTTGGCCTTAATAATTGAAATAGAGTACAATAGGGCTGCCAAATCAGACCAAATCAAAAAGAAGCTTTGAAAGCATCCAATAGAAAGAAGACTTTTATCCACAGGATTGGAAATTTCCCAGATTATAGAAGCAATCAATAAATTGATGATATAGTTAAAAAGGCAATTATCAACTCTGTAGTCAACCATATTAGCATTAAGGATCAAGGATTAAGGAACACAGCCAAAGAAGTCTGATTCAGACTTATCTCAATCACTGCTATAGCACAAACAATTAGACAGCTTTGATTGATATATTCAAGCCTACCAGGAGCTACAAAGGCAGATGAACCATGGTTTGGCATGGCCATAGAAATGACTATGGCCCCTATCCTGAACCTTACTCTAGCAGAGGTCACCATTAACACCACTGTTACTACTGCCACTATCCTTGCTATCTCACTCATCATTATTCTTATTGCCACTATTTGTTAAGGCTCTTATGTAATTGCTGGTGACCTCATATAAATACAAGTTGCTGTTAACCAAACCCTTTCCCTAGCTCCCCAGCTACATGTTACTTGCCATTTGCAAATTCTACTTCCTTTAATCACCCTACTACATTATGTTAAACTTCTACACTACCACTTTCCCCAACACTTGTGCCCACTCCTCTTCTTCCTCCTTTATCCTCTGACTAGTAATACACTGATATGCTAGTGATGCCTTTAAGTGTGAAACATATCCAAAAAACACCCCTACAAGCACAGGTAGGCAAGAGCTAGTTTCAGTATGCAAGGAACTGTTAGCTATGCAATAACTAACAAGGAAGCATACTAAAAGTGATTGGAGCATAGCTGCAATCAAAGTAATACTGGCATGATTGGCAAGGAGTAGAGGCTGTTTGAATGTGATGTAGACTGAACAAACAACTCCAAAATCAGTATCCTTGGCTGGCCAATGTGTGATTGGGATTTGATTGGTATGCAAAAGGAAAGGGATAGGTGCAAGGCCACACTGGACACTGGCAAAGGATGACAAACTAGATGGGAGGAAGAGAGCAAGATAATGAGGGCTCTAATGGAGGGCTATGATTGAATGCAACAACACAAACAAAAGGGCAAAACATAAATGAGGATCAGAAGGCAATGGCTCAAAGTCTCATGAACTCAAGCACGTGAATGGAATCAGAATGAGGGAGGAGCCAAAGCTAATGTATTGCAAGGCTATAGGTGCTATTTTATAGTAAGTCTGAATAGGTGCAAGATAGGGAGATCAGCAGAGGCATAGAGCAATTAGAAATGTGTGCTAAGAGCTGTCAAAGATAAAGAAGATAAGAGAGTGATATGGTAAACACTATAAGATAAGAAGCAATAACTCTAAAGTCTAAATAAGTGGAGAAATTGCCAAGGTGAGTATATATGGACCTAGAGATAAGAACCACATGCCATATGGGTAAAATATTTGGAAACTTGGGAGCTCTGAAAATAACAAAGGATAGGTCAACAGAAGGCATAAGAATTATAAGAAATAGAAAGACAGATCCATTCTGAGTTAACAAAGTGTTTGGCTGCCTCCAATTCAGAATACTGAAGCTGACCAAATATGCCGACAATATGAAGCATATTAAACTAATTGGCAATTGGCTGTGACAGTCTGTAGGGAGCCTCTAATGCTGAGAGTACTGATAGATACATAGGATGACTGTAAACTATTCCAAGTGACTGTGCAGAGGTCTAAATGCAAAGTTGGCACCTGACAAATGGCTGAGAGTGCTGAATGGGTTGGAATTGGTCAGACCCAAGTTTGCCAACAGTTAAAGAATACTGAAAAGCTTCTACAAATGGGGTATCAGTGCCTAGAGTGGACCCATGCTTATCAATGCTAGAGGCATCTTTAAGTGCCAAGCACAATACCAAAACAACCTCTAGTGCAAGGGGTGCTAAAGCTAGTATCTAATACACAAGGAATTGTTAGTAATAACTTTAGAAATCAAGGGTGCACTAAGAGGCAATGGGAAGTGTAAGATTATAGCACCTGAATGGTTTCAGGACTGCACTGAACACTGACCAAACATTTGGTTGGTCATGTTGGGGATTTGGTCAGTAATAACAAGGTAGTACTATGACTAACAACTATATGCTTCAAGAGCCACATAGGACTCTAACAATATGTGAGAGAGGACAAGAGGTACAAGTGAAGAGATGAGTATGAATGTGAACAAGGACAAATAATGAGGATAATGAGTTTTTGGGATTGACAAAGACAATTTCAATGGTTGAGACAAGTGCAAATGAGCTCTGAACTGTAGGGTGCAAAAGCTAGTTTATTCCAGAGTTGTATGTAGGTTTTTATAGTATATGGAGCCCCTAAGTAAAATATCAAACAAGAAATGAGAGTAAGTACCAAACAGGTACCAAGACCTAGTACACAGTGAAAATAAGAAGGTAGAAAAAATGTCCATATGGGTTCTAAAGGTGATAAGGTAAAAGTCTATTAGCAATGATAAAATCCCAGATGTTTGGGATCCATTATTTAAGCATAGATAGCAGGAATAGGTGCTAGAAAGCTAATAAAAAGGAAGAAATAGTAAATGTATGACTTGGATGGCCAAGCAATGATGCACAATTGTATTTGGCCAAACATGTCAAAGCTAAGATAGTAAGTGATAAGGACTGACTAGCTATGGATAATGTTGGCTGAACAAGATGTCTGATCCTGATCCTATAATAGACTATTGTAAGGCTCCTTAAATAACTCTTGTATAGTTATGGTAAGTACATGATATATGCACAAACTGACCCAAGTGCTGCCAAACATTATTTGGTGGCTTGTAGTTATTTGGGTAGGGACTGACCACAATTAGTACCAGTTGGCATCTTTGGTACTTGTTTAGAGTTGTTCAGTCTCTCCCCAAAGCTTCCTGAATATCTCCCTTGGACTCCAGAGTGGGTGCCTACTCATTATCTCCTTTCGACTAAAATCCTAACTATTCTTAGTCAGTGGTTGGTGGCTACAAGTTAGAGTAGGAAAAATAGTGGTGTAGAAAACATGGTGGTGTGGCAAGTTACATAGGAAAAGAATTGGCAATGAATGGTGGTGTGGAAAGAAGTGGGCACATAGGAGTAATACAGCAAAAGATGAATAATTGGCAAGAAGATGTCATAAAAAGGACTGGGTCTGTATGCAAGAGAGACTAGGGCTGAGTTAGCAAAGTCCTATGGCATGACAACTGATTAGGTAAGGAAGTGGCTAATGCCAAGTGCTCCAGCTAGATACTAGTATGAGAGTTGTGTTAGCAAAGAGTGGTGGTGCATATCATGGCCTCTGCCAAGCACAATGGCATAGGGCTTTGTCAAGTGACCACAATCACTTATTGATTGTTGATTCTCTAGCAACTAAGTCCTGTATTGTCTTCTTTCCTGCCACTCAGTCTCTTATGTCATCTATCATCCCTATCCTAAAGGTAAACTTACTGAATACATATTCTCCCTTTCAGATAGTGTTACCAAATATAAGGATTATGAGGTCTGAGAACAAGGGTTTGCCAAACAAGTGGTAAGTTAGTCCTTTCTCTTGCCTTCTTCTGGCTGCTGATGTCTTTGTAGGCTGTTTTTGACTATTCAGCACATGGGAAAGACATGCCTAAACTTACCACTTTTATTGCTAATGATGAATGCAGTCTTGATCTAATAGCCACCAATGACTGGCTGGTATGGGGAGCTTGAATTCTGCTATAGTAAGTAGCATGCATTGTATCGCAGCAACAATAGGTAGCCAAAGAACAGGCCCTAGTAAAGGAAAGGGAGTATACTACTATTGCTGAATAGGAGGCTACTGAAGCTGAGGCAACATAGGTTGCTGTGGCTCAGAAGTTGGCTAAAGCAGATTGGGAATGGCACCAAGAGGTACTAATAAATGCATTGTTTAATAGCTTGCTCAATTCTGAAGAGGGTGAGTGTCAATTAGCTGAGCTCAAGGCTAAGTCCATTATTCCTCTCTCTTTCTTCCTTCCTTCTCCTTCCTCTTATACTACCACCTCATCCTATTGTCCCAACCCTTCTGCTTTCTCCACTTATTCCAACCTATCTACTACTGATTCAGAGCTTGTGTTTATTACCAATGCCCTAGACTGAATGAGTGTGGGTCTAGTTGCCTCTGCTGCCCTGACTGATGTAAAGAGCAAAAAGTTAGCCACTACTGTTGTTGTTGAGTTTGCTCACCAATAGATGCTACCTTGTAGACATATCATCCTTCCTCATGACCCTGGAATGGGCCAAATATTGACAGTTAGGTTCCTTGTGGAGCAAAATAGTGCTAGAAAGACTCTCAAAGACCCTCCTAAGTTGTTACCTAGTGATATACTGGTGAGTTCCCTCCCTTTTGCTGCCACTTCCTATTGCTAACCATCTTTTTTCTAGGCCAACTATGCTTGCCATCACTGTGCAACTATCTTCTAGACCAAGGTGTTTTGGTATTACCAGTAACCTGGGCTAGTGTCATGCACTAAGTGTACCAGAGAGTCAAAGGGGTGTGGCTTCCAGTCTGGGTAGACACCAATAAAAAAGGGGAAGTTGAAGGGGAAGGGAAAGTTGAAGGGGAAGGGAAAGTTAAAGTGAAAGAGGAAGGGGAAGGGAAAGGGAAAGGGAAAGTTGAAGGAGTAGCTAGTGCCAAAGTCAGAAAAGAGAGAGTGCCCCTTAAAGTATTATAAGGTAGAGGTGGTTGTCTCTATATGGTCAGTCATGGATAGCATTATGCAAATGAAAGGTGAGTAGTATTTTGGTTGGATTAGAGATGAGAGCTCATCATTTCATATAGCTGCCTGCACCTGAAAACTAGTCCAGTGGTTTTCAACCACCACTAAGGCCATTCTTACTCCTATCTGCCCTTCCTACTCTCATTTGGCTGCCTTTCCTATCCCTTTTGACTCATCCCACCTCTTACCTATTATTGCCTAAGGCATTGTGTCTGAGCTTTAGTACCATATCCTTCTGGAAAACCACCCCCTTGTATTAAGCTCTAATTAGCTATAATTGATGCTCTGCTATACTAAATTATAAATGATTAGGATTAGATATTTTTAGCTTACCCCCCTCCCCCCCCTAAACCTGTTCAAATTAGACATAATTTTCCTAAATTAGGAATTATTAGGATTGATTATAACTTGAAATTTAGGAAAAATGGTAATAAATCAAGCATCACAGTTCTCATAGCCTTCTTATAGAGTCATGTCTATTAGAGCACTAGTTAAATACCTAAACACTGAATATACCTTATAACAAACTTGCCTTTTGCCGGAGTTGAGCCAACAACCTTATGTATACAAGCGCCCAAGACAGATGCTTTAAGCCACTAAGTCACAAGGTCTAATATACCAACTTGGTAATCTAAATAAGTAGACATAATATAGGCAATCTCAATATCTCTGATTTTATTCAATATTTATCCTTCCTCTATCTAATAAATAAACAGGTCAATAAATACCCAAAAAGTTAGGCCTTTTAGGATTTAGTTTAAACACCAGCTAAGAAGATAATAAACCAATGGAAAATAAATAATATACTTTATATAGGGTAAAAACAAATTATGGCACTTACACAATTTGGATTTAGAATGTGTAAAACTATGATTAAGTGTAATATTCAATGGAACTCTACTAATATAGATAATGCTACCTTAATTTGCAAATTTGATCAAAAAAATAAGTATGAATAATTAGCTATGAATAACTCAAATTAATATTATCAATAATTATCAATAATTCAGATCCAATAAGAGAGAGGGGTTTTCCAAATAGCCACCAGTAAGGTAGAGGGTAGGGACAAGGGTATATGTATGGCATGCCTATGTATAAATAAGCACAAGATTGTTAGAGATAATCCTAATATGCTTGGTGCATATATTTCCTACATAATAGGTAAATATATCATTCTAGCATCACATACTAACATGACTGTCTTTTCTACAGCCCAATAGCTAGAGAAAAACATCAAGTTTGAGCATCTTCTATTATAACAAGGCAATAAACAATGTGGATGGTGCTAAAAATTATAATATCAATGGTAATAACAATTGCGCGCTACATAAGACAGTATTGACTACTACACTAATAGACAAGGTCTACAAGGCTACATGTAGCACATCCCTAAGCCTAACCTGCATATTGTGTCTTGTAATGACCAGTAGCAGGCATCAGCTAACAATAACAACTTCAATGATCTTGTATGCAAGGCCAAGGTACTAAGGTCTTCATAGTCTCTTGTGGCAGCTGCTAAGCTGCCAACAAAGTGGCTGGGGCATCAATGCATATTTCTCTTTTTCTATGTTCTTTGTAAAGGCAGCTAGAAAGTCAGCAAAAGAGCTACAAGATAATGATGCAGGCATATATGAAGAAGAGTAATATGCTAAAATAGTATAGAATGTGCCACATCTTTACCTTCTCACTGATAGAGCAGTAGTACTTACTAGTTCCTACTGCTGATTAAAAACTTCTTGGTATATAATTAGTGCTAATATTATAAAATTAGAAACCAATCCAATGCTCACAATGTGTTGCTCCCAATTAGGAAATTAGACACTTTTAGATGCTATTAACACTTTTAGATACTTTTAGACACTATTAGATAT
This sequence comes from Heterobasidion irregulare TC 32-1, assembly GCF_000320585.1. Taxonomy (NCBI): domain Eukaryota; kingdom Fungi; phylum Basidiomycota; class Agaricomycetes; order Russulales; family Bondarzewiaceae; genus Heterobasidion; species Heterobasidion irregulare. The sequence goes on along the minus strand of NW_009258205.1, from coordinate 1,305,673 downwards.
AATCTGAAGCTAATACAAGAGAGTGGTTTTCCAGATAACTAGCATGTTGCAGAGCTTTAAGGTGAGTGTCAGTAGCAGGGACATTTGTGTTTCCCATAATAGCTAAATACACTCCTGGTTGATATCTATGTAAAAGTTCAAATAGGGGTTTCTTTGTGGCTAAGTGCTAATATATGTTGTGGGTGTATTCTATATAAGGAATTAGTATTACCTAGTTGTCTTGTGAAGAGCTATAAAAGGCTCTGAGGTATTGTTCCAGTTCTTGATTTATTTATTCAGTAGTGCTGTCTATCTGTGGGTAATAAGCTATGCTCAATGTGGATTGGATTCCAAGTTCTTTAAGCAGGGCTTGCACTACTTTTGAAGTGAATTGCCGTCCAATATAATTTTATCTAGTAGGCCATATTATTTCTAGGTATTCTCAAGTAGGATTTTGGCTATTCCATCTGTGTCAATGGTTTTCAAGCATAGTATAATTACTACTATTTTGGTAAATCTGTTGGTTACCATGTGAAGTAAGTTGAATTTGTTTAATTCAGGGAGATTGGTAATAAAATCCATAGTGGTTGTTCTAAATGGTCTGTCTGGTAATAAGCAGGCACCTGCTCTACAGTCCAAGAAAGGTATTTGAGAAGCTTTGGGGAGAGACCAAACAGCTCTAGACAAGTACTAAAGATATCAACTCATACCAATTATGGTCAGTTTCTACCCAAATGACTGCAAGCCATTGAACAATGTTTAGCAGCACTTGGGTCAGTTTGCACATATGTCATGTACTTACTATAACCACACAAAAGTCATTTAGGGAGCCTTATGATGTTCTATTATAGAATCAGAATTAGATACCTTATTTAGCTAATATTATCCATACCTAGTCAATTCTTATTGCTTATCATTCCAACTTCCACATATTTGGTCAAACACAATTGCACACTATTGCTTTGCCATCTAAGTTATGCATTTATTATTTCTTTCTTTTTATTTACTCTCTAGCACCTATTTTTGCTACCTATACTTGGATAACAGATCCCAAATATTTGGGATTTTACTATCACTGATAGACTTTTACCTTATTACTTTTGGAACCCATCTAAATATTTGCCCTACTTTCTTATCTTCACTATTTACTAGGTTTTGGCACCCATTCAGTACTTACTCTCATTTCTTGTTTGATATTTACTTAGGGGCTCTATATACTATAAAAACCTACATACAACTCTAGAATAAACCAGCTTTTGTACCCCACAGTTTAAAGCTCATTCACACTTGTCTCAACTATTAAAATTATCTTTGTTGACTTTCAAAAACTTGTCATCCTTATTGTTTGGCCTTACTTATGTTCATACTTATTTCTTCACTCATACCTCCTGTCCTCTCTTATATATTGTCAGAGTCCCATGTAGCTCTTGAAGCACATAGTTGTCAGTTTTAGCACTACCTTTCTTATTACCAACCAAATCCCCAATCCAACCAACTGAATATTTGGTTGGTGTTTGGCACAGTCCCAAAACCATTCAGGCACTATAATCTTATACTCCCTATTGCTTCTCAGTACACTCTCAATTTCAAAAGTCATCACTAATAATTCCCTACATATTAGATACTAGCTTTAGCACCCCTTGCTCCAGAGGTTGTGTTGGTGTTGTGCTGATATACTAGAGGCATCTCTAGTATATTAGCACAATAGCAGCCTGACAGCCATTGATAAATATGATATACACACTAACAAGTACAAACACATGGTTGCATATATAAGTATATACAGTATAAGAAGTAACATGCTCATCAGTCTGCTCTTATTTCACCATTGTTGCTGTTTTAGCTATGTGGAAACAAATGATACAAGGTACAAGAGGTAGGGGATTATAATAGAGAGAAATAGGAGTTACTAGTTTTCAAGATAAGCTAACATTTTATTCATGGTCCTAAACAAAATTCTACAATCCTTAGAAGCCTTGGCAGTGTGACCTCAGAATGTGACATCACAAATCAGGCAAAACTCTGGAAGGAGACCTGCTTCCTAAGGGGACCAGGAATCAATGACCTTGATGAATAGCATCCATTAGAGGGGTAATATATATCCCAGAGGTTTATCAGTGAGCAAAGAAGACATACAGTTTAGTGCATATATGCTCTCTACAGCCACTTCTTTATTCCCAAAACTGGCTCAAACTTGATATATTGACATACTAACAGATGTAGTAAGGTATTGAGGAGGGGGAGGGGGAAGGACTCATTGTGTCACATCAATGCTTTATCAGCACCCTTGTACCCCCCAATAGGCTAGCAAACAGGAAAAGTGTGTATATATACAGCACAAGGGCAGTTCTCATTACAAGAATCTGTTATTTTCCATCTTAAAGGGATGTGTAAGGAGAAGGACAAGTGGACAAAGGCAAAATGACTTGAAGAAATTTCAATGCAACCAGCGACACACCCATCACGTGTCTGTGACACTAAATTAGTCATCCGCAATGTGGATTGAGAGGGTGATATTCGGGTGATATTACCTCGGTGTAATATTCCGGATATATTCCAGATATATTTGCTATATATCCGAAATATCTCTTGGGTATAATTGGGGGCAATGTCCGGTGACCACTGTCTCCAGAGATTAACCCAAATCATTTGAGTCACAGATGCTGTCACAGAGGATCTCCTGTATACACTCAAGCACGAAGACTGGCAAAGATACAGGATCGTGAACCTCATGAGCTGAACCCTTTCCACTCCGCCTCCTGGCCCTTCACGGTTGCGTCTGGAATCTGGTTTGGCTTCTTCGTCTTTTTTGTGTGCACCAGATCATGCGTTGCTTCAGTCCTTTTGACTCCGACCATGCCTTCGTGATCTACAGTCGCAATATTAGACAAGTACACGGGAAAATGATATCAAACAAAAATATGAACGCACAGTCTCCCGCGAGAATATCATCCACGATGGGCCGACTGCCTGACGTGATGTATCTCGTCGAAACACCACGAGCGACAAGTGGTTGGGCGAGGAGTCGCTTCAATTCCCCCTTGAGTGCTGCCGTCTTGGAGTTTTGTGTTTTCACCTCCCGTTTGGTCGGGCCCACATCCTCCTCCTCACTACCCCATTCGACCGTTGAGAAGTATGAGGAACCATCCAGTCGCCACAATACGTACAACTCACCTCGATGCGAAATCAGAATCAAGCTCGATGTCCATGGCTTCCGCCGTGGCCTTCAACCAGTTTCTCTCGTGATTTGCCTTCTTGATCTGATGCTGCTGCTTGTCAATCTGCTTCGCTAATTGCAGCCTCGGCTTGAGCTTATCCAGGAGATGGTGCTCGACTGACATTTCCGGGATGTCGCTTTCCTCTGCAAATATACCTATAGTCAATCACTGTGTCGTGAAACTCTGACTTGAACTCACGTCGGCCAAGGCTACCCAGCAGCGCTCGCACAAGCCGCCTTTCGTCTGGTCCACACATCAACATGCTGAAACCGCTTCTTTTTGCACGCGCCGTACGACCGTTTCGGTGTACGTACGCGTCGGCCGTGCGTGGGATTTGGTAGTGCACGACATGGTCTACCGAGGGCACATCCAGTCCTCGAGCAGCGATGTCCGTCGCGAGCAAGATGGCATTTGGGAGAGATTTGAAGCTATAACACGCGCCTGAAGTTAAACATCGAAAATAAGATCCAGGTCCGATACTTACCGATCGAGGTTCTTGAGGCGTTGGCGTTGTTCCAGTTGAGAATGAAGTGGGAAAGCTGGCAGGTCGAGAAGTTCGAACAAAGGAAGGAGACGCCGGATACCGTCGATGGAAGAGAGGAAGACCAGCGAGCGACCCGGATAACGCAGGAGAAAGTAATAAAGATAAGAGTCCTGCACAATATGTCAGCACATGTAACGAAACAGAATAAGCGGTCATAACCAACTCCTCTCACCTTGTCGCCTGACATGCACTCGATTTTGCTCTCATTAAGCGTGGAAACCACACCACCAACGGGGCTGAGATCCATGACCTCAGGTTCGGGATCACGGAAGTCCAGTCGCAGCACGAGATCGTCTGGAGTGTGAGAAAAGTACTCGGACATAGTTTCAGGTCCCAATGAACGGGAAAACGCACCTAATGTCGACGCAGGGGGATCACCTTTTTTCGATACGCGTGCTTTTTGCCGCTTCTTCAAATTGCGCTGCAGGTCTTTGCTCAAGGTCGCGGAGAAGACAAAGGTCTGCATTTTGTCGTTTGCCGATACATCCTCTCGTATCTCTTCAGAAGCAAACGACTGCTTTTTGAAATCAGGATCAGTCTCATCTTTCCTGTAATTGGTATGAATGAATGAATCAGAGATCGTTTTCGCAGAGGAGCAACGCACTGAAATTGCCTCTGCGTCAAGTGGAGAATGTTATCCAGCTCAGCAAAATGCCCGGTCTCAATCATACGGTCCGCCTCATCAAGGACGAGAAACTTTAAAGCTTTGATATCCTTGGCAAGCTTGTCATCCTGTTGTACTTGTTAAGACTGATTCGAATCTCTCCGACATATCAAACAGAAGCCAGAGAGCTAAGCATACCTGCTCGATGATGTCCCACAACCGCCCAGGAGTCGCGATGAGCACGTCAACGCCGCGATCCAAGATGCGGCGTTGCTTTTGTGCAGACATGCCGCCGACCATGGCGGCAACGCTGACCAATGGCGGTGCCTTTGGTCCAGTGGGTGCATTGGTCTTTGGCTCACCTTTTCCCCTCGACTTCGACTTCGCCTTTCCCTTTCCCTGACCTTTCCCTTTTGCGACATGGCGCTCCTGCGCATCGTCATGAGCTTCAAGCTTGACATCGAGATCGGCTAGAGAATAGTCATTCAGGCATGCGTTCAGGTGGGTGGACACTTGGAGAGCAAGCTCGCGGGTGGGGGTAAGCACGAGCGCTCGCAGTGAGCGACGAGTCTTGGTCGCCGCAGAAGCTTGTTTGGAATTCGAAAGGAGGTGATGGAGAATGGGAAGACCGTAAGCGAGTGTTTTTCCGGATCCCTGCGAGCGGTGGTTAACGTGATCACGTAGTATAACGGTAGAGAAAAATTGCAGAGATCACTGACTGTTTCAGCGACTCCGATTAGATCGCGTCCCTCGAGGGCATGAGGGATAGCTTGTGACTGTATGGGTGTGGGGCTTTGGAATTTTTGCGCGTGCAGGGCGCGCCCAAGGCGTGGATGGAGGGAAAAGGAGTGCCATTCTGGGAGAAGTGTTTGCGCTGTATGGCCATTTCGCATCAGCATAGCAAAGGATATGGAATGGGATCGCGTACTATCAAAAAAAAATTCAGCGCCAAGCTGTGATATGCTCTCGACTTTTACATCGTCTGTGCGATCCGAGGCGTCTGGCGCGGCTGTATCAGACTGTTCTCCCTCGTTCGCACTTTCGACTACAGATTCTTCTGCGTCGTTTACCTAGTTAGCCATAAGACAGGTCTTGCCCATTGAAGGATGTCCGGAACACTTACCGCGAATCTGATCACCCTCCCCCCATTGGTGTCCTCATAGATGACATGCACATCGTCGACTTCTTCCAGCTCCAAAATTCCCTCGTCCATGTCGACACCTGCTTCATGTGGCTGAAAGACGGTTTTCCATGGCAGATCATTCACGGTGACATGATCATGACGTGTTTTTGTTTTTTTGTGAAGCGACGAAGAGGCCGTATGTGATTTGCGCTTCATGGAGGCGTTGGATGTGTTCGAGGAAGACATCACCGGGGTACTGCCGGCAACGAGTTCCGTGGGAAAATCCGTGGGGGTGAAGCCGTTGCAAACCAAGGTGACTTGATTCTTTCTTTGGGTCTGTCATGTCTGCCGGTTTCAGGATCACACCCGCTCTATGGGACAGAATACACCATTTCGCGTCCTTCCCCCAAACAGGCGGTAAGCGTCCTTATTCTTGCTACACGGAATCACCTCACAGCGTCTATCTCAGTTTCCCTGCAGCAAATGGTTCTGTTTGGACAGAATCCAAGCCAGGGCACCCTGTTCAAGGCGAGTCAATTCCTAGTTGGTAAGCTCATCGTCCTGTTCCTTGCTCCCGACACTTTTCATTGGTGCTCGTCTTCTCCGTGTAGAGGAGTTGCCTGTGCGCCTAGCGCACCGCGTAAAGGAGTTAGATGAACTCCCTCACAACCTCAGCAGTATGCCGTCGATCAAGAAGGTCAAGAATTGGTATGCCCAATCTTTTGAGGTGTGCCCGTGACTGCGATCGCATAGCGACGGTGTCTAACACGCGCACAGGAACTCATTCACTTCCCCACCATCTCCGTTTCCCGTGATATTCGTGCGGCCTTGATGGCGAGCCCAACGGAAGACACGTACCTCCCAGAGTCGACCCCGAATCCCTCTCTGGGAGATTTCGGGGACCACTTCGCCCCGCACAGCTCAGGGAACATGGGCGCGAACGGAAACGGAAACGGGAGCAGGGTCAAGCTGCGAATACCAATGGAGAAGAGGTACGCCGTGCAATATTGTTGTCTCTGAGCAGCTTCCCATCATGTGTTCCCGCGCGTGTTTGTAGATATTACGCAAAAACGGGGAACATCAATTGGCCCCCAGAAGTGCACGACTACAACAAGCGTTTCACAAAAACGCTCGACGCCATCAAGAGGCGACATGATCCAACGGTGACGACGACGGCACAGGGCGTTTTAGAATGGAAACGCCGACAAAACGCTCGCAACATCGGTCTCGACATCCAGGCCTGGCTCGACCGATTCTACCTGTCTCGTATCGGCATCCGTTTCCTGATCGGCCAGCGTCAGTCTAGCGCCCTCCCTTCCATCTCCCACGACCTGAAGCCTTTGCTCCAGATGTCGCTCTGAACGAGCTCCAGCCTCATCCCGACTACGTGGGAATCATCTGCACGCGTTCAGTGAGTCTTTCGACTGCCCGCTCTGCGCACGCGGGTTCAAACATGCAATTCGTCCTACAATAGAACGTCCACGACATCGTACACGAAGCGATTGAAAACGCGCGTTTCGTCTGCGAAGAACACTATGCGATGTTCAAGGGTCCGCCGGTACAGCTCATCTGCCCCAAAGACCTGCACTTTGCCTACGTCCCGGGACATCTGTCCCACATCTGCTTCGAACTGCTCAAGAACTCGCTGCGCGCCGTGGTCGAGCGCTACGGCCACGACAGGGAGGACCAGCTCCCGCCGATCAAGGTCATCGTCGTCGAGGGCAAGGAGGACATCACGATCAAGATCTCCGACGAGGGCGGCGGTATCCCGCGGAGCGCCATCCCGCTCATCTGGACGTACATGTATACCACCATGGAATCGCAAGGTATCGACCAGGACTTCCAGGCCAGCGACTTCAAGGCACCGATGGCCGGGTTCGGGTACGGCCTCCCGCTCTCCCGCCTCGTACGTTCCTCTCCTCTTCCGTATCTCCGCATCCCCTAACCGAGCCGTCTGCGTCCAGTATGCACGTTATTTCGGAGGCGACCTCCGACTGATCTCCATGGATGGGTTTGGGACAGACGTGTATATCCACCTCAACCGCCTGTCCAGCAGTCGCGAGCCATTGCCTTGAACCATGTACTGCGACGTAATATTTTCGGAACGGAAGACTGAAAGCCCGGACTCATTCGGCTCAGTTTATTTCTATAATGTGTATATCAACTTTCCAGCAATTGTACCACCACCAAGCCCACACCAGTCGTGTTACGCGGCGCCACCCGACACCTACCCGAAACCTACTATTTTCTATTAGCATGAATACCACCCATTTTGCTATAAACATGAAATGATTATCACAGTTGTATCGTTATTGTACAGAGTTTGCAGAGCGAATGCGCAGGAACAGGCGGAACATATGGAGACAAAACCGAGACGACACGGATGTGAGCACGAAACAAAAAGAAGGAAAGAGGAAGAAACGGGGTTCCCTGAGTCCTAGATGACGGAAATGAAAGGACTGACAACAATATAAATTATCCCCTACTTCTACAGGGCCACAACAATGTTCGATTGGAGCCACAGCCGTGGGGAGCGGGAGGGACGGACATTCATATGATATGCGATACAAACACATGCGAGGGCGATGAGAGTGACGGACGGGACGGAGGGGCGGCGATCGTGAACTTCGGCGCGATCAAATTTCATTGCATGTGATCCTGCTGAACGGCGTCCCACCGGCGCTTCAGCGGGTTCTCATGCTGCATCGGAGGCTGCTGCTGCTGCTGCATGCTACCCCAATCCTGATGGGACGTACGTGGGGCATACATATCAGTCTGCGGATACTGAAGATGCGAGTGCGGGTGTGCCTGAGTTTGAAGTGGAGGCGCGTGCGGGAGCGTGTGCGGTTGCGGATGCACGGAGTATACGGGCTCATTCGCGCGCTGCGAACTCACCAACTGCTGCTCCTGCGACTGCACCGTCGTCTCCAGTGCATCGATGTCCGTCATCAGCCTCTGGTTCGCGATCTTCAGCTGCTGCAGCTCGTACTGCCAGCTGCTGTTCCGCGACGTCCCCAATTCTTCAAACACGTTCCCCATCGTGCCCGGCGGCGGAGAGGACGACGGTGCCTCGCTCATCGCGAACCCATCGGTGCCCATGTATTTAAACTGACAGACGATCGGGTTTGACGGCAGGCGCGAGTAGCCCAACTCTTGAGTCGTGGTAGGCGGCGGCGGCGGATAGAGCACAACGGTCAAATCGACAGCGTCCCCATCCTTCCTCCGCACTCTGCACACCACGCTCTCCGGCATCCCGCTCGTGCTCGCCGCCACCCTCTGCAGCGCCGCTTCCAAGTCCCGCCGCGCGCCCACGATGAAGTCGCCCACCGACATGCCGATCGCCTCACCTACGCCCCATCCAATGAATTCCTTCACGCTCGCGCCCATGAATAGCACTGTACCGCCCGTGCTCAACATCCCCCACACCTCGCCGGCCTCCCCTGTTGCGCCGCCGCCGCCCGAGCCAGGCCCGGGTCCGGTACTGGGAACACCGGTCCATTCCAAGCAGGGCATCGATCGCGCGCGTGCGCTGAGGATGATCGCCTTGCGCCCCTTGCCCGGCTCGATGTGCAACCGTCCCCTGCACTCCAGCCACACGTACTTGCCGTCCTGCGCGTGGGCCCTGAACAGGAGGTTGACCGACTTGGGCGAGACCGTGAGATTGGTGAACATCGCGAGACCCGGCTGGCCCTCTCCGGGCGCAGAGCTCGCCGTCGACGACTCTTTGAGCTCCCGCATGAGGGGCACGACGTCCGATGGGTGGCAGTAGTCGGCAACCGACTTGCCTACCAAATCGTCCGGACCAAAACCCAGCGCACGGCGCACGGACGGCGCGACGTAGAGGAATGAGCCCTTGAGGGACAAAACGAGGAGAAAATCGGGCGTTGCGTCGAGGAGCATAAGACTGAGGGGCTGATTTCCCTCGTGCCATTCAGACTTGTCCTCATTCGCGACCGTCGGAGATGCGAGCTTCAAAAAGTGCTCGTCGCCCAATAGCATTTTGAGATCCTGAGATACGGCGTTGATCGCGAACGCGTTGTTTCTGCGTTCTCTAGGCTGCAGTGGGGCGCCCAAAGAAGGCTGATTGATGTAAGATCCATCCCTGAGCTTGTGGAGGATAGCTTTGGGCTGCTCGGTGAGATCGACCTGGAAGCCCACGTGGAAAACGACGTCCTCGCTCTCCTCGGAGCTGCCGGAGACGCCCCCTGTGATGGGAATGACCGTGATAAGATTGATGAAGGCGGAGCCGTCCTTCCTATAATTGATCATGCTCGTCTGGCACTCCTTATCGGCGACAAGACTCTTGCGCATGTAGGCGACGGCGTCTGGGCCTGTGTGACGCCGCTGCTCGCCTCGAGCGACATTACCGTCCGGGGCCTGCAAGAAACGGCAATTCCGACCAAGGACTTCGTGCTCTGCATAGCCCGTGAGGCGGCAGAACGTTGGAGAAGCATAAACGATGGGGCTATCATGCCGGCGGACGTCGACGACGACAAAAGAGCAAGACAAATCGACGGGGCCGAGGGCAATTTTGGGGTTTGGCCGCGTTGCGACGCGGGCGAGGATGGACAGGAGGTCAAAGCCGGAGGTGGAGTAAACCGGGAGTCCGAGGGCGGAGGGAGCTGACGGAGGGGGGATGGCTCCGAAATGTGCTGAATTGGGCGCGAAGCCGGTATGGGACATGAAAGAAAACGGAACGGAGCCGGATGGGGGTGTGGGGAGAGGGCTTTGGGGAGAAAGCGCATGGGGGGCGTAGGGATCGAAGCTGGAGGGCACGGTGAGCGATAGGCGCCTGTGGGAAGAGAGTGCAGGAGGCAGAGGTGCGGCGGAGCTGGTAGGCGCAGCGGAGGAGTGGGGGGAGAGGACATTGCTCTGGGAGTGGTCATAGTACTTGAGAGGGGCAGAGAAGCTGGAAACGAACAAGTGGCGACGGTGAGCGGAAAAGAAAAATCGAGCACGCGGGGACGTACACGTCGTGGGAGACGTTGGGTGTGAAGCCGCTGTTTGTGAGCCAGGCCGATGTCATCGATCCAGGCTCGTTGAGAAAGCCAGGCGGAAGGACCTCTGCGCCGCCGCCTGGAGCGAGGGTCGGTGGGCCGCCGAGCATGAACTGGGGCATTTGGAACTGGATCGGACGGGCATAGGGGTGATGTTGTGCATTGTGGTAGGAGAGAGAGGGATGTGCGGGCTGCAGATATTCTTGATTGGCGCATTCTGCGTCGCCGCCGTTGTTGTCGTCCTGCTGGAGGTAGCGTTCGAAAGGCATGATGACGGCCGTGTGCAGCCCCGCCGCGACTGGCCTGCTCCAACACCCCCACTTCAAGCTCCGCGACCCTTCTCATTAGGGGCTGCTGCTTCCCCTTCTTCTTCCGTCCATATCACTCTACTCTCAGATCGTCTCAAGCAGACTCACTACCAATTCATCATCGCATCAAAAATGTCGTCGTTGCATATAACTACGCCTGAACTACAACAAAGACAGACGACACGCCATACTGGCATCAGCACAACAATCGTTAATCTTTGCCCCGTTTCCCCTAACCATCGTCCATCGAAATCGGATGATGTAGTGAATTAGAGGCATGGCTCGTCACGCTCTCCATACCCTCACGCAGTTCACGCGGTACAAGTCCAAGTGCATACGACCTCACGATACGGATACAAAATCTGAAATCACGCCCGGAGCTGCGCCCGGAGGTTCGCCTCTAGGGGGCCCCGAGGACGAATGAACTGCACGTAAGCACCATCCCTGCATATTTGTCAGCACAACGTTCGTCGAGCGATTCGACATAGGCACTCACTGGACCACCAACTTGTCCTCCTTCAGTTTAGGATAGTCCTCACGGTTGACGTTCGTGAATCCCCACTTGCGCGAAACAATAATCTTCTGGCGGCCGGGGAACTTGTACCGAGCGCGGCGCAGGGCCTCCTGTATGACCGGTGCGTTCGAGTCCTTGCAACGGATCGAAAGAATGATCTGGCCAATGTTGACACGGGCGACAGTGCCATAAGGCTTGCCCCAAGCACCACGCATGCCTGTCTGAAGCCTGTACACCATGAATCGCGCCTTCAGTAAATCACGCACAGTATATGGCTCATCTGAGAGCGCACCTATCGGCTCCAGCACATGACAACATCTTGTTGATACGGATGACGTGGAAGGGGTGCACGCGGACCCTCATGTGGAACGCATCCTTTCCGGCAGTCTTCGTCACGTATTTGTTGGCGCAAATACGGGCCGCCTCGAGCGCCTCGCTGGAGAGCTGCTCATACTCGTCCGAGACGAGATGGCAGCAGAAGGGGAATTCGTCGACGGAAGCGCGCTTGCGACCGAGATCGAAGATGCGAATCTACAAACGCGCCCGAGTGGCGTAAGTAGGCCAGTAAGGCGAACGAGGGCTCACGTCAACGGACCTTCGAGTCGGGCACACCACGGTTGTACCGCGACTTGGGGTACGGTTTGTTCTTACAGTAGCGGTAGCAGCGAGCGGGACGGCGACCCATTTCTTGATCTACAAAGACAGACCGAAAACAAAGCCACAGGGGCGCGCATCAGTAAGCATTATCCAACTTCATCCAGCCGCATCCATCGCCCTTCCGCCGTTTCCTTCCTCTCAAACCAGCACCAAGCGAGCGGGGGCATAGCGTAGGATGCACAGACAGCAAGACAATGGACTCACGTTTGGGGGGGACGGGGAGTGATGGGGCGACGTGCGACGGGCTGCGAGTTTTATGACCCCTCCGTGGCCGATGACAAACCCGAGGGGATGAGTAAGGTCTGTTTGGCCCTGCGTCCCACGGACCTCGGGTGGGACCTCGGTCTCGGACCGCTCTACCTGTGCTTGCACGATGACACTACGATGACTCGCTTTCTTTCGGTGTTTGTCAGTCCCAATGGCGAGTCATTTCTTCAGTCAGCTACACAAGACCTAAGCACTTGCGAATTCCCAGCTGTGAGGGCCTTGCTTATTCTGAAAGTGCTCTGGATTTCCTCTTTACTCGCCAGCTTTCCCTTCGATGCTTCTCGTGTTCTGTCTCCGTTCTCCCGCAGCAAATCGTCTTCTTCACCAATGATGCATTGTACATACGACACTGGTATACTCATATAGTTCTCGACTAGCAGCCCTTACCCGCATGTCCAGCGAGATGATCACGGGTACCGTGCTCGTGGGATATGGAAGATCATTCTCGATAACGAGAACGGGACTGTGGCCCAGGGTCTCTGGAATTCTTCCGCTGCTCTTGCGCACTCTTCACTCTGTACACGGAATTTCTTTTGCTAAGAGCTCGTATGTCTACCACAATTCCTGAAACTCAGCTCGCTGTCCGATGGTATCCAGCATCCTTCGACGTGCGCCTTGAAAACGTCCCAACTCCAATGTGATTATCTTGACTCTATAACTTTCTACAAGGCCTGTCCTGCGAGAAAGTTGGCCTTGATTGCTCACATATGATGTATAGGATCGAGCATCCTGACGACGCAATCGTCAAAATCACGGTAAGCAGCTTGTAGAATCTGTCCTGTGAATTGTCTGGCATTCGCCGATTCTTTCGTTCCAAGTTCGCGGGCCTATGCGGCAGCGATCTGCACGTGTACAGAGGCCTCGAGGATGTCCATGAAATGTACGTGCTCCTACTTTGTCCTTACTTCTCAATTGTTCACTTATACCTGATTAATGCCCCAGTCACATCTGTGGCCATGAATTCATCGGACATGTTGTCGCCCTTGGATCTTCTTTCTCTCCTTTATCTCCTCCATCTCGCCCCGAACTCTACGCGACCCTCCAGGTTGGCGACAAAATTGTTTCTCCCTTCACCACCTCCTGCGGAGAGTGCTCGTGTGTTCCTCTGTCTCTGTCGTATGCTTTCGATGTTGAAATGCTACTGTCTATACTAGACCTTGCCGCCGCGGCTTCACTGCGCGCTGCACGTCCTCCTTCCTCTTCGGCACACCTGTGCTCCCAGGAGGTCAAGCGCAGTACACCCGCGTCCCCAAAGCGGGCGGAACGCTCTTTGTACTACCGTCCTCGATCTCACCCAATGCCTCTGCGCCATTCCTAGACGTCGCGACTTTCATGGCCCTCCCTGACCCTACACTTCTCCTTCTCGCAGACATTCTTCCAACAGGTCTCTTCGTCGCCCTTCAAGCTCTCTCACACCCCAAGCTATCGCCGTTCACCGCCAATACGTCATGGCCAAACACCATGGATGGCATCCTGTATTCACACATCAGCACCAGCGCGGCACCGCTGATGGAAGATGACAGAGTGCTCACAATAGGCGTCGTAGGTCTCGGGCCCGTTGGTTTGGTAATTGATATCTGCTGCCTGCATAGCTTTGCCAACACCTGACTCATCACTTTTACCCTCAGTGTGCGATTCTGGCTCTCTTGGACCTTCTCGAGCATCGTCAGCTTCCCACTCGCTTCCGAATCGTGGCAAGTGACTTGAATAAGTCACGCCGCGCTAAGATGCAAAACATGTACAATGCTCTCCCGGCCCCCTCCAAGGGCCCTGTCGGCAGCGAATTCATCGTCTGCGGTGTTGAAAGCCTCCCTACATGGGCGCGCCACGGTTGTCATGCTGTCCTCGAGGTACCTACCAATTCTCCATCGCTCACAGCCATCTCTCCCCGCGCTCACAACTCAATCTCATCAATTTCCAGGTCGTCGGCACCCCTCCGGCGCTAACCCTGGCGCTTTCCCTCCTCGCTCCGTCCGGGGTGCTTTCCTCCTGTGGCGTGCATCAGGCCCCTCCGATCCCGTTTACCGGTCGCGAGCTCTATAATCTTAACGTGACCCTCGAGTTCGGGCGGTGCAGCGTGCGCGCTCTGTTTGGCGCCGCTGCCGGCCTCCTTGCGCGGCGGCGAGATGTCCTCGGCGTGGTCGGCGAAGCCGGCGTCGTGGAGCGCGTGGTGTCCCTCAGAGACGCTGTCAGTGCGTACGAGATGTTTGAACAAGGCCGATGCGGCAAAGTTGTGTTTGACGCGTGGGCTTAGCGACGCAGCGGCTTCGAGTATCAATCGAGTGAGCGCATTCGATGCTCCCGCGTAGTCTTGCTATGTTCCGGCTGGTGCAGTGCCCCATGGGCTTGGTGTACTTTGAGGAATCCATCTTTTTATTTCATGGTGTGATTGATCTGCCTGCTTCCCTCAAACTGATAGATGCTGTTCAAGAGCCGTGGGCCTTCACAGCTTCGTGGACTTGGTGCAACCATTGAATTGTCAGTCGGTTGCTCTTTACCTCCAGTATCTTATGATACTGACGCCTTTGGAAAAGCAAATTCAGAGACAAGTGTGTTTCGGGAATCAATCGCTTCCATCACTTCCGTGGTGGTTTGCTGTGTATAGATGTCTCTGATGTCCGCTGCCGAGCAGGATGGTGCGCCGACACACTCAACTCGAGGAGTGCTCCGTTGAGAGTGAAACGCGGAGCCCGGAACCCGGCCCGGACCATTAGGCAAGGCGCCTATCGAAACTGTGTGCTTCACTGCGCTCCTCCAACGCCTTGCGAAAGTATGAACCGGGAACCACCTGGTTACATCTCCGCGTGCCTTAGCTTGACCTCTTCTGTGCATGCTTGCGGGCGCTCGGTTATCTACATCAGTCACTTTCTCTCTCGTATGTCCAGTTCTTTCCGCTCAGGTCGTGAAATGCCGCCCGCTCAGCATTTCTCACAAATCGATTGACATATCTATAATCACGGAGTGGGGCGTGCCCTGGCGGGCTCCAGCCGTGCGCCTATCGTCATCGCTGAGTTCCATGTGCTCCTTCATTTTAATTGATTTTTTTAGGTGACAAAGGACGTCAAGTCTTGCCTCACCAAGAGCCTCTACTCTGACCTGACTGTTTCCTTGCATCTCGCTGTTTGTCTTAGACCAGCGCATTCAAATAGAAATCCTTTTCCTAGTGTTATGTCAAACTTTTGGATGGATGCCCTCTTGAAGGCTGTACAATCAAAAACACTTCGCTTGAGTCGTGTCTCAGTATCGAACTGAAATCAACTGTTCGTCACACGTAACAAATGTGGTCTCCGTACACTGAAACCGCAACGTCACACGACCGTCTAACGGCGAAACGAAGGTCGTATTTTCAGCATGAGCACCTGTTGGAGCGCTTTTTGTCGGTTCGTTGTTGCTCTAGAATTATTCTTGTTTAAATTTCTAGATTATGCCTCAGGCACAATATCCGTAAATACACAGCATCACTACGTGGCGCTGCGCCTTCCGCTTCAGCCAATGCTGACACTTGCTAATGAGTGAGTTAGAACATTGAATTCGTTATCTCCGTTGCGTACCAACAATTATACGATGACGCCAGCCAGGTTGCAAACAGATTGAGAACCCATCAGCTCGGGCGGTGCCAGCATGACTTACGGGTGCGTATGTAGGATGGTCATCTTTGGTCCGGTGTATCAAAAGTTACAGGAGTCACGCATCATGTGGCAACGGCAGACGAGGTACAGTGAATGCATGGCGCTGTCGATACCTAACTAACCTGTCCCTCGGACCGTCAACTAGCTGTGCAACTCCCAAACCTCGGAGTCAACAGTTCGCTTCATTCTCCAAAATATGTTTTCCATCCCAGATAGCACCCGATTTCGAAACGCTGATATGCAACAGCCTAGATATACCAAGGAAACCGAGCATCACGGAGTCTAAAAGCTGCCGCTCCGCTCCAGGCAACGAAGAGCTGTCCGACTCATAGGTGACCATGAAGCTCGTATGTGAATCCCTATGCAAGAAAGAATACAGATACTATCTACTATTCAAAGATGTCATCAGTCACTCCGTGATCCACACCAGCAAAGAGAGCCCGAAAATGTACAGGGAGTATATGTCGCATGCGCAACCGAGTTTCGTGAATTACGATCCTTTCTAGGCGAGCCCTTGCGTTCGGGGTATGGACTGAGACCAAACAGCAACCGACCTTATGTCTCCTCGCGCGCCTCAATGTGCCTTTCAAGATGATGTCCATTATTATTCAATCATCTCTACGGGAAGGAGCCCACCCGTTAAAAGCAGGCACTTCGAAGTGTTTTCTGCTATAACTTTACGATCACGCCAAACTACAGTCCTCTCCAAAGATGACATCCCTATCTCCCCACTCACATGCAAATGGCACATGTCCTATGACGGGCCAGTCCCATGAATGGTGCCCAGCACAGGCAGGTGACTCCCGAGCGCCGTGTCCTGCGTTGAACACACTTGCGAATCATGGGTATCTGTATGACACCTTTCACCAACGATGTCACATACAGGCTGATACTGTTTCTGTCATTTCCAGACCCCGTGACGGGCGACGAATTAGCGCTGCAACAATCATACACGCCGTTCAAGAAGGCTACGGTATTTCCAAGCCTCTTGCGTTCGTTCTGGGCTACGGTGGCCAACTCGTCCTGGGACAGGCGGGAGAGTTCAGTTTGGGAGATCTAGCACGCCACAATCGTATAGAGCACAACGCCTCGCTAGTCCACGACGATGCCCAAGGTCGTCATGAATACGCCCCGAGCGCTCCGGATGACGTGATGCTGAAGGCGCTACTAGACGACTCACGCGATGGAAGGTACATGACCGCGCGCGATGTCGCCAGAGCAAGGGTGCGCCGAGAAGCGACGTATGGCAGTGCGGTGCTGGATAGCTTCCATGCCGAGATCGCAAGGGGGGAGATGGCCATCGTTCTGGGATTATTCGACGCGAGGAACCCAGGGAAGGGGGAGGATGGCGTACCATTAGCCATGCTAAAGGGATGGTTGCATGATGAAAGATTGCCGGAGGGATGGAAGCCAGGCAGGACCACTGGCTTATGGGAGACCATCGAACGATCCGCAGAAATAAGGAAAGCTATGGATGAGATGAGGAGAAATGATAGTACAACTGATCGCTGATAGGAAAATGATTCATCACATATGGTTGAATTGATTGGATTAATATGAAAAACTTATCTGAGTGTAGAGCACGTCTAGAGGTCAAGGTCCAAGGATCACCTTGTGACCTGCGTCCTCTTGACTCGGACTTGAAGAGTACCATGAACCCAAGGATAGTCCTGATTAGATTTATTTCAGTTGGTGAGGTATTAGTTTACAACCAAACCGCCAAGAGCATCGAAATCGAGATGTAGCCCGGCGATGGAGGTCAGAGATGAGGTTTTAGCGAAACGCTTCGAATCCATCCGTAGAATACACAACAAAGTTTATTGTGAATTGTGCGAAGAGTGCTTCACATGTATCTCCCATATTCACTGAACTTTCTGTTCAGATAAGGCAATGCGGAGCACCGCGGCCGATTTTTATCGATGGATAGACTTGTGGGTGCATGTGGGTGTATGTGGACGGCAGTTTCCGACCAAGATGTTGACTGATTGAGCGGCTTTGCTTGGAGAACCACCGGCTATCGGAAAGGAGCTTGCCAGCTTGTCTTATAAGCGAGCTGTGAGGCTTGCATCCATCTCGAGCGATTCTACCCCATTGTGATAGAGACCGATTGCTCTCCAAGTCTTCATCAGCGCTGTACAGGTAAAGTACCAATGTCAGCAGAAATCAGGCGAACAATCTTGTAAGACTGACCTAAGTATACCTCCCGTAGCTATACCCTGCTCTTGGCATATCAGATCAAACTCTTCTGCCGTATGTGCGTATGCTGTCTTCATTGCTATAAACAAATTTTCCCACTCAATTGAGCAAGTCGATCAGTCTAAACCTTGCCCGATGGCCACTTCGCAGAACGGACAACCTACTGCCTTTTCTGACATTCCAAACGAAATCGTGTTGCGAATTTTTGGGTGTGCAACGTTTGTACCTGGGGCTCTAGAGGCAGATGTCAGCGACCCATTCGAGGCCTCACAACCTCTCAAGTTTGATATGGGGCACCAAATCAAATCCCTACAGATGGCCCTCGACACAAAATATTCTCTCGTCCGGGTGTGCAAACGATGGCGCACTTTGGCTATGCCGATTCTGTATGAAGCCGTTTCCATCCATGGGCTTGATGGACTATATTCAGTATACCAGGATTTGAGGAATCCCAACCTGCAGCAAGCACCAGATCTGGGTTGGTGGGTCCGTCGTATGGACTTGACACTGCACGATCTTGTCGGAGAGTTTGAAGAGATCGAGGACAGCGTTCTCTCTATGATCGCCTATGTCTTCAGCCGCCTGCCAAACCTCCAGATCCTTGTCGTCTCAATTGATACTTCCGCGGTCGAGGACATGGATGTCGACGATGACTCCCCTCCAAACAGACCAATTGTCGACTTGGTTTGTGGTACGATCGGCGCACACTGCATGCCATCCCTGCGAATGTTATCTTGGGAAAGTGAACCGCGGCCAGACAGTGGAATAATTACAGCTTTACTCGGAAAGCAACTATATTTGCAAACCGTGATGATCGGCGGCGGCGATGGCGCTGACATTTGCCCGGCTACTCTCCCCCAACTCCCTTACCTCGATTTCATCACCTTGATACACGGTGACAATGAAGGGCACGGAATCAGCGGAACCGCCTCCTTCCCCGCCCTCCGACAAGTACACATTCGATGGATTGATGAAGATTTTGACTGCATTCGGCAGTTTTTAGCTTTCCAAGCTCCTAGACTCACCACTTCATACATCTCCCTTAACGAAACGACTGGCGACTCCCTGTATCCAGTTCTCGAAATGAATTGCCCAAACCTGTCTCACCTTATCCTCATTGGCCTTGTATGGCGGGATTTTCTCCACGATGAACCCAAACTACCTTTTCCCTCCAGGGTCACACACCTCGGTATTTCATGCAAACAATTGCGGGCGAGCGATCAGGAATACATCAATCTCTTCACCTGGATAATAGCCCGCATGCATCGGTCGATAAGAATAATACGTTTCATGGACGCAAGCGTATCAGAGGACTTACGACACAGGCATTCAGGGATCCTCGCTCACGCACTTTTACCATTCGCTGGTAGTAATATACGCGTAGAAGACAATGAGGGAAACAATTTCTGAGATTTCTGCAGGTACGTGCCTCTTTTCCCGGACCTTGTTGGTGAATTGACACCCGCCATCGCACAGTTGAATTGGATGTCACGCGAATATGGCGATTTCTTTCAAACTTGTACATCGATATGTATTCATAGGCTTTGAGTTTACCTTCTTTGGCTACACATCTACTTTGCTTGCGAGCTGTTTCATGAGGGAATGTTGTTACGATATTAGCATGAGAGTGAAGGCTTGAAATGATCAACTCATTGATTTGTGGGAAAGCGAATGAACACTTAGTCGCTGATCAGAGTCTCCGTAATCCAACTGCAAGCGATTCGAGGTTGTTCGATGACTCACTCAAACGGGAGTCCCGAGGTTTCATATTCGTTGGTAGGTTCCTTCCCACTTGATCATGCTACCCGCGCAGCGTTCAACCGAAGTGTACTATCCTTCTCTTTTCGTACAAGTAATATATCGTCGAGCAGAGAGTTTGTTCAACCTAACGATGCAGTGCTCGTATATCATTAATATCAGGCGGACATCGAAGCGACTTAGAGTCATGAAAACCCACATCGAACATCATGCTAATCTGTTAAGCATAGTCAACGGGGATCATCGGAAGGAGATAAGGGGACGAAACGAACATTTCCAAACTTTCAACTCCATATAATGTCTAGAGGGAAACGAAACGAATGAGCCCTTTTCAAACTTACAGAGAGCACACCGAGAAACTTATCTTTTTCACTCCAACTGTGTTCATATTATCTGTCGAGTGCGGTCAGCATGAATATTCTAAGAAGTAGAAGAGATATAGCACTCATCCGGCGAGAGAAGATCAAAATAAAAGCTGGTGCAATAAAAGAGAAGCCTCATGTACGAACGCTGCGAATGGTTTTGAAAATTCGACACATGAATTGAAGCTCTTCTATAAAAAAAATCTAGTAGAGGGACTTGAGACTGATAACGAAGGCTGCCAAGAAAGAGATCATATAATATTTATCATGCAACTATCAACCAAGCAAACCTCTCAACGCTATTCATGGACCTCCACATTCCTGGCCAGGGGAGCACTGCATATGTTGGAAGCTTCATAAACGACAACCTTCATCTAATACGTGGAGTTAACAGTAATAGCAATCAATAAACATCAAGCGATTCATTATTTAGTAAACTTACCTTGGAGACGACGGATGACAGGTAAAAAGACCAGTGTCCATGATCATCATGGCCACACAATGCTCTCCGATGTGAAACTCGACAATGACAGTCCCTGGCCAGGCGGATATGATGCCACCGAAACCCAATAGCGAGGCATTTCATCGTGATGATGTATAGGTTACGGTGAACCTGGAAATGGGGAAATGGACTGAGAACCTGTAAAAAACCTCAAATACATTAGCAGAAAAAGTTCAACACGATTCAAGAGAGAAATCTTCGAATATGATGATGACTCGCCTATATTTCCACATGCGATGCGTATCAACCGACCCTGTTTTGCCATCCGCTTAGTCCCCAGCCGGAGGAACTCTGCCTCTAGCATTGACAATCACAGCTGCACGCTACGCCTCCATCTCCAGGAGAAACCTACTTAGTTCAGATACCCCATGAACAGAACAGAAAATAGACCTTCCGGTTCTCCGTAAACGGCGGTTACCCATAGTATCCAGCAGCCTATTTCTGTCGCGAGCAACAATTTGACCACCAGATCCCATTGAACACCATATAAGACCCCACCTCCTAACCAACGCCATATCCACGGCCCCCACATTCGTACTACCCTCACTCCCCATCACCACAGCTCCGTGAAGACCTCGACCTCGGGCCCTCTAGCCTTCTTGACTGCGATGGCTTCCGCCCAGATTGCGTCGATGTCAAAGATCTCCACCTCCTGTCCGTTGACCTGTATGATTGGAATGGGCTCTAGAATGGGGCTTGGTATCTCCGCAGGTGCGACCTCCGGGAAATGCATGAATTGCGCCCAGAGCTCCTGTAGATGGACGTCCTGCTCTTGTTCGTGCTCCATGGATTGGCTGGCATACAAGCACCTAGATTGTGCCTCAGCTTCGGACATCTCCCCAAGCTCCTTGAGAAAGGCGAGGACGTCAAATCCCATTCCCATTGTAACGTCGGGATGCTGTATAGGCTTGGGTGAAGATGGCGGCTCGCAAGAGCTTCCACCGCTGGCGATGTCGCATGCTTCGAGAGTGATAGTGTCGACGGGAGTGGAGTGTTTGTCGTCGGAGAACGTGTTCTGGGCCATGGTGAGGAGGAGGTCTATCTGACGCATGTTCTCCTCGCCGCTGAGCTTCGAAGGGAATGGGTCATTCGACTCGGGGTGCAGGGCGGTAGTGTCAGGGGCGATAACGCTTTCGACCAATCGAACGGGCGTTTTAATTCTAACCGGGCTGGATGAGAACTGCAGCTCGTGTTCGCCATCCGCGACGAAGGTCACAGTGACATAGCCAGAGCGGTCGACCCAGATGGGGGCTTCACGTTCTACGACGTTGGATGATCCTCCGGTCTTCTTAACATGTCGGACTTTCTCTTCAAAACATCGCATGAGAGATGTATGTCAAGCGTCGAAAGATATGAACATACCGAAGCAGCGATCTCCCATTCGTTTGACACGCTCCCTCATGGTCGGAGGATTTTTGAGAGAAATCAAAGCTTTAGCAAGCTTTTTCTCTAGCAGCTGAGCGGAAGTCATGGCAGGACCGCGGTTGTAGAAAGGAAGTCGACGGAGTAAAGAAGAGATGCGAGGAGCAGCAGAGGAGGTGGAGATGGAAGGCATAGTGAATGGGAGAATTGGATGTAAACGTGATGAAAGATGGACAGAGTGAATCGTGATAGAGAGAGGGAAGCGATGATGCTAAAATATCTCGTAGGTACCCGATGGAGAAGACCAAGATGAGACGAACACGCCAACCGGGAAACTGCCTTTACATACCTGGGCCATTTAGATCTTGTCTGCTATGACGCGGTATGATCTTTACTCAATTGCGTCACTCGATTGTGTAGGGCTGGCCACCGACCATGAAAATGATGGGTTTTCCGGGGAATCGGCGAGTGCACCATTTATAGCGGCAGAAAAAAAAATGCAGCGCGAGAGCCAGATTACCTACAGCTTGGGCGACGAGAAGATGTCAAGATGGCGGGTTTCAAAGCATTTAAATCGCCTAATTCCCGTGAATCATGCACTTACCTGTAGAGTTGATGCTTAGCTAGACAGCAATATACGTTCAACACTGCCTTCACCGGGACATCACGCCCACAAAACCCATGCGAATCTGTAGAAAAGACGGAGGTATTCGTTCAAATGCCTTGAAAAACAATGAAGTGCGCCAGAATCACAACAGTCTCTGTTTATGTCTAGAGCAATCCATCCACATGAGTGAGATCAATGACCACAAAATAAGAGCAAGAGAACTCACTCACGCAGCATAGTCCGGTCAACAAGCCGTAGTTATGACGAGTTCCGACCCGTCGCTTCGCGACTCTTGCACAGTGCTTAATAGTATTTCTTGGGGTTAGGGTTGAATCTGAGTTTTGTAGTTTAGTTTTAAATGACTATGAGGATTGAAATATTCCGTGTTAGTTGCAAACTATGCATTGATTATAGGCTACCTATAGTCTGAGTGTCGTCTGTATGTAGTCTGTGTGTAATCTATTGTTGGCTATATACTTGTGACTTGATTACCTATTACATGTGCTCTCATTTTGTATGCTTTTATTGTATATGCTCTTATTGTGTGTGCTGCTGTCATATGTGCTCCCATTGTGCGTGCTTGAATTGTGTGTGCTCCTATTAGGTATGCTACTATTGTATATGCTTCTATTGGATGTGCTCTTGTTGAATGTGCTCTTATTGGGTGTGCTCTCATTGAGTGTGCTCTCATTAGGTATGCTCTTGTTGAGTGTGCTCTCATTGGGTATGCTCTTATTGGGTATGTTCTTATTGGATATGCTTTTGTTGTATGTGGTGTGCTTTTGTTAGATATGCTCTAGTTGGATGTGCTTCCATCATGTGTGCTCCTATTGTATGTACTCCCATTATATGTGTTCCTATCAGATATGCTCTAGTTAGGTGTGCTCCTATTATATGTGCTCCCATTACATATAGTATGCTCCAATTACATATAGTGTGCTCCCATTATGTGTGCTTCCATTGTGTATACTCCTATTGTGTATACTCCCATCACATGTGCTTCTATTAGATGTGCTTTAGTTGGGTGTGCTTCCATTATGTGTGGTATGCTCCTATTAGATATGCTCTAGTTGTATGTGCTTTGATTATATATGCCCCTATTGCATGTGCTCCTATTGCATGTGCTCCTGTTGCTTGTACTCTTGTTGCATATGCTCCCATTGCATAGGCTCCTATTGTGTATGCTTCTATTGTGTATGCTTCCATTATGTATGCTCCCATACTCCTATCATGTGTGCTCTTATTATATGTGCTCTTGTTGTATGTGCTCTTGTTGTGTGTGCTCCCATTACATATGCTCTCATTGTATGTGCTCCTGTTATATGTGCTCCTATTAGTTTCATTGCACTTCTTTTATAGGTTATTGGACATTTTAATCTAACTTGAGTAATGTTCCTAGAGTTTTCCACCAATGTAAAAGACATATACACAGAATGCATAGATTTAGCAGGTATTGAGTTGAAAATATAAGGTACATTGATGGTTAGAGTCAGAATATTTTGCCTTGTGCTCTATGGATTTTGTCATATTTTGTCAGGTTCCCTTTTTGGATTTTTGGTGCAGAAAATGCTTTAATCAGGAGAAGAGAAATTAATAATTTGGCCAATAAAGTAATTGTTTTAGCCTCGCGCTTCGCGCTCGCCGCAGTTTGTCAGGTTTGGCCCCTCGCGCTTCGCGCTCGGGTTCTCACGTGGTTTTCACGTGTTGCCACGCGAGATACTGCCCTTCCACTCTCTTTAGACTAGCTTCTCACCCGTCGCGTTGCGACGGCGCAACCATGCTTAATCTGAGTTTTTGTTGCAGTGCTTAGTCTGAGGTTATGTGACAATGCTTAATCTAAGTTTGTGTTATAGTGCTTAGTTTGTGGTTGGGTTTTAGTCAAGCAGCCAAGTTAGAGTAGCAGTTTTATTTCAAGCATACATATAAAAAGTTAGAGTGGGGATTGAGAGTCAAAGTGTAAGAAGTTTCTATATAAGTTTTATACTACAGTCCTTGTTCAAGTCCTATTATAATTGTTAGCCATGTCACAATGATTATGATCCAAGACATACTATTGATTATCCAAAATGCCTTGCAATACCTCAGGGTACACTATATTGGTGGTTTTGGTCCCTTGTGAGTCTGGTGGGAATAACACCTTGATTCTATCTCCTGATGTGCAGCGTGACAGTGCAACATAAAGTTGGCCATGGGAAAATACAGGCCGCTCCAAATCCAATCCAACAAACTTGACAGACTGTCCTTGTGATTTGTTGATGGTCATAGCAAAGGCAACATGAACAGGGAATTGTCTGCGCTTCAAAGGAATAGGGCAGGCTTCTCCAGATGGCTCCAGGGTTAATCTAGGGATAAACACAATTCTTCCAGCATGTGCTCCACCCAAGATGCGGCATTTTAAGACACGTGTCCTTGCCTCAAGTAAGATGAGTCGAGTGCCATTGCATAGGCCATGAGAGGGATCAATGTTGCGCAAAAGAATAAGAGGACAACCTCTTTTGACATGGAGGTGAGCAAGAGGAAGGCCAGAGATATTGATAGAGTTCAAAAACTCTATAGGATAACCCTCTATATCTTTGACAGAGTCAATGCTGGTCAGGAGCTTGTCTTCTCCAGGAAACTTGGCCAGAATCTCCTTGTTGATCTCAGCAACAGTGTCATTGCGCCCAGAAAGAATCATATGGTTAAGGAAGAAGTGGTCTGGTTTGGGGTGCTGATCAGAGATATCAGGATAGATAAAGTCAATCAAGGACTGCTTAGTGTTGTTATCAAGATGCATGTTGGGAGGAAGTTCAATAGACTTGTCTTCACCAAGGTTATAGCCAGAACCAACATTGAGGAGCCATTGAGCAAAGGCATTGCTTTCAGGAGTCTGGTCTAGGCGCATGTTCTGTTTGAGAGTGAGAAGTTGGATATGATTCCAGAGTGAGGACTTGCGCAAAGATGCAGCCACAATCTGCTCTCTGCTTCCTTTGGGAACCACAGGCAAGGTCTGACGAAAGTCTCCAACAAACAACACAGTAATACCACCAAAAGGAGCAGGGTTATCCATGAGATCCTGAAGAGTGCGATCAACGGCTTCAATTCCATAGCGATGCTGCATTGGTGCCTCATCCCAAATGACCACCCCAGTCTGATGAATAAGACCATCAAAGTCAGAGTTTTTCTCCCAAGAGCAAGAGGAGCGCTCATTGAGACCCTCAATGGGGATTTTGAAGCGAGAGTGAGCAGTGCGACCACCATCCAGAAGCAAGGAGGCAATGCCAGAAGAAGCAACACAAAGAGCAGCCTTGCCTTGAGAGCGGACAGAGGCAGCAATGGTGTTGCAAACATAGGTCTTTCCACCACCTCCAGCACTATGCAGAAAGAAGACTTGGCCTTGGTTGGACTGGACTGACTGCATAACAGCATCATAGGCATTCCTCTGCTCAGCATTGAAGGTCAATAGATTAGTCTCCACCTGAAGTGCAAGGTCAGCTCAAGGTCAACTTTGAAGGATACATGGTAACTGACCTGTTCCCAAAGAGCCACATAATCATGGTTGAGCTCATTTTGAAGAAGCACATTTGCAGCTTGGTTCCAATCTTGCAGAGGCAAAGGCATAGGAGGATAGTCAATGAGGCGCTTTCCCATTCCAGTAAGGACTTTGTCCAGAAGATAGAGGCCATAATCAAAGACATCCTCTTGAGTAGGATCAGGAAAGCCCATGGCAGTAAGACGCACATGCAGATCATCACAGATTTTGTCCTTGTAGCGGTTCCAAAGAATAAGAGGTTGTGAAGGAATGCAGAAGCAAAGGATGGTGGCAAAGAGGGATCTAAGTTGAGATCCAGTCTGCATGTCTGCTGCTTCAGCCAAGGCCATATCCCACTCTCCATCATCCTCCAAAAGGCCACGTGCAAAGCAGGCCTCACGAAAGGTTGGATACTCAATGCCTTGATAAGTGCGAATGTCCTTCCAGTCCTTGGCACCCTTAACAATAGTAAGCAAGGTCCTGAGGTAAAAGCGCTCTCCTGCTGAGGGATGAACATAGTACATTCTGCCAATAGTTGAGTGTTGAATACGTGGTGTCCATGCTCTATTCTTTTGATTCCAGACATAGAAGGGAGGAAAGTCTTGATAAATGTAAGCATGGGCAGCAGGATACTTTTGGTTGGCAATGAACCATTCAGTCAACTCTGTCTTTTGGGACTTGTTACTATTGAGAAGTTCTTCAGGATTGTCATCAGAATCAAAATAGACCTGCTGCTAATTAGGAAGATGAACAGGAAGACGATAGACTGAAGGAAACTCCAGATGCCTTGGGAATTCAAAGATGTTCCAGCAAGCCTCCATAGGTCCAATATAGCGAGCATCCACATAGTCCTTAATCTCATCAATATCTCCAATTTCAATAGTGGCATGATCAGGACCTTTGTAGATATACTTGTGAATGTATTTGATGGCCTTGATAGAAGCGCAGACCTCTACATTGATGTGGCAGTTATATTTGGCAAGAAGATAGGGATTATGAGGAACAACATCGCGATTGTCAAACTGCATAGCACCTCGAGTGAAAGTGCGCCCATTGTTTGGTCTAGCATATGTAGGATAGCCATCTTCACCATAAAGGGTGTGCTCATTGAAGTCCTTGCGATAATGCTTGCTACAGACCTTGACCTTTGTGCTGCCAATATTCTTTTCCTCCATGCAACGTGCTTGAGGGAATTCAGGGCCACAACGTCCATGAAGCATGTATTTGGTGACAGACTCATATAGCATAGGATGGGTGGCAGGATCAGGGAGCTGGGCAGAGACAATTCGATCCACATCTTCAGCACTCTGAATTTTGTGTTCTTGCTTCAAGAAAAGGAGAAGGTGCATGTGAGGAAGCCCACGCTTTTGAAACTCAATGGTATATACCATGCCAGCAACCCCTCCAAACAGGCCCTCTTTGATCTCCTTGAGCAAAGCCTTCATCTTTTGTGCAAAGACACGTGCCACCAAATCAGGACGATCAGAAGGATTCTGAGTTGTACCATCATCATATTTCAAGAGCTCTTTTTGAATCTCTGGCCAATTAGGATTTGCAGTCATGGTAAGGAAGATGTCTGGCTTATGACAATGGCGAGTGATAGCCATAGAGTCTTGGAAAAGCTGATACATATAACGTGGACTGCCTGCATGAGTGGAGGGAAGAACTATGCGCCTTCCTTGTTGGCCTAGGTTGATACCTGCTTCTGCATGAATGGCATCAAACAGTGACTGGTACTTGTCTGCCCTAATCTCCTTCTGATGGTTCCTGATCCAGAAAAGGTTGCTAGACTCAATAGATGCCCAAGCATCAACCACATATTGCTGAAATAGCTTGCCAGCTCTGAAGATAGTTTCAGGTTCAAGCAAACAGCGCATAAGAAGATATGCATAATAACAGCGCTGAGACACCTTGAATGAGAGCATTTGGCCATTAGGTCCAGGATGAGCAGGAATATTGGGATGAAAGCCTTGTTCGCCATGTGGAAACAATGTCACATAATGTAGGGGACTGTAGTGAGGGTGAAGATGGCTAAAGTGCTTTAGACCTCCATGGTTATAGCGGACAACAATATCTCTGTGCAAATCCACTTCCTCATCTCCATTCCCAGGTATAATAGCAGCAACCTCATCAACAGTAGGCTCATTATAGCGACGATGATCGGCATTAGGCAAGACTGTGATGCGAGCTGAAATCTTGTCATTCTCTCCAGGGTTCTTTTCTGCCAGGATTTGATAGGCATGACGATACAAAGGAACATAAGGATTGTGTGTATGAAACATATCCTGCAAGTCATTCATGATTTCAGATCTCAAGTTGGCATTATTGTTGTTGCGCTCATTAAGTGCAGCCTGAGGATCAATAACATAAAGCTGAGCATAGGAGGGTTTGATGTTGTTAGGTGGTAGCAAGCTTCCCATCTTATGAGACAGTTCCCCATGAATTTTAAATGAATAAGGCCCAGAGGTAGAGGTAACATGATCTGATAGCTTTGCAGCAATAGAAGTGAATGCAAATGCACTGTTGTACTGCCTGATATGATCTCTAAAAAATTTTGGAACTGAACCACCTTCCCAAAGCAGTCGGCGCAAGGTTGGGGGAGGTTGCAAAAATGCAGGCAATCTGATCTGACCCTGTAAGCAGCACATGCCAAAGCGAGGGTGGATACGACTGGAGTTGGTAAGACGTTCAGAAGAGAAATGGAGTGCAAGACAGTGAGCACATTCTATATTCATAAGACCAAGGCTGTGACGTGCAATAGGCTCTTGATATGGACGGCGACCTAGAGGCAGATTTTGGAGAGCCTGATGAGCCACTACAGCTTGATTATTTTGTTGGATAGCAAGGTTATGCTGATGTGCCTGCTCTTCAAGGTCTAGATGATGTGCCTGCTCTGCAAGATCAAGCTGATGATGAAGGTGCTGCTGCTGCTGAATATCTTGCTGATGTTGCTGGTCAAGAATTGCATAATGATTATTCTCTTCCTGTTGTCTTATAGAAGATGTAGGATGAGGAGGGTTATTGGGTTCAGGCCTTGTGCTTTCTCTACGACGACGTCTATGTTCTGCATGAGTCCTTTCAAAATTCTCCATCATACGATGCTCATAATCAGGATGGCTAGCTGCTGCAAGACGTGTGCGAGCCTGTCGATCATGATTCCCAATCAAGTGTCGTGGAAGATTAGGATAGGCAGAAACATTGACAGGCCAATAATGAGGTGGTGGTGCAGGCATTGGAGGAAGAGCATAGATAGGATACTGTCCAGGAATTTGGTAAGCCGTAGCACCATGATAGACAGAGTGTTGGAACATGGGAGCAGGATAAAAGTAGGGAGGAACATATTGAGCAGGATAATATGATGGAGCAGAGGGAGCAGCAACTGCAGAATAGTATGACTGGACAGGAGGAGCAAGTGTGGCAGGCTGGTGAAGCTGAATGGGTGGTGCAAGAGAAATAGGAGGCTGAGCAGGATTAGAAGTGACAGGATGGGAAGGTCTAGAGAGATCCTCAAAGACAGGCTGACAAATAGAGCCTCGTAATGCAGAACGCTCGCGCCGAAGAGTAGGAGAAGTCATCTGAAGCCTTTCAGCACGCTCTTGCTCCTGCACAGTCTGGCGCTCATGCTCAGGAGTCCTAGGAGGAGTTCTTATAAACCCTAAAATTAATAAACAAATTTTGTGTGATTTAACAAAAACTGCATACCTTGTCATAGTCACATCCACATGGGCAGCCTCTTCAATAGCCTCTTGGTTTTCAACATATCTATGGTTTCTTCTTTCTAGCCAATGACCATAAAAAGATTAAATAAAACCACATACCCATTGAGATTCTCAGGTGGAGGAGTCATATACAGATCATCCTCATCTTCACTATTATTGGCATTCTCACTATAGCAAATATGAGTACACACAACCAATAAGCAAAAAGTAAGTCACATACTTATGTACAGTCTCAGGTGGGGGTGTCATATAGAGATCATCCTCATCATCATCTCTAAAGAGAATTTTAGCACTGAAACAGTATCCAAGCAAGCCAAAAATACTCACAAAGGTGCCAATGCAGGCATCCAGACTTCCACCACACCCTCGTTAGGAGGCCTAAAAAAAGAATTGAGCACAATGGACATGATGCAAGCAACACAGACTTACAAAGGTGGAACACTCATTGTGAAAAGCTAAATAAAAAAAAACACCTGCAAACAAAACCAAGAGCCAAGAATGGTTGCCAAGCTAAGCACTCGCTGAATGCCCCCTCACAGTTCACCTGAAGAAATTGCCACAAGACAGTGCCAGGGGAAGAGGATTCCCAATGCTCTTTGACGACTCAATGTCACCCGTTGTCTGCAAAGCAGGTCGTTGTGACTGTGAGATCGTGGTAAAAGGTACCT
Organism: Heterobasidion irregulare TC 32-1; assembly: GCF_000320585.1. Lineage (NCBI taxonomy): Eukaryota > Fungi > Basidiomycota > Agaricomycetes > Russulales > Bondarzewiaceae > Heterobasidion > Heterobasidion irregulare. The sequence continues at coordinate 1,275,148 of NW_009258205.1, read as the reverse complement.
GAGCAACTGAAACACCGCAGGATGAGAGAGGTCCAGGCAGCTATGAAAAGACTACTTTTGGCTACAGCAAACTAAGGCCGTGCTGGTAGACTTCACACCCTGTAGGCTTTTTCTAAGCAGAATCCGTGCTCAAAGACACCCAGTAGAGCAGAGTAGAGTTTGAGAGAAAAGCCAGTGAGGAATAAAGCAGAGGAGAGCACAGATGAGGGTCTGGGACAGAGATGATGATGGTTGATGGCAGAGATTAGGTATCGCAAGGCTCGCAGCAGCCCCGGGCACGCGCGCGCTGACTAACTCCATTTCAAACTCCGACACGCTCCGTTTCGCGTCCCGAAGCCTATGGGACAGAGGTCTTGCGTGGTTTGTCGCGTGGGATTAGCCGACGGCTAGTTGCCACCGGACCCCTACTGTCGCCCTCTATATAGAGACTAGCTTCTCACCCGTCGCGTTGCGACGGCGCAACCATGCTTAATCTGAGTTCTTGTTACAGTGCTTGGTCCGACGTGCCTGTAAAGTCTTGTGCCCATAAAGTGCAGTGCTCATAAAGTGCAGTGCCCATAAAGTGCAGTGCTCATAAAGTGCAATGCCCGTAAAGTGCAGTGCCCGTAAAGTGCAGTGCCCGTAAAATGCAATATCTGTAAAGTGCAGTGTCCATAAAGTGCAGTGCCCATAAAGTCTAGTGTCCACAAAGTCCAGTGCCCACAAAGTCCAGTGCCTATAAAGTCCAGTGCCTATAAAGTCTAGTGCCCACAAAGTCCAGTGCCTATAAAGTCTAGTGCCTATAAAGTACAGTGCCTGTAAAATCCAGTGCCCGTGCTTAATCTGAGTTTTTGTTGTAGTGCTTGGTCTCATGTGCCTGTAGAGTGCACTGACTATAAAGTCCAGTGCCCATAAAGTCCAGTCCCCATAAAGTCCAGTGCCCATAAAGTCCAGTGCCCCAATATCCCTATATGGCTCTTTTATAATATCCTATAAGGTCCTTCCTGTAAGATTCCCATATAAAGCTCCCTATAAGGTCCCATCCATTAGATTCCCCTATGAGATTCTGTCCTATGAGGCTCCCCCATCATAGTCCCACCCATGAGGCTCCCCCATGAGGTTCTCTGTGAGGTGCTAGGATGCCATTTCAAGCTCCAATGGCTGCAGAGGCATAGCCCACTCTAGTTGCTAGGGTTTTTTATGTGGCCTACATAAGTGTGAGCAAGGACATATGACTTGAGCTATTAGCCCAGTGCCACCATTTCTTATTGTCCCCTTTTATTTATTATTAATTTACATAAAAAAAATACCTGCAAAAAAAACCAAGAGCCCAGAGTGGCTGCCAAGCTAAGCACTTGGTGAATGCCCCCTTGCCTGAAGAAATCACTGCAAGACAGTGCCAGGGGAAGAGAATTCCCTATGGTTAGGTTAGCTCCGGGCACGCGCGCGCTGACCAATTCCGTTTCAAGCTCAGACACGCTCCGTTTCGCGTCCCGAAGCCTATGGGACAGTGGTCTCGCGTGGTTTCTTACGTGGCCCACGCGAGCATAAGCGAGGAGCACGCAAGCATAGCCGTCGCTTAAGCGCCACAATTTTGCAGTGTCGCCCTCTATTTATGGACTAGCTTTTCACCCGTCGCGTTGCGACGGCGCAACCATGCTTAATCTGAGTTTTTGCTACAGTGCTTGGTCCGATGTGTTTGTAAAGTCTAGTGCCTGTAAAGTCTAGTATTCACAAAGTCCAGTGCCTATAAAGTCTAGTGCCTGTGAAGTACAGTGCCCATGCTTAATCTGAGTTTTTGTTGTAGTGCTTGGTCTCATGTGCCTGTAGAGTGCACTGACTATAAAGTCCAGTGCCCATAAAGTCCAGTGCCCGTAAAGTCCAGTGCCTGTAAAGTCCAGTGCCTATAAAGTCTAGTGCCTGTAAAGTCCAGTGCCCGTAAAGTCCAATGTTCACAAAGTCCAGTGCCCATAAATTCCAGTGCCCATAAAGTCCAGTGTCTATAAAGTCCAGTGCCTATAAAGTCTTGTGCCCCAATATCCTTATATGGCTCTTTATAATATCCTATAAGGTCCTTCCTGTAATAATCCCATATAAAGCTCCCTATAAGGTCCCATCCATTAGATTCCCCTATGAGATTCTGCCCTATGAGGCTCCCCCATTAGAGTCCCACCTATAAGGCTCCCCCGTGAGGTTCTCTGTGAGGTGCTGGGATGCCATTTCAAGCTCTAATGGCTGCAGAGGCATAGCCCACTCTAGTTGCTAGGGTTGCTAGGAGCATCAAGACATGGCTTACTCTGCTCACCCAATTTGTCATGGATGCTTGCTTTGCTCACATGGTTTCTTATGTGGCCTACATAAGTGTGAGCAAGGACATATGACTTGAGCTATTAGCCCAGTGCCACCATTTCTTATTGTCCCCTTTTATTTATTATTTATTTACATAAAAAAAATGCCTGCAAACAAAACCAAGAGCCTAGAGTGGTTGCCAAGCTAAGCACTTGGTGAATGCCCCCTTGCCTGAAGAAATCACTGCAAGATAGTGCCAGGGGAAGAGAATTCCCTATGGTTAGGTTAGCTCCGGGCACGCGCGCGCTGACCAACTCTGTTTCAAGCTCCGACATGCTCCGTTTCGCATCCCGAAGCCTATGGGACAGTGGTCTCGCGTGGTTTCTTACGTGGCCCACGCGAGCATAAGCGAAGACACGCGACCTGAGCCGCCGGCCCAGCGCCACAATTTTCCAGTGTCGCCCTCTATTTACTAGCTTCTCACCCGTCGCGTTGCGACGGCACAACCATGCTTAATCTGAGTTTTTGTTACAGTGCTTGGTCTCATGTGCCTGTAAAGTCTAGTCTCTGTAAAGTCCAGTGCTCGTAAAGTCCAGTGCTTGTAAAGCCCAGTGCCTGTAAATTTTAGTGCCTATAAAGTCCAGTGCCCATAAATTATTTTGCCCTAATATAGCTCTCTGATCATATTCTATAAGGTCCTGCCCATAATATTCTCTATATAAGACTCTCTTGTCAAGTATTATTTAGTTCCTCTATAAGGTCATACCTATAAGGCTTTCCCATAAAGTGCTGCGATACTATTTCAAGCTCCAACAGCTGCCAAGATATGGCCCATATAAGGTTCTCCTATATAGGTTCCTTTATTATATTCCCCTGTTAGGTTTCTCCATTATGCTTACCTATTATGTTCCTCTGTCAGGTTCCTCTATAAGATCTTGCCAGTGAGGCTCTCTTGTGAAGCTCCTCTATAAGGTGCTAGAATATCACTTTTAGTGCCCATAAAGTCTAGTTCCCATGATATTCTATAATGTCCTGCCTATAAGATTCCCCTATAAGGCCCTTCTATGAGATTTTGCAAAATGACATTCAAAAGATTTCCCTATAAGGTTCCTCTGCCAGATCCTGCCTATATGGCTTCCCTATTAGGCTCCCTTTTCATATTCCATGAAAGGTTCTGCCCATAAGGCTCCCCTATGAGATTCTGCCCTATGAGGCTCCCCCGTGAGGTTCCCTGTGGGGTGCCAGAATGCCATTTTGAGCCCCGATGGCTGCCGAGGCACGGCCTGCTCCAGTTGCTGGCATTGCCGGGCAGACCGGGATGCCGTGTGAAACCCCGACAGCTGCCGAGACACGGCCCGCTCCAGTTGCGGAGGTTGCCGGGCGGCTGAAGAGACAGCTCGCTCCGCTCGCCAAATTTGTCATGGCGCTCGCTTCGCTCGCGTGGTTTCTTACGTGGCCCACGCGAGCATAAGCGACAACACGCGACATTAGCCGGCGGAGTTTTGCCACAATTCTTCACTGTCGCCCTCTATATAGGGATGGATGGATGGATGGATTTATGGATGGATGCTACGCCGTCATCCTCGATTTGGACAAAGAGATGCCATATTTGGTGCATGCAAACACGAGGTGCCATCGTTCTCACGCTGGCCATCGCCTTTAAATTCATACGCATGTCTCCTTTTTTGACTCTGAGAGCATCTAGCACCCTCACAATGTCTCTTTATAACATTCAAAGCGGCTGACTTGCTCTTTGGGTGCTGGAAGTTCCACAATTGGCCTCTTCTGTCATCCTAGGTGATTCTCTGTGGGCTCTGCAGTTGCTGCAATGAACATCTCGCAGAAGGGTCGGTAGACTGGGTCCATGTGGAAGACGCATGATGCCTCGGAACTGCATCATGTGAGTTTCATTCGCACGGTTATATTTAACATACTCTCATCCCGTGCCATTGTCACCAGGCTGTCTATCCTGTTTGACGCTATGAGCACGCCCGATTTTTTATAGAAGCCTTTTGCACCTGATGGACTTGATGCCAAATCCGGACCGCCTCTCGATGGTCCCCGCGACGTCTATTTGTTTATTACAGCAACGATTGTCAAAAAGGACGAGCATCGATGGAACTTACTTCTTAGCCAGCCACGATGCTACCCCTATCCATGCAGCTCGTCATCTCACTGACTGCTCTGTCTCATCACGCACTCGCTGCGTTTCCCGATTGTGTCAATGGACCACTCGCTTCGAACCTGGTGTGCAATACCAGCGCTCCCTACCTTGACAGGGCGAAAGCTCTTGTCGCCGAGTTAACTTTAGAGGAGCTCGTTAACAACACAGTCAATATGTCTCCTGGAGTCGAGCGTCTGGGCTTGCCCCCTTATAATTGGTGGAGTGAGGCTTTGGTATCTTTTATTATCTACTTTTATCTGCTCGACTCACTCTGATGATCCTCAATTATCTTCAGCACGGTGTAGCGAATAGCCCAGGATCCCATTTCGCCCCTGCTGGGGAAGAGTTCAGCTTTGCGACTTCTTTTCCTCAACCGATCCTGATGAGTGCGGCCTTCGATGACCCCCTCATACATTCCATCGCAGAAGTCATCAGTACTGAAGCTCGTGCCTTCGGCAACGCTGGCTGGGCCGGGCTTGACTTCTTCACCCCAAACATCAACCCATTCAAAGATCCACGCTGGGGCCGTGGACAGGAGACACCTGGAGAAGATCCTTTCCATATTGCGCAGTATGTCTACCAGCTGGTCCCCGCGCTGCAAGGCGGGTTCGACCCGGAGCCTTATTACAAGGTCATTGCCGACTGCAAGCACTTTGCAGCATACGACCTCGAGAACTGGCACGGAAATGATCGCAAGGGCTTCAACGCCATTGTCTCGACTCAGGATCTCTCCGAATATTACACTCCCTCATTCCAGAGCTGTGTGCGAGATGCCAAGGTTGCGTCCATCATGTGCAGCTACAATGCCGTGAACGGCGTGCCGTCCTGTGCTAGCTCATACCTTCTCCAAGACGTCATCCGGGATTATTTCGGGTTTGGAGAGGACAAGTGGGTCACCGGGGACTGTGCGGCTGTGGAGAGTATCTTCGATTTTCATCACTACACGACGACTTTGGTCAATGCTTCTGCCGTCGCACTACACGCTGGAACGGATGTGGACTGCGGAGATTCGTTCTCTACTTCGCTTGTTCAAGCTGTCAATGAATCACTTGTTACTGAAGCGGACATTCAGAAAGCTCTCGTGCGCCTCTACGGATCACTCGTGAGGTACGCCTCGCCACTCGAGTTCGTATTGCCGATACTGATCGCGTGTTTTGCTATCCAGACTCGGATATTTCGATCCTGCCGAGACTCAACCGTACCGCCAATTGAGCTGGCAAGATGTCAATACACCCAACGCTCAAAGTCTCGCTCATCTCATCGCTACTGAGGGCCTTGTCCTCCTCAAGAATGATGGCATCCTACCACTTTCCAAGCGTATAAAGAATATTGCGCTTATCGGACCTTGGGCGAACGCAACGACGCAGATGCAAGGCAACTACGCAGGTGTTGCGCCATTCCTCATCAGTCCTCTCCAGGCGCTTCAAACCGCCGGGTACAATGTCACTTTTCAAATTGGCACTGCAGTGTCGACTAGCGATACCAGCGGTTTTAGCGCCGCTCTCGCCACAGTTTCAGATGCAGAGGTAGTCGTTTACGTTGGAGGAATAGATAATTCGATTGAGGCCGAGGAAAATGATCGCACTTCCATCGTCTGGCCGGGAAACCAGCTGGATTTGATCAGTCAGCTCGCGAGCCTTGAGAAGCCGGTCGTCGTAGTTCAAATGGGTGGTGGCCAAGTTGACGACTCAGAATTAAAAGCCAATAGCTCGGTGTGTATGCTCGGTAGACCATGCTACTTCTCTATGCTTATGGAATCATGTCCCAGATTAACGCTCTCATCTGGGCCGGATATCCTGGACAGAGCGGTGGTACCGCACTCGTAGACATCCTCACTGGCACCAAAGCACCTGCGGGACGTCTTCCAGTCACCCAATACCCCGCCGCCTACGTAGATCAGATCCCCATGACTGACATGGCCTTGCGACCTAACTCGTCTTCCGATACCCCAGGCCGCACTTACAAGTGGTACACTGGCACGCCCATTTTCGAATTTGGATTCGGTCTTCATTACACGAATTTCGCACTTGCATGGGTGAAGGGGAGCCCAAAGCCGTCTTATCATATCCAGGATCTTGTCGCGTCCGCTAAAAAATCTGGTGCGCCGTATGTTGATCTCGCTCTCCTCGACACGTTTCAGGTGGATGTGAAGAACACGGGCAAGACTACATCCGACTACGTCGTACTCTTGTTCACCAACACCACCGCCGGGCCATCGCCTGCTCCGTTGAAGGAGCTCGTGTCTTATGCCCGCTTAAAGAACATCTCTCCTGGGCACACATCCACCGCGACACTGACCGTTACCCTCGGTACGATCGCGCGAGTGGACGAAGACGGGAATCGCGTTCTCTATCCAGGCACTTACAATTTTTGGCTCGACACAACGGGGGAGATCAAGTATAGTTTTCAGTTGACTGGAAAGAGCGCGCAGATTGCGAATTGGCCTCAGCCCAGATGAGGCATCTGATTGTATTTTTGATGATGTGGTTCTTGTTCCAAGTATTATATCGCGATGCATTCGTACATGACGCTCCTCTAAAGTGATTGTATTCATTCGACCCTCATCGATTAACGGCATGTCCACAAATTGACAACAATCATATATATATCAACGTTGTATCTGCTTAGTCGTGACTGGGCATGCCCCCGAGACATGAACCATCAAAAGGCGCCATTCGCCCATGCCTATCCACCTTCGATCGTGCTTTCGTGATGTCTATTTCCATTATTCGGACGATACACCTCGGAGCAAATCCGAGAAAGTAGACGAGCTCGTTTTCTCGTGAAACTAGACGCTTGCGTCATTAGACGAATATGTTAGAAGGGAGTAGTGACTTCGGGAACAACCCAGTAAGGAGACACTCAGTGATTTCCCCGTAGACGATTCTGCGACCGGCACTGCTTCAACAAGATCGGCGTTAACGGCGATGCACGGAGTAGTAGTGTCTCATCTCATTAGCCCTCAAGCTCCAAGCTTCAAGGCTCGATATCCACGGAGATCGCACATCCCAATGCCAATACGGGAACAAGGAAAATTCGAGCACAGTTTTTGCAAATGATGTTCATTGATCTAGGTGCTACATACGTGATGCACAGTTCCTCGACCCCCGTTAGGATGTACCAGCGATTGGGCGGAACAGCAACCAGAGAAGGCGGACGCTGGATCGCAGGGAAGCCACACGTTGCCCCAAGGTGTAACGCGCTCATCTTGAGCCCATCAAGTAAACGCTGATTTGATGAAGTAGTGAGCGAATGCCCGACGGGGCTGTACTTATTGTCGAGAAGATGTCATCATCGAATTCTATACATGAGCGCCAGGACAGGCACGTAAGTACATACGGGCCAAGAAACACACCTACTGAAGGGGCATCCATGCCAGTCCTGAAGCAACCTGCGCATCGTTCACCCCAGCCGGTTCAAAGGGTAATATTAGAGGCATAACCTGTCCCCTTTCGAGCTGGAGATGCAGAGACGATGCCATGGGTAGGATGGATAGCGACTTGTCGGTAGGCGCCAACGGTACCAAGTTGTAGCCTCGCACCGAACCGTAGCGCGTCGTCATTCCTACTCGAGCGAGCGAGCGGACTGACTGGACACCACGACCAGATACCACTTTATCCTGGCACAATACTGCACGCTCGACCAGTTTGTCAGAAGCGAAGTGAGGCTTTCCAATGCCCTACACGCCTGGAACCATCAGGTGACGATATGCAGTTGCATCTTGGAGGCGGGTTGGAAGGGCATCCGTCATGCCGATGCAGTGGCGAATGGCGAGCAGTCGTCGTACTAAGCTGATACGCCGCCAGTGAATGACACCTTGCAAGAATTGTATTTCTAGTTACAATCCAAACATAGCCGGCGTGTGGGCGCACGATAACGCAGCGAGAAGCGCGCAGATCATGTAGCAAGTACGTACTGTCTAGATGATAGCATCGACCGGTTGTGACGCCCAGAGCCGACGACGACACCCGCCATTGACGTGAGTCCCCCAAGGGGCTCGACGGTAGCAGGCATGCTCTGTAAGAAGGGAAGATGAGAACGACCAAAGATTGAGAACGGTCAGGCGGACCGCGGCGTCCAGTCGTTACGAGATCGCCCTGAGAGTCTGGTCTGGTCTGCAGAGCACAGAATCTCGGTGTTCGGCGGGCACCCACGCACGACCCTGCTCGGCCGTCCCAAGTTTCAGACGTCCCTCACGTACGGGGGGTTCTATGTCAAGGTGAATGGTTTCTGTCCAAGTCACTGACAACGCACTGACGTGTTCGGGTGGAGGGTTGTACTCACGCGTCGCTCACTTCCAATGGACCCTGTTCCATGGATGTTCGGCTCCGTGCTACGTGCATCCCTGTGTTCCCATCCGCTGTGTCGACCTGGATGTGTGTCCAATGGTTCGAGGTCAGCGTCGTTGACGAGCGAATAGTGGGGTTAGGGTTACGATATGAACCAAATCGAGATCGATCGAGATCGCCCAGCGAACGGCATTGAATGCAGTCCAACGCTCGCTTGCAGGCCTCAAACATCCCAAACCATCTCAAACCATTTATCGATGGCTACTCGGCTGCGAACAGGCACTAAAAAATACATGCGCCGCACGCTGTCGTTTCTGACGAGTAGATCTATCCTCCGGCATCAAAGACAAGCTTGGAGCGCCTCCGACGAGCGCCTCGGCACACCTCAATCCGACTGCATTCCACTAGATTCCACTGCCCTGCGGCGGCTACCGGTGTTTTCTCCCCGAGCAGGCCCCCTCGGAATATCCAGCGCTAACATCGACGGTAGTGATTCAGATTGGGTAGCCCGCCGCTAGCGCCACCTGTCTCTCATGTATCATCTGACACTTTCTCGGTATATGTATGGATCCTGTCTTGGAGGCTCTGCACCCTTGTCCCCTGTCTGCAGAGCCAATTGAGTGGGCGAGGCGCGAAATCCGATGCTTTGACTCACTAGACGCAAATGAAAGACAATTGTCGGCTGCGTCTGTATGCCTCTGCGCTGGAAGCTGAAGGGCCTGAACGTCCTGAACGTTCACTGGGCTAAGTCGGAGGAGTCCGGCTGTCCAGGCTCGTCAATGCAAAATTCATCAATGATCCCAGCGCTGCTCATGCATTGAATGCCAGGCAGGGCACGAGTCGGATCTAAAAGCGATCTAACGTATCCTTGATCCCTGGCTCAACGGGGTCCAAACCTAGGCCCTTATAATCCGGTCCTTCTGCGCGATTAGAAACCTCCTGCTGCTTTCTCCCCCTTCCTCGAGATTCTTCGCTACCTCCGTTTCCGCCTCTACAACAAGCAACGATCACACACCGCTTGCATATCCAATTCCCCCACACCGACATCATCGCGCCCGCGTCAGCGTCGAGCCCATCTATCCACCTAACTCCTCCCTCTCTCGCGCACAAACCCCATCGGTCGCTCATCCAAACCCAGTCGAAATGGCCAACGTACGCATGTTCGACGTGTTCGAAAGCCCGAACTTCGAGCTCGACCACGCAGACCGCGCGGCCGCACAGGTCCTCGCCCTGCGCGCGGGGCTCGGCGTCCTCTCCGCGCTCGTCGGCGTCGGCGTGTGGAAGTATTTCTGGTCGGAGAAGAGTGAGTCGTCTATTATCCCGTTGCCCCTCCACTCCTCTTCCCTCTCGCGCCCTCTCTCTATCTGCTATGTGCCCATTCCTGAGCGAGCGTTGCAGTGCTGGCTGTCGCATCGGTGCTGATCGCTGCGTCTGTCGGGCCAGGCCTCAAAGGTGCAGAACTCCGCGGGACGGCTTGAACACCGCACAGCACGATGAAACAGTCGCGCGCTTGTGTGAGGGAGTTGCCATGGAATGGTGTCAGGGGAGGAGTTGTCGTCGTCGTCATCGTCGTTTCGCAAGTTGGGATATCGCTATAGCTGTTTGGTTCTTCGATTTGGATCAGCCCGTTTCACGTCTGCTTGTTTCGTTCGTCGCAATTGCCTAGTAAGTGCCTTACGTCCCATCCTCTCCATTCCAATCGCTAACGCACGCCTCTGCCGCGCACAGTTGTACGTTGTATTACTACTACCGCTCGCCGTCGCCGTTGCAGCACATCCACAACGCGTGTTTGATTTGATGTATGCATGTACGTTCTAAGGACGTCAAGATTGGATGGGAAGGACCGGCATACGTAGAGGGCTCGGGAGCCGCGTCGAGATTTGCCGCGCGTATGCATGTACAGTATATATTTTCGGGATCTGTGTACAACATCCGTTAGCCTCCTGACAGGAGAATGCATGACGGGCCCGTCGGCAGCGCGAGCCGCGGCGTTACGCTCAAGGGGCTCGAGGAGCAAGGATGCGGTTAGCAAGTCCGCCAGCGCGGTAACATTGGAACAGGAGCTTAGTCTGGCGCGCCCGATATGCATGGGGATCGTGCAGGGACTCGACCAGACCCAATGTGGCAGGCAAGCACGGAAATGAGTTTACGACACCGACGAGATGGGTTTGGGACAATAATGGATCATGATACATGATCGTGGACGCATCTCCCCGCGCGTGCGATAGGATATGATACGCGTATCTCGCAAGGCTGGTGTCAGGACCGGATTGGAGGAAGACATGCACCTCCTTGGAAGCGCGCAGGCACGAGGAATGGTGTGTACATAAGAGATGATAATTGATCGTGCATGCAGGGGCCATTGTCCACGATTCGGTTCAAGGCTGGCGCAGCGAGACGGCGCGTCAGGGTGTCGCGCCAAGCCCTATTCTGCAGAGCACGGTGTCAGACATACATAGAACGCTCGGGTAGGCACCGTAGCGCGGGGCGGCACGGGAGAGAGCAGACGAGAGCAAAAATGCGAGGGCGTCGAATGGTGACACAACTCGCGCGCGCCTGATGGCCCACGGCCGGAGAGGTGACCAAGCGACGGCGAGCAGCGCAACGGGCTCGCAGTTGCTGTATGCACGAGCTGTGAGCCGGTGTGGACGGGCGAAAGCTAAGGAGGAATTGTATGCAGTGATTGAGGTGGGAGGGATCAGGTGTATTTTTTTCCTAATTCCCAAACGTCGGACGATAACTAAATATGATCGTACCACCGCACCGCCCTCCTTTTATAGTCCCTCTCCTCCGCAAAAACATGCACCACCCGCGCACCTCCTCTTTCTCTCCCCCCCCATACACGTCCCAATGGCCATCCAGAACGCATCCTCCTCCGCCGCCGCCTCCGTCTTCGACGCCCAGGCAGAACGCCCCCGCCCTAAGGATGTCGGCATCCTCGGAATGGACATGTACTTCCCCAAACGCGTGCGCACTCCACGAGCTCGTCTGGACGACAGTAACGGTCTTGCTCATTTCTTTTTGTTTCTTCTTCCTAGTGCATCTCCGAGGAGGAGCTCGAAGTCTTCGACGGTGTCGCCAAGGGCAAGTACACCATCGGCCTCGGCCAGTCCTACATGGCCTTTGCCGACGACCGCGAAGACATCAACTCCATGGCTCTCACGGGTGTGTTCATTTTTCTCACCCGCTTTCCTCGTTTCGCGTCTCATCTCCATCGCAGTCGTCTCCTCCCTCCTGAAGCGCTACAACGTCGACCCCAAATCCATCGGTCGCCTTGATGTCGGCACTGAGACCATCATCGACAAGTCCAAGTCGGTCAAGACCGTTCTTATGGACCTCTTCGCCGCCTCCGGCAACTACGACATCGAGGGTCTCGACTCCAAGAACGCATGCTACGGCTCCACCAACGCCCTCTTCAACGCCGTCAACTGGATCGAGAGCCGCAGCTGGGACGGTCGCAACGCCATCGTCTTCGCCGGCGACATCGCTGTCTACGCAGAAGGCGGTGCACGCCCCGTCGGTGGTGCAGGCGCGTGCGCCATCTTGATTGGCCCCAATGCCCCGCTGGTCTTTGAGCGTGAGTCTCTTCTGCTGTTCCACCTCTGGCCTCGCTGACCGGTCAATGGGAACGTTCCAGCCATCCACGGCACGTACATGGCCAACACATACGACTTCTACAAGCCCGATCTGTCTTCCGAGTACCCCACTGTCGACGGCCCGCTCTCCGTCTCGACCTACATCCGCGCCATGGACGGCGCCTACTCCGCATTCCGGTCCAAGGTCGCAGCCGCGACCAAGGCGCTGCACGGCAACGGCCACGCGGCAGAGGACAGCGCGGGCAAGGCCGTCGACCCCAAATCCGTCTTCACGCTGCAAGACATCGACTACACCGTGTACCACTCGCCGTACGGCAAGCAAGTGCAAAAGGGCCATGCGCGTCTCGTACGTTGCCCCGTCCCTCCTCTCCCCGTCCACGTGTGCTAACGCAGCTCTGTCGCTGCAGCTCTTCAACGACTACCTCTCTGCGCCCACCGCACCCGCCTTCTCGTCTGTCCCTGCCGAACTCGCCGCGCTGCCCTACGAGCAGTCCATCTCCGACAAGACCGTCGAAAAGACCTTCATGGCGCTCTCGAAAGCCGACTACGCCGCGCGCGTCGCGCCCTCGATGCGCTGCGCCGCACGCTGCGGGAACATGTACACCGCGTCGCTGTACGGTGGGCTCGCCTCGCTCCTCGCGAGCGTCGAGCCCGCCGCCCTCAAGGGCAAGCGTGTGTCATTGTACGCGTTCGGGAGCGGGTGCGCGAGCAGCTTCTTCACGCTGCGCGTCAAGGGCGACACGACCGAGATCCGGGAGAAGATGGACCTCGTGAAGCGGCTAGAGAGCATGAGCGTGGTCCCGTGCGAGGAGTTCGTCGCCGGCCTGCAGGTGCGTTCATTCGCCTTCTTTGTTTAGTCGTTCCCGAATACTCACTCGTGTCGCGGTGGACAGCTGCGCGAGGAGAACCACAACGCTGCGCCATATGCGCCCAAGGGTTCACTCGCCAACATCTGGCCAGGCGCGTACTACCTCGAGGGCATCGACGATAAGTTCCGTCGCAAATATGCCATCGCCTAGACTCCTCCCTCCCTCCATCACCCCATCCCACTACACATCGCCTGCCTCTCATGCTCCCTCCCTCGTATGTATGCTTAGACACTAGACCTGAACGATAAAAAAGGCACAATTCAAGGGGGTGCACGCAAGAAGACAACTCGCATTTTAGATATTGATATCCCACTTTCCTACGCTTTCGCTCGCTCGCGTTTTCGGCGTCGATACTTACTACTTGTTCGACGGTGGAGGCGGGACTTTTGTAATATTAGCGAAGTAATAGACCGGTCGCGCCGGGCTGATAATGGGCCTTTTTGCTTGTGCGCATTCCGAAAGTAGTGATCGTGATGGAAAGGATGGGCGCTGCAACTGTTGTGCGCTTACCGTCTCAGTTAGGACTTTGTAGCTTCATCTATCATTTGCACAATCATGTCGCGTGCCTGCTATGCCGACTGTGGATGTCGCGTCCTTTTTCAGCATCCTTCGATCAAGGATCATTTTCGCATTCATGATGTCGCAATCGAGTCTCGACAGGAGTCTTGAATTGCTTAGTAGGTTACCAGCTCGGTGCACCTGCGTGCCCGTTTCAGGAAAATGCCACTACGCTTTTCAAAAGCTTAGGATCCGGCAAGAAGAAATGACTTGGTGAGTGGCGATTATATGAACACCGAGGCAGTTTTTGAACATTCAAGGCGTATTTTTAAGACAATGAGTCACCATCGCTCCGGCCGATATAAGGCAGGCAAATGCCTTCTCACACGCAGGATGTTCACTTCGCAGCCGAGACATGTCACATCCGGATAGGAGGCGAGTCGGCCCACGGCACTCGCGGTGCTCTCATCTATTCTCATGCGAGAGAGGAAGGCGAATAGCGTCGCTCGCAGTCGGCCGCGGTACAAGTGAAGGCTCCTTCAATTTCGAACTGAAACATTGGCAGGTGTCCGCCGCGCTCGACATATGTACAATTTTGGGTCCCTGCGGCGAATGACCATCCATATGGTCGCAGTCACGTCGGACTTCATGTCTTGACACTTCCACTCGCTTCGGCGCCGTCCTGTGCTTGACAGAATCCCCGATGAGCTATGCAGTGGAGGGCCGAGGCGAGTCGGTCCCGGTGACGTCTCCTGAGGCTCCACTAATTGATATCGACATCTACCGTATTATCAGAGGTCCGGGAAGGTAAATCCGATGGACAGTGCTTCGCGATGTTCCTGATAGATTCTGTCAGGAGCCTGGTGACTCTGGGAAGACGTCGTCTCGTCAGAGAAGAGCGCCGACTCTCGGACGCAACCAGCCCCGTAATACCATGCCGAGGAGGGAGAGGGTGATGACATCGATCATTCGTCCTTTGCTCGAGTCCCGAGTTCCATGACTTCACAGTCGTTGCCGTAGGATTTATGGAAGCTCGCTTGACGATGGACGCGTCGCTCTTGTCGCCCTTCCCCTCGTCCAAACTCTTACAACTCTAAGCTACCCAAGCAATGCCGTCGATGTCGTTGCAGATTCCAATCCTCGCCCTCATCGGCCTCGTGACTTCGTGGTTGCGTAGACGGTTCTTCGTGGCTTCGTCTCTGAGCAATTTGCCTGGACCTCCGTCTCCGTCCTGGCTTCGAGGTGTGCATCTTTCACCTAGATACTCAATGTATGGGAACCAAGAAATGCAGGCCATATGGACAAGCTGTTCCATGCCCAAGGGTGGGATTTTCATCTGAAGGACATCGTCGAATACGGCACCGCCGTCCGACTGCGAGGGTTTCTTGGGGTATGTGATCCTCAAACCAAGACTGCGTGACCGCGCTGACCAGAAGCTGCGCAACGTAGGAAGACGTCTTATATTTGACGGATCCCGAAGGTCTACGTCATATCCTTACCAGAGATCACGAGGATATCTACGACGAGCCGCCGATGATAATCGAGTACATTCTTTGAATCTTTCGTGATTTCGGTTTACTGATCCTATTTTCAGGAGAAACAAACTCTTGTGGGGGCATGGTCTTTTGTCGTCCACGGGTCGGTGTCCTCACCTCAAAGCGAATCGATTGACCCTGATGTCATATAGGCTCTGCACACAGGAAACAACGTCATGCGCTAAATCCTGCCTTCTCTACGAGCCGTCTAAGCGACGTGCTTCCTATATTTTATGCTATCACACACAAGGTACTCATTCCGTTCAATATTGAAAGGCAAATCCTGATCTTATGAACCTCAGCTTGAAGATCGCCTAGTGGAAATTCTCCGATTCGGTCCTGCAGAAATCGACATGCTCATTTGGATGTCACGCGTATCACTCGAGCTCATAGGGCAAGCCGGGATAGGCGTCTCGTTCGACAACCTGACAACCGATTCGCCGCCAAACAAGTATATGGTGGCAGTGAAACAGCTTATGTGCATTGTTTCTCGCCTTCCTCCGTTTGTCTCGCGCGCTGAATGTCAGTAATAGCCCCTTGGCGTTTCCGCTCCAGGGATTTATGCGCTTAATCCCATATATTGTCAAGCTTGGCTCACCGCGTCTACGTGGGTTCTTAGCAGGAATCGCGCCGCACCCTAATATCAGGAAGCTGAAGGAGATAATCTATTTTCTCTATGAGACTAACTCTTCTGTCTATCGGAAGCGCCTCGACGACCTTTCAAAGGGCGATGATGCGGCTAAGACGATGATTGGGAATGGAAAGGACATCATCAGCATCTTGAGTAAGTTATCCTCTGACCTACGCTTTATGCCATCTCTGAAGTATTTTAGTCAAGGAAAATGCTGCCCTGCCACAGACAGAGAGGCTGACCGACGATGAAATTATTTCCACTATCGGGCATGTCTTCTGGCTTTAGCTTCACTCCCTCTGGCTGATAGTGATCTCAATAGGACCCTCGTTTTTGCTGGGCAAGATACAACATCTGTTGCTCTCTCACGTATCCTTCACACTCTCGCCCTCGATCAAGAGCGACAACAGAAGCTACGTCAGGAGCTTCAGCAGAGCCTTTCCCACGACTATTTATTCAGGGACCTGGTGGATCTGCAATACCTCGACGCTGTATGTAAAGAGACGTTACGTGTGTACGTATACATATCTCCTAGTCCGCGCAATGTTTTACCATCTTAATAACCTAACTTTGTAATTGGTAGATATTCGCCAGTCACACAGCTTCATCGCGTGTAAGCAAACTTGCACATTCGCCCGGTACCCTCAGCATAAATGACGTGTATTCTGTCTTGCGCAGCCCCCGAAAAGACGCTGTCATTCCTCTCTGCCGCCCTGTGCGAGGTAAAAACGGAACGCCCATCGAAAAAGTGATGGTGCAGGCAGGGACGATGGTCGTCGTTGGCGCTGCCGCCGTAAATCGTGATCCGCTGATATGGGGTCCAGATGCACACCTATGGAGACCAGAGAGATGGTTAGAGCCTATGCTCACAAGCACGACAGACGCGCGTTTGCCAGGCGTCTATTCGAACATGTATGGCTGACAGATGCGTCTACTTACTGAAGACTAACCCGAATATCCTTTCAGCATGTCATTTATGGGTGGGGGCCGATCCTGCATGTACGCTAAAACAACATATCATTTGATCTTCTTTCTTCGCTGATGAGTTTCGCCCGCAGTGGATTCAGATTTGCCGAGATGGAAATTAGTACGTGTGTACATATTGATGCCCATGTCCTACTGCTCACAACTTGTTACAGAGGTCATCCTCTTGATTTTGATACCCCGCTTCAAATTCGAGATATCGGACAAAAATATCGTGTGGAAGATGTTCAACTTTGCAACACCTACTGTCCATGACACTCCCAGTTTACCGCTACAAGTTACCTACCTGGGATGAGTGTAGATGACAGTACATCGTCCAAACTACCCTATCACCAATACCTTCGCGATCTCTGCATTTTTCTAGGTCTGTCCACGTGGACAACGATAACTAGATTCTTGTCGACGAAGTATAATTGTACAAGTACAGTACTATATTGATGAAATACATATCATACATACCAATGTCCGGAACGAACATATAATGTTAAGCTAGATTATATTCTATAGCGGGGAAGATTAAGCTGCGCTTATCCTGATCGGCAGCGATCCCACCTCCTTGCCTTCTACCAGTGGCTGAGTGACGAGACAATTCTCTCTTCTGACTCTCCCTTCTTTGGTATCCTCCGTTACTTCAAAGTTAAATTTCCTGATCATTTCGAAAAGGAAAATTTGCGTCTCCACCAAACTGATCAAATATAAGTGGTAATTCGATAGACGTTTTGCGACAACAAAGACTCACGCGAATCGCCATCCGATACATCCACGATGACCAGAACCGAACGACATCCTGGTAACGCGAACCCATGGCACAGAATAGTAGTGAGCTACTCAGCAACTCTGACAGATCTCAAGTCAGTGAATGGACTCACAGGTTGTTCATCACGCCGAGGTTCATATTGGCATCTCCGTCTAAAGCCTGATTCTTGTTCCAAACAGACCTCTCAACGGTTCCATCGAGCCATCTTTCAGGCCTCCAGGTTCCTGCATCGTGTCCCCATATTGTTTCATCCCTGAGTCGGGGTTTAGCACAGATCAACAACTTTGGAGGGCAGGCGTCCCCGAAGGACTGAATCCGTCTACCGGTTGTCACTCACTGATTAAAGCCTACGTTCGAGATGACGATCCTGATTCCTTTGGGTATGGGGACACTGTCCACTATTTTTCCAGACGAAGTCTTGATCGCCTTGGACAAAGGCAGTATATCGTCCCGTGTAGCCTGCCGGAATAGATGAGGAACGACTGTATCAAATCGAAAAGTCTCCTGCGCATGGAGCCAACATACATAATTGTCTGTCAGCGCTGTTCTAGACTAAACATAGGAATAGGTTCACCTTGATGACGGCATTGAGATATGGTAGATTCGCGACTTTTTCATATGAGAGCTCAGTTTGCCCCTGAGCCTCAGCAGCTTCTTGTGCTCTGATGACTTCGTCATACAGCTTCCTTTGTTTCTCCGGATGCCTCGCGAGTTCAAAAAGAATCCATCCGATCGAATTAGTCGTCGTTTCATATCCTGCACTCAGAATCGATCTAATACGACGACACCGTCAGTAAGGAAATGTGATTCGAAGTCTGGGTACGCACGACAGCTGTGGAATGACCTCCTCGTCTTCCAATCGGTGTTTTTCGGTCTCAGACAGATTGGCCTTGACTACATACGGAACCACTTCAGTGGATCGTCATTTTACTTGCATTGTTGTACTCACCAACGAGGCTCAACACGTCCTTGCCTAGATTCCCTTCCTCGAGCGCGTTCTGCTTTTGCGAGAGCAACGTCTTTGATATGTCGTTGCTCAATCTAACATGCCTCTGCAGGAACTCCAGACTCTCGCTAGGGTAGTATGTCATCATATTCAGTAGTCGCGGAGGTGCATGCGCCATGATACCCTGCATAAATAGCTTCCAGTTCGATGGTAGGCCATAGCCTTTCGCTCTGAGAACGTCGAATTTAGCAGGTTGAAGAAATCGATGACAACGAGGATACCAACGTGAACTGATGCAATGATTCTTCCAGCTCGGTATTCTTGCCTCGCAAAGATCCAAAATCATATTCGAACGCAGCCTTTCCAAGGGCGTCGAGATTAGCGCGACCTACGACCGTGGGTATGTTTACAACATATGAACCATGTGGGTTCTGAGCTATTGAGTCCTCTAGTTGCTCGATCAACTGTGTGGACAGGATATCAGCTGATAATTCCTGGTGTATGACCAAGTAGCATACGGTTTGGACAGACTCTCGAAAGAGAGGAACAAGCGCTTTAGACTCTTTGATTCCAAACGCAGGGCTCAGAACGCGACGCATCCTGACGTGGCTTTCGCCTTCCACACGCCATTTGAGCAACTTCCTCATGAGAATGGTACTATAAAACAGACCCACCCTCTGCGCCAATAATTCCATTTCCGGTCGCTGCGTTCAAGAGAAACCTCGCATCGTACGGCTTCACAAAGTAATACCTCGAGGTATTGAGAATGTATTGAATCGTTTTGGGATCTGAAATCCATAGGCGGTCTTCCTGTAACTAACTTGTTAGTCCCCATTCATGACTTGGGTACGGCGGTGTAAGCTCACGCCAAATGGAGCCTTAAAACGGACGATGTTCCCGAATGCTCTCCTCCACTGATGATCGGTTTCGCCGACTTCTTCTCGCAAGAGCTGGCGTAAGTTACCTATCCATATACCGATGCGGAAGTGAGCTACATCAAACTTGACGAGGAAGTAAATGCGCGCACCGAGCCAGAGAGACTCAGCCTTGGGTCCAGGAACACCAGAGACGGAGACAGTATTGACGCGACGATATATCCACCATAAAACGAAGGATGCGAGAGCCCCGAGACTGAGTTGTGCAAGGATTGAGAGCATTTTAAGCGCGAGTTGAGAGTTGATTGCAATTAATCCCTGATAGCCAGGTGGTTTATAACTGCAGCTCTGGCAGTGGTAAGTGTTTGTGCTGCTGGCACTTGCATAGTGGGTAATATATCGATCCATGGAGCATTGCACACCCAGCTCCATCAGAGAGAAATGATCGGATCGAGGAATGACAAATGTGACATTGTACTTATCGGGGAGCGGACGAGGGCAGCAGGCGGTGAGTTGACAGTAACAACGGAGCAAGTTTCCCGAAATAGATACACGGAGCTCATGCTGAGTCTACACAGGATCATCCAGTCAGTTAAGCGTGCGATGCAAGCCACTTCTGCGTCACCTGAGCCCACCACACCGCCGGTCTCGCACCATCCGGTAACATTTTACTCTCGATCAGTCCTCTCCGTGCCCAAGCATCCACAATCAGGCTCCCCCACGCAAACATCCAAATCATCGCCCATACCCATCCAAGCGGCCCCTGAACCTTCTTTCCCTTCAGCGCCTTCTGCTCCCAAATACCCTCCAAGACGCATCCGATGCCCATCATGACGAAGAACAACGTCACTCCTGACAGATCCATGCCGAGTCCAAGCCCCCATACACCGAAGTCATGCATGAGCCCCGAAACAAGGAACGATCCAATGACGCCGCCAGGACGGCCAAAATACCTGCCAAACGGCTTTCCGCCTGCGACTACGAAAGCACGTTTGAACATTTGATGCCATCTTTTTCCCCAGAAATCTGCAAGACTTGTAGCGCGCCATGGTTCGTCAAACATTGGTGGCCACTGCTCTGGCTGTTGACCACCCAATGCGATCATCGCGAATGCCAGTCCGTAATATGACATCTGAAACGACGTACACAGCCCGAGCGCACAGAGAAAGGTCATGAGGATCACTTTCCCGATCCGGAGATGCGGCGGAAGAGTTGGGTCAAAAATAGTTCCACCTATGGGGTGTGTCGGGTACGCCGATGGGTGTAATGTCCAACTCTGCTGCGCGAGTAGCGTAAAATCAAAAAGGACCATGGCTTTGACGAAGGAAATGAAGAATGGGAATGATGCCAATGCTGTCCTCGGCGCGCTGTGTTTCGCGGACTGAGGAGGATCGTAGATACCTTTGCCCCAGCTCCAACCTATGCCACGATTGTTCATTGTTAAATCGAAGGCATCAAGCATGGCGTATTTTAACCGGGTTACGAAGTCATCAGGAGCGGCTTTGGGGCGCCACGACCAAATGGTACGCTGCCATGGCTTATCCGCAGTTCCAAAATCGATGGCACGCAAGCAGAGAAAGATAGTAAAACACTGTGAGCAAAATCTGGTCAGTATTGAATACATAGACAAGACACAGACACTAACACCAAATGCGAGATTGTGGTAAGTGTATCCAGGATCATCGAAAGGTGCTGCCGTGTCGTACTTAGTAATGACTCTATAGCTCAAGGAGACGATGATGGGAAGTAAGCTCAGACGAGCGGTCTTCGTATTGGGAAGTTGGACGAGTACTGCCAAACTGTATAGAATAAGCAGAATAGGTATAACTTCCTTGAGGGCTTCAGAGGTGAACGGCACTCGTGTTGTGGTAGTGGGTAGTATCGCCTGGACCAAGGACCATCCTTGAGGCATCTTCTCCGAGCTGTAGCGCTCTGCATAAGCACAGTGAGAGAAAGGTAACCTGATTCTGCTCACAAGGATAGATTTCCCGTACTGAAAGCGCCAAGCCCCGTGATATGGAGAGAGGTTGTGATGTCGGCGAGTCCCATCACTTAAGGAGCGAAGACGCGATATCAGAAGAAGCGAAGAGTCGAGGGGGGACTCCAGATGAGCCCTAGTCGAGCAGGCACCAGACCGTCATTTATATATGTCGCGCTTGGAGCACTGAGGTATGGAAGGGAAGGCACATGTCAATTCATCAAAAGACATGATACATGACCGCGAGAAAGGAGCAGAATAACGTCTACGTGTTCCGTGATCAACTTCAAATTAAAACCTAGATTTAGTCAGGGAAAAGTTCGTCATGTTAACATGCGGAACGAAATGCTAGGAAAGCTCCACACAGGTCGTCCATTGAGCGAAATGTCGAGCGAAGTGCCATCAGCGGCACCTCCAGTGCGGGCAGAAATCTTATACGCAGTCAAGACATACTGGCAACCGTTCATGTCCTATGAGAAGTCGATCTGCCTATCATCAAGCAATGAACCACTGCTCTTGCCGTCCTAGTCTTGAATGAAAATAGCCGGTTCTGTGGTCGGCTGTCACGATTTCGTTCTTGCAAAGTTTGTTAATCCGAACAGTGTGGGAGCCGGGACCAGAGCCGACATAGAACATCATGATGCATGGAATGATTAGGACGTTGGCACGATGTATTTCCTTTGGGGTCCATAGGATTCGGTGTTTGACAACGCCGCATGAATATCGAGTGTGGTGGCGGAGGGTGGCGGCGCCAATACAATAGTTCAAAGCCAGCCAGTAGCGGCGTCAGAGAAAGCACTAGCTCATGAATCTCATCCTCTATTACTGATGCAGACCGACCAAATGAAGGAAACCTACTTCCCGTCTTCGTCTTTCATAAACATCTCAAACTGGCAGGCCGTGTCTTGTGCAAAATGCAAGAGTGATTCATTTGCCAAGAGAAGCAAAACATTTATCGACCATCCCCATGCCCTGCTAAGAATCTAACGACCGTACTCGCGAAAAACCCTCGAATACATGTAGGCTGCCGGTGCCTCGTAGCTATCCTGCTCAATGATCCTATAGCCTTGATGGTACGCATACTCCTGATAGCCACGATATCCCTGGAAGAACTCGGCAGCTGCCTTGTACATGCGTTCCAGGAACCCTGCCTCCTCAAAACTGAAAGCATCCGCGCTATGTTGCGCTTCGGGCAACTCATGTAGGAGGCCCTTCGAGTGATGCTTTTCTTCCCCAATGA
Source organism: Heterobasidion irregulare TC 32-1 (assembly GCF_000320585.1). Lineage (NCBI taxonomy): Eukaryota > Fungi > Basidiomycota > Agaricomycetes > Russulales > Bondarzewiaceae > Heterobasidion > Heterobasidion irregulare. Next base: position 1,252,518 of record NW_009258205.1, on the reverse strand, counting down.
GCTTCTCTGTAACCTGCAGGGGATCCTTCGCATCCTCGGAAACACGAAGCCCTCCACATGTGCATGACTGGGCAAGGCCCTGAGCTCCCCACGATGCAGGCTTCAATCCATTCCGCGCGTCGAATGCAGATAACGCCGCGCTATAACTCCAAGATAGACCGTTCGCCCCTAGGGGCTTTCCATCTTCCTTGTCGAACATCTGAGGGAGCATACCATCTTGCGGCGTGTAATTTGCTGCAATGAGGATAGTGTTGTCGGCAAATGCTTTCACACCGTCGAGGATTTCTTGGTATCCAATAAATCCAGGACGATACGTTATCGCTAGAGCTGCTATAAAGAACTGTTGGAAGAATGGCAGGGACAGTGTCGTCACGGTGATGGAGCTGGTCTGGTTCCACACCGCAAGAGCATCATATAGTTGTTCTGCCACGCCAAACGTGGATAGATGCCAGGGCTAAACATATCATTTGTGAGCACTTGATATTCATTGACGAAAAAATCATCGACTCACACTACCGAACACAGTGTCTTCAGTCCAGAGTCCGACTGCCGCTGCTCCAGTCTTCGAGTTTATCGGGTATAGAGGTCTGAATCCATCCACGACAGCTTTGAGATTCATCAAGGCCCTGTCCGAGCACGGCTGTAACGTGAGGGAGTCGCAACCTGCAAGAGGGTCGTAATTATATATGGAGGCAAGCACTGTCGAGGAATCGATGCCCGAACGGTCAGGAATAGTGTTTCCTGATACGTAGTTCGCCTGATTATTCCAAAAAGACTGAATATCGAACGGGTGTCAACGGAACCCGGAGACAATTTTGGCAAAATTTCTGCGAACCTGCATGAAACTCAAGATCACAGACGCCGTGCTTTCCCATCCTTTGACTTCATAATCGCGTCCAATCTTACGGCCAAGAATAGCCGCGGAACGCAGAGCATGAACTTCAACAGCAGCAGTCCAGTAGGATTCTGTCCAGGCAATTTCCCATAGTTCAAAGCTGTAAAATACAATCAGTCGAGGGACTGTCAAATGGCAAGCTGTATGCGTACGATGTCTCATTCCAGTGGTGCAGAATGTAATCTATGTCAAGGCTTATACTGGGCCACAGGACATTCTCGACGAAGGTGGTGTTCTTATCTTCATCCACAAGCCAATTGGCATAAGTGATGAGGTTGTTGGCACGCAAAGGCGGGCCATCTGGCGATGGTCATGAGTCTACTACTTGGACCGATAGATGTCTAATCCGCACGTACCATTCTCAGGACGGCTAAAGGATGTTGTATCGGCAGTGTAGTCGAAATTAAACCTGGGCTCTGCGAGGCCGCCAGTAGATACCGTCCCTGACGGGTTAGTAATAAGCTGGGTCCTATATTGCCCCAGGAGATAGGTTTCGATAGTATCTCTCAAGGACGTATCTAAGCCCAAAGTGAACTCGTTGATGAGAGACTTCATGACCATCGCAGAGTCACGAATCCACGTAAACCTAGAGCTTGGGTCAGTGTTGTTTGAGCTCGCAACAGAAACGACGCCTGGCTATGGTTGGACTCAGTATATGAATAGGGTCGATAATTTGACGAACGAACCAAAGCTCCGACGGGAGGCCCTATATTATTGAGAACATTTCTCTTAGCGATGGGGGACTCTGTGGCAATGTAGTCTTCAGTGGCAGTGGACTTGAGGGCATTAACGCCGCCGCCAAGTAGTGCGATAGCAAGATAGAGAGTCAAATGCATGCCGTCGTTGCCGCCAAAAGAACTGGAGGAGACAATTTATATACTGAACTTCGCTGAAACATGAATGGAAACACTTACCACCGTTGGGGGAGACATGCCGGCAGTCCACGCGTCCGTGCGCACAGCCCAATGCAATGAGGCACGAACTCGCGAATCGATGTAGAGGAGCAAACATACACTGAATGTTTTCAGAGGCAGCTCTAAGACTGACCAAATCATGCGAGGAGGTAGTCGCCTGACTATTCTCGGCGAGATACAGACGAGTTATGTACCAGAAATCTCGAGGAATTGAGGTCATTGGTGCAAGACTGGAACGTGAAACAGCAACACCACACGTGAAGATACATTGAAGGCATGCCGTCAACATTGAGTACGACAACCACTATTGATAGCTATGCATGGAATGCGCTACATTCAGATATTGATGAGACAAGAAATCCAGAATATGTCGGGCGCTTGTGATATTTCTGAATCTGGGAAACCAAAGTCAATGCGGAATGTCATCCAAAGAATGTTGCATTAGAAATTAGTGCATTACGGCTTATCCCTTGCTACCATGTTCGGTAGAGTACATACCACGGAAATTTCCCAAGAACGACTTCGTCATGCTCGAAAGTCATGACTACGGTGTGTCTGCAATCGCCTCCTTGATCTTCCCGAGCGATGTGAGATAATCGAAATTTCTCGAACATAACACTACGTAATCTTTGTTCGTGTGTATGCACAACGATGAGATACGGGTGAAGTCGATGCACAACAAACAGAGGAGGATTCCATCTTCCTGTGATCGACAGTATCAGCACCCACTGATCTGTAGGTCGTGGGGAAGTCACGAGCCTTTGACTATAAAGAGATAAAACACATATTCCACACGACCTGAGAAGTGAAAGGTATCCTAAATCCAATTGTAATCACTCAACACACTCTCCGTCGTTTGCCATAATTCTGTGGCCAATTCCTCACTCCTTGCGTCCTGACTAGCTTCTTCGACTTTTCCATACGGTACGAGATACTTTGCCTTGTATCTCTCACGGTTGTCGTGTACTTCTCGTGCTGCAGCAGCCCACGCGGGGGTGTATCCACCTTCAAGCGAACTGATGAAGAATAAAGAGAGAACCCAATTGATAAGGCGACCGAAAGTTAAGCTGGTAAAGAGCTTGATGTTCCCTTCTGTTAACGGCAGGTCATGTTTCAAAAGAAGAATCGGGAGGAGAAGCATGGTCCTACCTGACATGACACTACCGGGGTGGACGGACATTGCAACGATAGGGATGCCATCGCTGTCAAAACGTTTTTGCAGTTGGTTTGTCCACAGGACGTTCGCAAGCTTGGTGTATGCTTAGGGATGACTAAGAAAAGGAAGAGGGTTGGAAGCGGTGAAATGTTCTTACCGTAAAGCGTGGCCTGCGGTTTCCACGTGTGAGAGAAATCCGAATTGAAGGCTTTCAGGCTGTTGTATCGAGGTTTCGAAATCCATCTATGGGCCATAGAAGCAACCTGGATTGATGATTAGTCTGGACATGTCTCCCCGAGTCTTACGCCAAAGTTTTACGTTCACAATCCGCACATCGGACCCTGGCTGACGCGCCGTGGATTCCAATAAAGGAAGAAGAGTCCGAGTAAACAAAAAAGGACTGATATGGCTAGAAATAAATATAGAATTGAGCAAGCGCTGATATAGTGAAAATACGTTACGCAACTCACTTGATGACCATACTGTCTGAAAGACCGTCAGCAGTCTTTCCATATGGACTCATGATTCTAAGGCATCACGCAATGAGATACAATGAGAGGAAGCGTCGGACAAAACGCAACCCACTTTCCGGCATTATTTACTACGACCCAGTGCCCTTATCAGTCTTGATAGGGAAGACAAGCTGGCAAAGGTGTTACCAAGGATATCCAATCGTTCCTCCCTTTCCAGAACCCATTCAGCCGCTTGCTTCGCTTTGGTGGGATCCGTCAAATCGAATTTGAGCCACACAATCTCGCCAGCATTGAGCCCAAGACCCTCTTTTTTTAATCGCTCGATGGCGTCATTTGCTTTTTCCTCAGAACGAGCAGCAAGATACACTTTGGCGCCCTGGCGAACAAGATGCAAAAGGATGTATAATCCGATTCCAGAGCTGAAGACGCCATTACTGTGAGGTCAAGAAAAAGGTTGGACTGCACGTACTTTGCTCCCGTGACGATGGCTACCTTGCCATTGAGATCCATCAGGTCCTTCTGAGGCTGAATCCTGGAGGAGAATATACCCATTGTAGATGTGAATCGCCTTGAATTGGCCAAAACGTGCAAAGGGAAAGAGATGACGGCAGTGGTCGAGTAAGGAAGTACGAAGCCGTTCTTATGAGAGTTCGACAAGACCGTCACCGGGTGTCAGCGACCCTGCTTCCATGATGAAACACAGACTCTCCGACACAACGCATTACCAGCGCCCCCAGGACTTCACATCAGCTCGGTACCACTTCGGTACCTCGCCATAATGGACTCCTCAAGCTCCTCATTCACAATCTCTCCGCATTCCTTTTGACGACGCGCCGCTAATGCGGAAGACCTAACTCCCCCCTTATCTAGTTCGCCCCTTGAGACTCTCGCCCTTTCATTACGATCACTTGCGGCAGCTTGCAGCATGGTCGACGACCCCCTGAGGTATCGCTTACAGAGCGATGGCTGAGCGAAGAGCGTCGAGGCAGATCGAGCCTTCGCATGCGATACATGCCGTTCATTAACAGAGCAGGCAGTGCTAATGGGGGTCGGCAGTGGGTCGGCTCCGAATAAGATAACGTGCCTAGTAGTTTTGCAATCGCAGCATTGCTTTGTTGAACGGGACGGGGCGTTGTGTCAAAAACATGCAAAATCGAAGACAGCGTGACGTGGATTGAGGACAAGCATAGAAACTTGAAAAAAAAATCGTTGAGGAGGTTATGTTTTTGTTCAAGATTTGCTGCCAATCGGCTTTGCTCATAAAGCCTTTTTATGGGGTTAGACAAGAGGCCAATTCCTGTAGCCAAATGGCTCCGATCGTAGCTTTTGACCTGAGAGGGTACCAATTTGTCAACATTCGAGATGCATTTATGGAAGCCATCCTCTAAAGTAACGAATCATCGACGACCTGGGGTCCGATGTCTTCCGTGCGCTCCTTTGGCAGCAGCGTCACCCATCGCGACTTCATGATCTCCGGCCCCTTCTTGCCGAAGTACCTCTCGCTCACGAAACTCCACTGATCGTTCGCCCGCACCCAATTCCCAAGCCCGTCTACATACCGCGCTACCTGCGAGTCGATCGGTTCTCCCCACTTCGGCAGCTTCTCAAAGCTCTCGTTGAACTTCCTCTCTAGCTCTTTGTGGTGATTGTCCACCCATTTCATGGCGCCTGCCACGTCCGTTTTGAGCTGATTCATCGCGATCGTCACGATATTGTGACTATCGTCTCCTCTTGCTTGCTCCAGGTTATAGGAGGCAATGTCCTGGAAGAACCACGTTCGACAGCTATTCACTATAAGACTGTCAAAAAACGCTCACATTTCCCAAGTGCAACATGTCAATAGTCAAGATAGACAAATCTTGAATGATAGGATGCTCGATGACCTTGTCCGGCAGATCCATCTCAAGCTCGAGGAGTGCGAACGACGGTTTGGCGCCAATCGTATTCCGTCGTACCTCGAAGTAACTCTTGATGTCGCGAATATACGAGTGTGTCCGGTCTGCAGCCTGCTGAACTACTGACTGGGTGTATGTGTCAAATGTAGCGATAAAGCGTTTCTGGGATTGCGGGCTAGCTGTCTTGATAGCGAGTTCCCAAAACCTAGTTGGCATCGAAACACATCAGCAGCAGTGGTTGCAAAGATCCAAGGCAAGCCACTCACTGCCGGGTCACTTCACCACCGACCCATTCCCCCTTCGGGCGAGGTTTGTGCGGGTTGCGCAGGGCATCCATAACGATGTCGGCTTGCCTTTGAACCTCGTCGGCTTCTGCTACATCCGAGTACTCATCGATGACAAAGAAGAGGTTCATGAGGTCGCAGCCGCTACGTAGGTGCTCTGGACAAGCTGAGTTCTCAGCCTATTCATCATTATACGTCCAAGGCTTACCTTTCTTCGCCAATGGGTATGCAAATGATGCCAGGAGGTCTGCATCTAGGTTTTAATAATAATACTCCGTGATGTCAATGGACACTGACTGAAGTCGCAACGGTCGAAGGCATCTTGTGCTTTAGGGCTGAAGGCGCCGAAGCTTGCCAACCATGCGGCCGACTCTCTCTTGACCTCGGGATAGTGGGGGTTGAGATGAGGGGGCCACTTCCAGTTGGCGAGGGTGTCAGGTATGTAGATCTTTTGCGCCATGATGGTATGGAGTAAAGGTGTCCCTTTCGAATCTCTTTGGGGTTTATAAAGCCTCATCCATCACAGACGTATCTGGGTATGCTGCGGCATGTTTCCGATGGCTGAGGATCTTATCTCTGCGGCGGCGCTATTCGCTGAACTGTCTCCGAGACCCTAAACGAGAGACGCTTGGCGTCCAACGATGTATTCTATTCGGGACGAGGAAACTGCTAGTACCGTTGGTGTGTGCGAGGCGTTCTATCTTCGATTGTGTTACGTCCTCAGATGCAAGTTGTCTGAGCGCTGCGGAGAAGATTGGCTTGATCTTTGACCTCTAGCCACTTTCTTGCTCTTGTATCAGGATTATTTTTTTCGGGTGGTCAAAGATATGACCGGGACTTTTCCACGTCGAAGGTGATGCTCTCTTAACGCCCTACGAGCGCTATACCGAGCTACACGATTCCCCTTTCCTCCCGAATGCGAGGATATATTCCTCCACTCGCGTTTCGTCTACCATTCGGTTACGAGAATTGCGTGCGTCCATCCCTTCAGTTCCTTGAAGCGGCTTGCGGCTTGAAATCATGAATACGACGATCGCTTCGTAGCCCTGAATATTCCAGATCTCCGTCAATTGTCTAGTTTCCATGTGTGTTCACGTATCGTGTCTTGATTTTTTTCAAATCACTCAGACGAACAAGAGGTTTTGTCGTTGCAAAGAAGCAAGCTGTCAGATCTTATCATGACCAATAATCCGAGGGGCGAGTAATGCACAACGCGTTTCGCGTGGCATCCGAGTCTTCATTGTCTATAGTTTAAAATATCATGCAGTCATAAGAATGCGGGTACCGAGAAACGCCTCGCATGGATACCGACAAAAGTTGAAACGGGCTCGACGGTATGTCCTGGAACAACACTATGCCGGAAAATGTAAGTGTCGGTTTTCTTCGCATAACGAAGACATCGTGTTATGTACTTCAGAAACTGCCGTGATGAGCAGTGCGATTCGGCTCTATCGTGCGAGAGCATTCGAATAATGATGTCGTTGAATTCAAGCTGAGGTTTGAAGCTTGTGGCCGGGGCATTGCAGGAGCTTCGTTTCTCCCACACAAGCCTTCAATTCACGGAGACCCATAAATTCGCAAAGATTTGGTCCACCAATGGGTTTGTTTGGAAGATTTACTACAATGCTAGTATAAGTGTTGATGTGCAAATTCTCCCCATCTACGAGACACTAATTGAAATACACTAACATGTTACAAGAATCGGTGAATCTCTAGAAGCTATATCGACACATAATCTCAGCATGTAGGTGATCTTCCCTGCGATACGTGGGATCAAAGGCTCAGGGTCATGCATAGAACACGTCCGGTCCAGAACTACTGCTCTCATGTCACCAATCTCAATTGCGCCCATGCTGTATCAGACTCAGGGTCGTGCACGACCTCGGCTTGATGCTGCATTCGAACGGAGCAGGATGGCTATCACGACACAAAAAATCAGAACACTTCCGATTCGCGAAATGGAAGACTGCCCACCTGATAGATCCTGGATTCAGCTTCACTTCAGGCGTAACAACATCGCCATTTTCATCCACCGCTTTAGTAATGTTGAATACCGTGAGGATGGAGGCAATCGCGATCCATATCGTATCCAATGCCATGGTCTTGCCCGCACATGCCCTAGCATAGGATAAACTGTTCATATGCCTGACTCCGGAACACATATTGAGTCAGCTCACCGTCGACCGAAGCCAAAGACACCACTATCAGCAGGGTCAGGTAGGTTTGGACTTTCCAAGTAACGCTCTGGCCTGAATAGTTCGGGGTCAATATATGTATTTCCGTCATGCAAGATAGCCCTAGACCATGTGCGCCATGTTCAGTTCACTAATCCAGAAAGATGAAGAGGGGCGTCCATGCACCAGGCATTTCCAAGGACTGAGGCACCGGCCGGGATATGGTACCCCTTATATTGGTCTGCATGTGTTGCACGATGCGGAACCGCTGCGGAAGAAGTGATATCAGAATGGGATTCACAAAACCTTCGCAGTCTCGTAAGTTACCTAATGGCAAGACGGGAATCCATCGAAGGACTTCTTTCAGCAAGGCGTGAACGTATGGAAGCCGGTCCTTGTCGCTGAAGTTAGGCAGACGGTCTCCACCAAGAACTTGATCCAATTCGGATTGCGCCCGCTTTTGAGCTTCAGGATAAAGAGTCATGGCTAGAATGAATGTGGTCAAAGTTGACACGCTCTGTTCTCAAACCGCCCTTCAGAATACAATCGGGCTGGAAAACTGTTATTCTCACTGTATCGGCCCCTATACAGATGGTCAAAAAAGTGCAGACAGAGCGAGTCTTTTTTAGCACTGACCAGCAGCATAGGCCACGGCGGCAGTATCCTTGATGAGTTCTTCACTGAGTGCCTCTTTGGGAAAAGACGCGTTTTGCTCTAAGCACTCAGCGACAAAACAAGGCTCCGCACGACCTGCTGTCTGATCATCATGTGAGGATAATTCTATGAGATGTAGAGACAACAAAATTACCACTTTCGACTTGACCATGTTATAAGGAGCGTTTATCATGGCTTCGGAAAGCTGTCTCCACTCCCGAGCCTTTCTCTTGAAACTAGCACCCGGGACCCATTCCGGAACATACTTGACTATTTGATATCGGATCAACTTCTCCAGTACTGATGACAGAGTTCATGTCAAAGGGACTCACAACTTGGAAAAAGATCGACAAGAAATGCGCCTGGAACAGCAGCTTCGGATGTGCTTTGCGAGGCCTTGTCGACTAGATGGACATAAGGATCGTTTCCGTCAACTACCGTATGCCCATATCTGTGAATGTGCAGAGAGTCGTGAGCACAATCATAGCTGAAGTCCTTCAAACTACATACACTCTCTTCATGATGATATGCGCTGCATAGCTGATCATGAAGTGTCAATATCATTCTTGATTACGAATTACGGGTATGTAGTCTTACTGTCGAATATGGTTCAGATAATTCACGGGGGAATCCAAAAGCAGAGCCAGAAGTTCATGTGAGATTTTGAGTTGGATATGCTGGTGCTCGGATACCCTGTGATTGAAGTGACTATGAAAAACACGTCGATGCTCCTTCCAGCGAGGCCCGTAGCGCATAAGTGCGAATGTCCAATCCCACCCCATTCTGATAACTTGTTAGTGAGATAATGCCGAACAACAAAACGGACCTACAAGTCAACAATCATCGGCATATCAGGCCTATCGGAATAGTTGGACCCTCTCTTTTCGAAGAAATCGGATACAGCCTCAGCAGAGTTCAGAATGATCATGGTATTGCCGAAGATATCTAATGATATCACGTCTTCCCCTGTGCAGCCATTTCAAGAGCCTATGAACCATTGTGGTAAGATATCACGCACCAAGCTCTCTGGACCAAATACGGGACTTGATATGGATGTCGTTGTTAGCTAAATCGAGGATATTACCTATGAGAGGAAGGCCCCTAGGTCCTGGTGGAAGTGGCAAAGAGGATTTTCTATTGAGCGTCTTGTGTACGCGTATAACGGTGATGATGGCGAAAACAAAGGCAGCCGAAAACAAGAACGCGTCCATGGTAGAGGAGATCACCATCAGACTGCAATGCCAACATCTGGTTTTGAGGCCGACAGCCAGGAGAATATGGGAGCCGAGGAAGCCTATTATGTTCACATGTCGAATGCACCACGACAGTCGACGAAATTCTCAGGGCAGTCATCGAAGGTCATCGGAAATTTTCGATGATGTGGCTCCGAGCCGAGTATGGATGTGTTCTAAGCAGTAGCGAGTAGCTTCAGAGCTTCAGCACCGAGGTGAACAGCTCAACTGAATGTGATTGAACCGCATACCAGAGACAGACCATAATTCGGGTACACGAAGAGCTTCAGCCGCCAAGGCCATGCCGCCACCAAGTGCAGCACGGGAGTCCCACGTGCCGGCCCAGAATTCGGAGCTTTTCGGAACCAAATTGAGAGGAAAATCGCCCGTCGACTTTGCTTCCTTGCATGGGCACTCCTTAGGCAGCATTTGACCAATGCATGGCAGACGCTGGCAGACGGCCGTTGGCTTGATATCCGTTGCCTCACACCTAGGCGCATTACAAAACCAGCACGTTCACGCGGTAAAATCTCGGGGCTCTGTCGAGCTTGGCTCCAAGTGACGTTTCGCAAATTCGCAGCAGTGCTCGCTTTGAGATACTCTGGCTATTCACCTAGAAGTTTCCACTGGGCCATAGGTGGCTCAAAAATCAAAGAAAGAGAATGGGGAAGGCTACAATGTGCGACAGTGTCAACGAAACACGTCGCGATTCGCGTGAGTGGCTGCTCTGGACAGCCTTTCCGTGATCCGTTCCCAACTCACGCGTCAATCCAGGCTCTGTGAAGCTCGTCAGAGCTATATAGTCAACCATAGGTGCACGGCGCGCTTTATGTGGTTAGAGTCATGTTTTGACCCCTTTCTCTGGTCTTAAACGCTGGTCAGTGCAAAGTAACCTGAAAGGCCGCGACTACTAGATGCCGTGCTATGCAAGCATGGAGCAATAAGACATCAAAACGCCATATCGCTCGTTGCGTCAAATGAAACGCTGACGTAGATCCGGGTTGAGCGTAGTATGCGCACATTCGGTATGGTTTACATTGGATCCTTTGTCTGATTCGAAGGTACGCACTCTGTAGTATGTTCATGTCATGCCACAAGGAAAGAGCCTGCCGTTTTCACCCTCACAATGGAGCTGAGTTGCTGGGCTCGCTAGAATGCCAATTCTCTAATTTGGCTTATCCGTGGCAGAGCACGGTATGTTTCACACTGATCTTTTTTGTAGTTGCTATTCATCATTTTGGCTACCGTTTGCACAGCCTGATATCTGCTAGGCGTCTAGCGTTCTCCATTATGATATTCTAGGCTGGCAAGTGTATGGATCTTTGCAGGAACAAGGCACGCGAGCTCAAAGCTCACTAATGGCGGCGCTTGTCCGTTTCGACATCTTGCTACTGCCCAATCTACCCTCAGAGACAAACATCTGGGGAAAGTACTGGCCTAAATGTTTCATTTGCATTCATGTTAAAAACATAACATTTAAAAGACAAGCCCATGGTGCGTAGGACTTCACATCTATCCTCTCGCATCTTTCGTTGCTCAAGGCACTCCTTCGATCTCAAAGCATGCGAGAATTTCCCGTGTGCATGTGCAGGCTTGCCATTGCTTTTGTTTCTTTACCTATAGCGTTCGCAGCACCCTCTCTCCGCTCATCTGACAGTGTCACTCCCCAATCATTTGCCTCCGCCTCGTTTGATATCATTATTGTAGGAGGTGGAACCGCGGGGCTTGTCCTTGCGTCACGTTTGTCCGAGCCTCCTGCCAATATTTCTACTCCTCCTCTACGCATCGGTGTCATCGAAGCCGGTCACGACCATGCGAACGACCCTCTGATTGATGTTCCGTTTGGAGTGAACTTGCTTGAAAATTCTAGTTTGGGAACCGTGTTTGGAAATCCTGAATATGATTGGGCTTTTCGGAGCACACCCCAGGCCGCGCTCGGTGGGAGAGCGATATCCTATCCAAGGTACGAGTCTTCTTTGTCTCCTCTGTGGTTTATAATGCTGATGCTCGACCTCCAGAGGGAAATTACTAGGAGGTTCCTCTGCTCTCAATGCGATGGATTGGCAACGTGGTTCACGCACAGATTATGATTCCTGGAACACCGTGTTTGGAAACGGGCCTGGTTGGACATTTAACTCACTCCTGCCCTACTTCGAACGTGCAGAGCAATGGACTCCCCCTACGAACCCAATCCTGAACATGACAAAAGCCCAAATTGCCTCCCTCGCCGCTGTTCATGGAAAGCAGGGTCCACTTTCTGTCAGTTATAACACTGACTATACGGATCTCGAACGTCCTATGCTCGAGGCGCTTGCGACCTTAGGGCAAACCCCGAATCCGAATCCTGACGGTGGCGATAATGTATTTTTGGCCAGAGCAGGTTGCGCCAGGTCCGTCGATTTGGCTACGGGGACCAGAAGTTATGCAGCTAGCGCATATTACAACAACAAAGTACGGGCACGGAGCAATCTGGTGGTCCTGACAGGTGCCGTGGTCACCAAACTTATTTGGGCGAATTCAACATCCCATGAAATCAGAGCAAGTGGTGTTCAATACGTTGTGGGAAATGAGACCTTCCAGGCAAATGCTACCAAGGAAGTGATCCTTTCACTCGGTAGGTCCCCATCTATTGAACGATTCATGACTCTTATGCGCCAACGTAGGATCGCTCAAGACGCCGCAATTACTGGAGTTGTCGGGTGTAGGGAACCAGACTATCTTGGAGAGCTTGGGAATTCCTGTCACTCTCGATCTTCCGACAATCGGAGAAAATTTGATGGACCATCCAAACACACTCTCCGATTTCACCGTCAAAAAGGGCGTTGTGACACTGGGTATGGTCGTGTATACCATCGATCTACTGCGCGCTTTTGATGTGGCATATGTTGACAGACACGCTTACGTTAAACCAAACATTTCGAGCGCAGCAGCAGCAACAATAGTAAGTCAAATCGTCAGGCACCATTTTCAACTGCTATTCACCCCGTTTTCAGCAATAACAACCACACTGGCTTTTTCACATACGTGGCTGCCAACGCCGGTTTCGCCCCGCTTCAATCACTAGTACCACAAAAACAATTCAAGTCTATGCGAAATGCGCTCGATACTTACTTGCGCAACACTGTCCTCACGCCATTGCAACGGGCACAATACACGCTCATGAAACGTTTGGTCGACAGCGGAAAGGATACGTGGATTGGCCTCAGCCTCCAGCCAAGCGGAGGGCTTGCCAGTGCCCAGTTACCCGGAGAGGCGTACATCACGACTGTGGCAATACAACTGGTAAGTAATCATTCGAGCTGAAATTCAATGTGAGTATTGATGGCATCGCAGTATCCGTTCAGTCGAGGCTCCGTGGTAGGTGGACTGTGGAGCTGCACGTTGCTTGTTGATCTGATGTCACAACGCGCAACTAGCATATCAACACGACGAATCCCTTTGCAGCCCCCGTAATAGACCCAAAATATCTTGCGGTACCTTGGGGTAAGTAAAAGAGCTCAATTGTTTGGTAAATATAGCTAATGAACTTTGAGCAGATCTTGACGTTCTCACCCAGACTACACAATTTCTACGCAAATGGGTTGGTGCAAAGCCGGCGATTGGCCTGATTAACGCAACAAACACACCACCTCCAAGCGTCCAAGGCGATGCTCAATATGCGCAATACGTGAAAAGTACAACCAGCGTGAGCATCATCTTTACCAATTACATAGATTATGTGTACTTATGCAATCTCCAAGTCTACGAACCACCCGATAGGTTGTCATCAACTCCCAAAACTACATTTGACAATATATTGACCAACTTTGCACGCGAATAGGCACTACTGCCATGGCTTCTCAAAATCTCGGAGGTCAGCCTCATGTTCTTCTGACATATGACACGAACAAACACTGACTACGTACTCTAGGCGTCGTGGACCCTAGTCTCAGAGTCTATGGTCTGGCAAATGTGCGCGTGATTGATGCAGGGATTATTCCGTTGACCGTTGGTACTGCTATTCAGCAAACCGTTTACATGATTGCAGAGAAGGTGCGTTCTCACACAAATTTTCAATAACCTCCAAAAAACCCTATATTCCACGACATGCATAGGGCGCAGATATAATCAAGCAGGATCTAGGCATCCTCTGATATTGGAGAGCAATGCCAGGTCCGCAATCATTTGTAAAATTTCCTATAATAGTACAGTACATCTGCCAAGCGAATACATCAATGAATACACTTAATTTACTTTTTTTTGTACAATGCCTCGATTTTCCCTAGTAATAACCCAGATCGATACAACTTGGAGCGACTCGATGAGAGCAGAGGCTACGCACCCATGTGAAAGCAAATTGATACGTTTGGGATTATACCGTTCCTGTACGAGTAATGACTTTCGCTTCCTAATTTTGCACAGGTATCACTAGGCAGAGAATGGGTAACCTCGGATTTGCCTTGAAGGTTTCTAAGTTGAGGAATTCTCAACTGGAAATTTACATGCCACTGCAGAGCCCGGTTCAGAGGTGCCGTATAAACGTGGTTTCTAATTCTCTGTACGCGTGCTCCCACAGATCGCAGCTCAGGATCAGTTCTTTTCGAAGCTCGGACGCCCTGACCGATGCATACTAGTATACACCACAAGTCCGCGCCGCATCCTATTTTGAAGCAGGTCATTTGCCTAAGCGCGCAACCTGACGCAGTCTGTCATTACCTCCCGACTTCATCGGTCTGTAGCCATTTCATCATCAACAACCACTCTTTGATACTGTTTGGGACTGCGAAGAAATTTGAGGCACATACCCTCTCGAAGTTTACGGAGGTATTGTGATTTGGGTCGGCCATTATTCGGGGGCTTCCTTCCATAACGCCTTCGCTGCATAGCTCCTTCAGTTCTCGATTACGCTCTCAAGCGCCGTCGGCCTTAAGCCAATGTATACTGCGATCAAAGATCTCCGTGACCGAAGACTTTGACCTCCTGCAATCCTGACAATTCGGATCCGATCATGTTGGAGGAATCTAGGTGGTATTGCGAAGGCTAGATTTCACTTTTATCGCCTTCAGCAGAAACTGTGTTTTCAGCGGACGCGGTTGCGAGCCGGACATCGTGACGTCTTCTCAGCTACATAAATCGCAGTCAGTTGGCCGGATAGACGCCAGAACTATCGTCATCTCTATACCTGCTCGCCACCATATTTTCAACAATGGGTCAACAACTTAGTCTCTACTCTCAGTGGTTCCCTCCTACGTCTCGTTTCTCCGTGGATGATATTCCTGATCTCACCTCGCGCGTGATGATTGTGACCGGGGGAAATACAGGGATTGGGAAGGAAACGGTCCGCGCGCTTTTGGCGCACAACGCAACCGTTTACCTTGCAGCTCGCTCACAGGACCGAGCAGAAGCAGCTATCGACGAGCTCGAGACTGACACTGGCAAGAGAGCGATTTTTTTGGAATTGGACTTAGCGGAAAAGGCCAGTATTAGAAGGGCGGCCAAAGAATTCTTGAGCAAGGAGAAAGAATTGCATGTGCTCTTCAATAACGGGTGAGGACTTCCGTCTCAAATCGAATGTCTCGCCGTCCTGATGTAGTCAATTGCTCCAGCGGGGTGATGTGGCCACCAAAAGACCAACTCACCAAAGACGACTACGATCTCCAATGGGGAGTCAATATGGTTGCGCCATTCCTGCTCACGAAGCTTCTCATGCCAGCTTTGATTGCTGGCATTCGGTCCTCCTACGATGGCAAGGCTCGCGTTGTCACCACGTCATCCATGGGCGCATACTTTGATGTCATTCACTGGAACACATTCCGTCCTGGACCTGATCGCGACAAGCTGAGTATTGAGTCACTGTATTATCAGAGTAAACACGTGAGCGCAACAATTCTTAGTGGGAGATCCTGTTTTACGACAATCAAAATCCCCTTGACTAGGCCGTTGTCATTTTCGCTCGAGAGCTGGCGCGGCGTTACGGTCACTTGGGGATCATCGCTACGTCCTGTAACCCAGGCAATCTCGACACTGAACTTCTGAGACACACAAGTCCTATTGTGCGATTCCTGACGGTAAGTAGAGATGTATCGGTCAGTCCTGAATTGAGACGGCGTCCCACATATTTCCACATTACTATATCTTCTGCATCACAAACGCTCATATTTCTTGAATCTACAGCGGCCCTTGCTTTACCCTGTATCCTACGGCGCACTGACGCAACTTTGGGCTGGGACATCAGATGAGACTGTTGACTACAACGGGAAAGTAAGTCATGGCACACCTTTCTCCATACCACGAAATAAACGAGATCTGGATGTGTTCTTTCAGTTTTTGATTCCGTGGGCCAGACTTGGAGAGTGTCGACCTGAGACCAGAGATCCCGAGATTGGTGTGCGCCTTTGGGAGTGGCTGGAAGGAGAGACCTCTGACTGAGCGTGGAAGATACTGGTTGTCGACTGTATAGGTCTCGTATGGAAGTCACATAATATTCTGGTACAATGATGAGAAGAAAAAATACGGTGGTCTTACCGTCTTGGTGGATGCCAGCATCTGCATTGATTACTCAGCTGGCCGGGCCGGAACGGGACGGGCTTCTCCGAACCAGATTGAGCCTATCGTTTGTGGTCCACTAAGCACTTGTCGGCCGACTTGTTCGCTGTCCACAGCTCCTCAGCTTCATCGCCCAAAACCTTCCAAGGCGTCTCAC
This sequence comes from Heterobasidion irregulare TC 32-1, assembly GCF_000320585.1. Lineage (NCBI taxonomy): Eukaryota > Fungi > Basidiomycota > Agaricomycetes > Russulales > Bondarzewiaceae > Heterobasidion > Heterobasidion irregulare. The sequence goes on along the minus strand of NW_009258205.1, from coordinate 1,236,159 downwards.
GTTGATACGAGCATCTCCATGGATTATATATGATAGGTCTCTTGCTCGTAATAAGCAAGTAATTATGGACAAGTCGCTTTCTTGGTAGTAAGACTCATCGTTACTCATCATCTTTAGGTTACAGTCAGCCCATCCATAGAATTTACAAAACTGAACCATCAACGATCTGTGGGCCCAAGTCTTCAGTGCGCTCCTGGGGCATCAGTGTCACCCACCGCGACTTCAGGATCTCCGGCCCTCTCTTTCCGAAATACCTCTCGCTCTCGAAACTCCACTGATCGTTCGCCCGCACCCAATTCCCAAGCCCGTCTACATACCGCGCTACCTGCGAGTCGATCGGCTCTCCCCACTTCGGCACCTTCTCAAAGTTCTCGTTGAACTTCCGCTCCAGCTCCTTGTGGTACTCATCCACCCATCTCATTGCTCCCGCAACATCCGTCTTCAGCTGGTTCATGGCAATCCTCACGATATTGTGGCTATCGTCTCCTCTCGCTTGCTCCAGGTTGTACGACACGATATCCTGATGCAACGCGGTCGTCATCGCTTGGACAATCGAAATGCATTTGAGGGAATCCTTACGTTTCCAAGGCACAGCATATCGATGACCCAAATCGACAAGTCTTGAATCACAGGGTGGTTGATCACCTCGTCTGGGAGGTCCATGCCAAGCTCGAGGAGGGCGAACGATGGCTTTGCGCCGATGGTGTCTCGTCGAACCTCCAAGTAACTATCGATGTCGCGAATATATGCGTGGGTTCGGTCTGCCGCTTGCTGGACCACCGACTGCATGTAGGTGTCGAATGTCTCTACGAATCGCTTCTGAGACTGTGGACTGGCTGTTTTGATGGCGAGTTCCCAATATCTGTTCGATGTACAGTTCTCAGTGTTGGCTATATAACCCACGGTTTACAAGAGACACTCACTGCCGAGTGACCTCGCCGCCGATCCATTCACCCTTTGGGCGAGGCTTGTGTGGGTTTCGCAGGGCATCCATGACGATGTCGGCCTGGTTCTGGACCTCGTCGACGCCTGCGACGTCGGAATACTCGTCGATGACGAAGAAGAGGTTCATGAGATCACATCCGGTACGTAGGTGCTCTGGAGAGTGTCAGTCATATCGTCAGCCTTGATATACTTGAGGCATACCCTTTGTTGCGAGCGGGTATGCAAATGATGCTAGAAGGTCTGCATCGTGGGAGGTTAGACCGATAAGTCTCGATGGTGTGAATAGTCACTGACTGAAATCGCAGCGATCGAAAGCATATTGAGCTTTGGGACTAAATGCGCCGAAGCTCGCTAGCCATGCCGCCGACTCTTTCTTGACTTCAGGATAATGTGGATTCAGGTGGCGGGGCCACTTCCAGTTGGCAAGGGTGTCGGGAATGTAAATTTTGCGAGACATATCGACAGATGGATGTATGAGGCTAGGTGTGTCGAAACTCCTGTTGAACTGCCGGTATATATTGCAAACCGTTTGCTGACCGAGATTCTTGTTTTTTGCACAAGTGAAAAAGACCAGCGTCAGTCCTCGTGATCTTGATGTCTCTCCTCGTTAGACATGTACGTGAGGTGTACAAGCAACGGACGCGCCTCCCCGGTCGATAAGGGAGGTTTACTTCCCGACAATCATGGCCCGTTCAGGGACACTAAAGAGGGCTCAATGAGTCACTTCCTGGCTGACTAGTACTATGAGGATATCTTAGTCGACGGGCAGTGTACGTCTTACCTTCCAGCTGCCAACCGCCGGTTAAGCGCTTATTCATACCCCATTTATATGTAGAGCGCCGAAATTTACCGCCGGCGATAAAGTTCAGCCAATCACGGTAGTTGACGGACCCTCCCGCCTTCCCGTCATGGCAGCAGGAACAAGATAGGCTCTCGATGGACTCTGGACAGATTGTCTGTTTCGGCTGAAATCTTCCTGAGACTCAAGTATGGACAGAGCTAAGGTATTGCATTCGTACGTGCATCGCACAGAGATCTGAAACGAGTTAACTGCAGCTTCTTTCGTTAACACCTACCACCGTAAGTCTCCACTCTGTATCCGAAGTATCAAATTCCTCGACCTGCAGAGCTAATTGCGAGGAACGCTTGTCCCTTGCGACTAACAAGTTTGATCCACCCGGCCGAGGCTTCATATGCAGGCCATCATAGGCCATCCCGTCATTTTCCAAAATCTGTGATGCATGATATGATAGCCAGCGTTGTGGGCTTGTGACTGCGAGATCTTGCGGGATCAAATCTGCATACTGAGGCCTTCTCGCGCTGACCCCACTTTCCATAAGAGCCCTGGTGCGTTCCGTCCCGACGATCACTGATATTTGTCATAGATACACGGGTGTTGGTCGAACGCAGGAGCGCCCACCAAATTTGGTGTACCTTGTGAGCCCAGACATGTATTGGACGAAGAGAACTTCGTAAGGCAAACAGTATCATCCTTGTCCTTGGTCGCGGGTGCTCATCAATCATTCACAGATACCGGCTTTGCTCACGGGATTAATTTCAGTGGAATAGCTATCTCCTGGGCACTGTGATTTGTCTCCTATGGACTATTTTCCACTGCTCTTCTCATCGGGTTGTCTCCGTTATGCCTCCAAAATTGGGCAGTCTACCTCCGACTGGCAACCTTCTCCAGCTGAGTGACCGGCAGTGGCCTTCATTCGTTGAAAGGGAAAGACATACGGTCAGTCTGTTTCCAAGCTAGCTCCCGATAAGCATGGAAGGCGAGATTATGTATCTCGACGCTGTCGGACAACCCCCGGAAAAAGGAGAGAATGTTGTAGCCGATCTTCTTAACCGTCATGCTGGGATCTACTCAGACAGTCCGCACAACATCGTGGCTTATAAATCTTCACGGGTAGCGTTCTTGTAGCATTCACCTGTTACGCCTATTATGGTGATGTCTCAGTCGAGGCTTACCATAACTCCCATCCTATCTCAATGAAGACCCAAATTGCTGGCACAGCACGCGGAAACCCGCCACGAAGTTTGAAGACCTACGCACAGTCTACTTCTACCTCCTGATGCCGTCCTTCTCTCCCATGAGGTACTCACCGAGTCTCGATCTCAAGATAAGACGTACGGCGTCACAATCCAGGGTGTTTTAATTTGTGGGTCTGTTGCATTTTGATGACGTCACTTCAAACTTCTGTCTACATTGGGCATTCTTTTAAGCCGGAAAGAACCACCAGCGAGTTACAGTTTTCTTCTCGCGGCTGTAGGCAATATCTCCTAGGACATGCAGCAACTGTATTCCAAAATTCATGGATACTGACAAGCGCAATTACGGCTCCTACTATGCTTAGCCTGTGGGATCTTCTTGAATATTACAAGATGTTCGAGAGAAACAACTTCCTTCGTAACAAATCTCTGGCGTTCCGGGTATCCAGCAGCATCAGAACTTCCATCCTCCCGCCAGATCCATGACCCTAGTAGGGTCATAGACCGCTCGAATCTTTCTCAACCTCTCCAGGTTGTTTCCATACATATCCTCGAGCGGGGTGCCATATACCGCGACGTTCGGATACAGCGCCACGTTCGCGACATCCTGACCCTCCTCGATCGCCTTGACTCGAAGGTACGCTGCACTCTGCACCATCGCCTGATACATTTTTTCGTCCGCGGAGGGATCGCTCCACGCAACAACGAGGTTAATCGGCATGACAACGTGCTCGCGGTCCGGTGGGAAGGCGGATTCGGTTCCGTGTGAGTAGTACGAGGGCAGGAAGATCTCGACGATGTGCTGGATAAGCGAGCCGGAAAATGGCGCGACGGCTTTACCCCAGAACTAGATCAAATATGTGTCTGGTCAGGAGGATGCCGAGGTCGTGGGAAGAATATTATGTAACGAGAAAAGCTCACCAAGGTTTCGTTGGCAATTGACTTGAGCATTTCAGCCGTGTATTTCTCCATCGGCGCCTCGTTCTGCAACCTAACATTACACCGATATATTTCAGAATGATTTGAGTTCATATAGGATGCCACATACCGCCTAGTATCTACAACGGGCGTCCCCGCTTTCAAAATGGAAAGGAACGGCATGGTGGCGATGCTAGTTTGGCAATTAGGAATAGACAAAAGCTCGTCAAAGATGCCGTCGGGAGGCGTAGGCGCGTCGTAGAATATGATGGTATAGGCAACCAGCTGTCCGTACATCCTCAGTTCGGTATCGCGACGATGTGCCTTTCCTGATAGATCACTTACAGCGCCAGCAGAGTATTCGAATAAGACATTCATGACGGCTTTCGGGTCCGTGTTGTTGGCAGCGTAATTAGCGATCGCACGATACGCAGAATCAAGTTCTGATTCAGGGACAATCACGACGCCACCCTAGTCAAGAGTCAGTTACTATAGCGGATGATCAGTGTGAACAGCGTTTAACGTACCCAGACGTCTGTCTGAGGGTAGGTTTTCAATGTAAACTTGGTAACAATACCCTATAGCATGTATCAAAATCCGGAGGACGGGTATGACACCGTCACAATGAAGCTTACGAAGTTATTGAGTCCGCCCTAATCAAGAAAGAGTTGATGAGCGCTCAAGATCGTGACTAATGGGGATACTCGCCCTGAGTCCAAAGAAGAGATCCGTATTGTGGTCGGCTGTCGCGGTTACAAACGTCCCGTTCGGGAGGACGAGATCGTATGCGACGACGGTATCCAGAGTCCATCCATATTGATTTGTCTTCCAAGATAACCCTGGACAACATGTCAATATGACAGCCTGATAAGAGGCAAAAAAGGATATTATACCTCCACCCAAAATAAAACCTGCCACACCTACACCGGAAGTCCTACCACCGAGAACCGTGATGCCCTTGGGATTAAGGAACTCGTACACTGCGTCCCATCGAAGGCCGGCTCCAATATCTGCCGTTTGAGCCTCAGTATCATAAGAAAGATGGTTAAAACGAGACATGGCTATTTGAACGCCAGTCGTAGAGGAAAAGTCAGGGTTATAGGAGTGTCCTCCGCCCTTGATCTAGAATTGCGTGATTTTCTCAATATCCTCGACTGACAGAGCTTGAAAAGGTGCTTACGGCAAACGGTGTCTGTGTCCAACCCAGGATTTGAAGCTATAGGGCTAAATTTGTAAAGCCCAAATTCAGAATCGAGATCACGACTCACGATGATTCCAATATCTTCAACGCTCCCCGGTTCAACAGTGCACGTACTAGGTTGTGTGCTCGACTCAACCCAGTGTCTGACTCCAATATCATACCCGACAGTACCTATAGCAGAAGTTTAGATATTTCAACAACACCCTGTACGGGAGAAACAAACGGACCAGGGAAGTACACGTCGGACGCAGCTGACACGGCCCTCGTGAGAACCTCGCAAGTAGAATTGACGATCCGAAGGTCTTCGTTGACGATGTCAGTGATGGGAGCATTGAAGAAGGCTTGCAGCGGATTGTGGATCGCTCCCTTGGAGATGGCAAAGACCAGACCGCTCAACGCAGCGAAAAACAGAGGACGAGGTACCCCGAGAGGCATGACAGAACTTCGTGCGAAGATTGAGTGGGATAAATGTGGTCCGGGGAAGCGACAGGGATACTCTCATTGTTGAATCTGACATGGATTTATCAAGGGTCTTGCTCATTCGTCTGTCACGAGTACATAGCTTGGATCACACGGCCAGGACGGAGCCGTTCCAGTGCCGTTCCCCATTTCCCCGGCGCCACGTCAAGAATTAATGCAAATACTGGAACACTCAAAGCCCCCGCTATCCGTCGTAGACGGGGCATGAAGAAGACACGTAGAGAAAGACTGTAGCTGAAGAGAGCGACGGAGACCTCTCTCGGATCGGGCACCGATGCGTCACGATCGGATGCGCGTTTTGATCCGGTCCGGGAGGGTGGCCTGCCCCATTCAGGCGCCGATCCATGAACTCCCCTGGATTATTTTCAACGCTCTCTATCCCCTAACACCGACAGTCTTCCTCGCACACAGTATGTCTACGAAACATCGAGGTTCTGCCCGAGACGCGACGCAAAAGAGGCACAGAAAGAAACAAATCGTTCCAGGTGAACGTTAGACGCGGGTCGCCTCATCGTGCGTGAGCTTTTCCTTATCCGCTGATCTACTCGTCATGACTCGCAGCAGCCAGCGGCTCACAGTGACCGGCCTTTGTTCGCATCGAGCACGCGTTCGCGTTCACGTCCCATACAAACTTGCTTCAGATTAGATCACCTCATTAGCTCCAACCGGCCCGCCGCGTTTTGAGGCGCAGCCCAACATTGCCGTACCTCATAGATCGCAGAAGCACTAACGATATCCGTAGTCAGCACCACATGGATCATCGAACTTCCTGGCGCTCAACTGGAGCCATGTAAAAATGAAGATCTCCGTTTACTCTAGACTTCGTCAACTTGACTCCTAACGCCGCTACACAATATTGTCTCGACCATGCCTGACTGTTGGCTAAGCCTGTGAATCGATGCCGAATGGGTATGCGATGACCTGGCAACTTTCCTAAGAGCGCTATGTGCTTTCGTGGGATGTGTAACAGGTGCCGTTGTGTTTCGTATCTCAGATAAAAAGAGCGGCGTACTTTGGTCAACATAGTCTTTCGTCTGAACTTGATCATCGCCCTCATTATGGGGCTGATTCTGTGGACCCTCATCGTCGCCTTCGCCATTCTCTGCGTCGTATGGCTAAAACAAATGTTTAATCGACCAAGGCTACCCCTCCCACCGGGTCCCAAGGGTCTCCCTGTGATAGGCAATTTGCTCGACCTTGCTAACGAAAAAGTCTATGTCAAGGCCCGCGACTGGGCTCGAGAGTTTGGTACTGTGCACGCCCCTGATCGTTGACAACTGCAGCTAATTGCTACCATCGCAGGTGATGATGTGATCTCACTGGACGTCCTTGGGAATACCACCATCGTATTGAACTCATCAGAGGCGATTGCTGATATTTTTGTTACGAGGGGTGCAAACTACTCCGATAGGCCCGACATGCCTATGCTTATTGACTTGTATGCCATATCTAACTCCCATAATCTGCTACGTCTGACGATTATCTAGGATGGGTTGGGACTGGACATTTGCTCTTATGCGCTACGGTAACCGGTGGAAGGAGGCGCGTCGTGTGTTTCACAGCAACTTCGATGATATGATCCTGGAACACCAGCACATCCAGACGAACATCTCTCATGAACTTCTCAGAAATCTCCTGCGCAACCCTTCAAAGTACCTTGATCATCTCAAGCAGTAAGTTCAACTAGCACGAACGCCTCTAGCGCGGGTGTCTGATCCACACCTTAGCTATACGGCTTCCATCATCATGAAGAGAGTGTAAGTCGCTCAATGAGATATACCAAGGGATAATCATTGACTCAGGTGATCCTGGTCGACAGATACGGTCATGATGTTGTTGACGGCGACGATCACTACGTCCGTCTCAATGAGGAGGCATCCTTGAGCACTTCAATAGCTGCTGCTCCTGGTGCTTTCCTTGTAGACTTGTTCCCCTCGCGTGAGATTTCTTCTGCTAATGAACAACATGACATTCACTGATGATAATATTTTAGTCAAACACATCCCTGAATGGTTCCCCGGCGCCAGCTTCAAGAAAAAGGCGCGCGAGTGGCGAAAGCTTTCTGAGGCGATGATCAACGAGCCATACGAAATGGTTAAGGAGAAAGTGGTATGTATCTTATCATTCCCTCAACTCTATGGCCCCTGCTGATTACGCTTGTAGAATAAAGGCAACGCCGAGCCGTGCTTCGTTACATCCGGTCTGGAGGAGCAGCACAACACGACCGGCGATGACGCGCTTAGTGAAGAACTCATCAAGATCACGGCAGCAGTCGTATATGCCGCCGGACAAGACTCTGTCAGTCTCTTCCTAGAGGATCCAATCTAAGCGCGCTAACCGGCTATATTTACAGAACGTAGCCACGCTCACAACCTTCTTTCTGGCTATGACGCTCTACCCCGAGGCACAGAAGCGCGCGCAGGCAGAGATTGACGCTGTCATAGGGAGCGAGCGCCTCCCCACATTCGTCGACAAGGATCAATTACCTTATGTCCATGCGGTCATACAGGAGGTCCTTCGTTGGATACCTGTGTTCCCTCTGGGTGAGTCATGTGTTCAAGGTTTCACTAATAAACGACTAGCGTCTGAAGCTCATTTGGATCGCAGCTGTTCCCCATCGTGCTACAAACGCGGATCAGTATAAAGGCTACCATATTCCTGCAGGCGCAACGATCTTGGGCAACTCATGGTAATGCACTTTCTTTCAAATTCGAAGCGCCTTCCTAACGGAGCTTAGGGCGATACTGCACAACGAGGAGCAGTATCCTGACCCCGAAGCGTTTAAGCCTGAAAGGTACATCGACCATCCAGAGGTTCCCGACCCAATCGAGATCGGCGCCTTCGGTTACGGGAGACGGTTCGTTTCATCCTGGCCCTTCGATGAATTGCATCTCTTTACCTGAGTTCTTTTCGCTCTCAGGTCTTGTGCGGGCAAGGACATGGCACTCGACACCGTGTGGATTGCCATCGCTTCTGTGCTCAGCGTCTACGACATTTCCAAAGCCGTTGACGACCACGGAAATCCAATCACACCTGCGGTCGAATTGGCACCTGGAACTATCAGGTGCGTCGGATCCCATTGAAAAGAAACAACAACCAGAGACTCAACGTGTTTCCAAACAGTCATCCTGCGCCGTTCGAATGCGTGATCAAGCCAAGATCGCAGGCCGCTCTCGCTTTGATCCAGCAACGGTATGATTGAGGAGTCGAGTCGTTGTCACATCGCGAGCATCCCATAAATTCTAAATCCACCGTGTAGTCATTAGCCGTAAGTAGTTTTTTGTAGGAAGTCAGTAGAATCGTCTTGTATATTCTGTTAACTCTAAACGTCGAGGTTTCCTTGACTGCAATCTATCGTTGTTCGCGGATAAAATTAATTCGAGAACGTAGCGAATTCAAAAGCTGAGTATGTGTATTGAGTCTATATCAACCCCCAATCCTCCTTGAATAGGTCTGCGGCCTGTGATATGTTTATCAGCACAGCTGTACAGACTGATGAAACTTCAATGTACCTTCTCGGCAATTGCATACACAGTGGGCTGAATAGCAACACCGATGGTAAGAGGAATGATTCCGGCATCGACGACTCGGACATTTGCTAGGCCGTAGACCTTCAATCGGGAATTGACAACGCCTATGAGAAGGGAAGTTTGATTTGCGGTCGGTCTTCCAAAGATCGTATCGTACCTCCTAGATGTTTCGCTGCCATTGCTGTTGTACCCAAGGGATGGTTAGTTGTCTAGTTTTTATCGAAAGAAGAATGAGCGTCTAGTTCGCAGATACCACTCATGAAGTAACACACTCTGACAACCGTTTTCATATATTTCGTCCATTGCTCATCCGTCTCTACGCTGGCAGGCGGCGTCACCAGCTCATCAACAAGATCAGCGATGGGGTTCGTTCCAACCCATTTTCGAACAAATTGTGTTCCACGAAGAAGGACATCGACATCTGCATCGTTCGTGAGACATGAAACACCGCGTGAGCATCCTAAATAGATCATGGACCCAGACATACCCCATGGAAGCTGCAAAAACTTCGGATCAATCACGGGTGAAGCAAATGGATCTGTGCTGTTGATGTGCTATGAAGTGTAAACGTCAATCAAAAGAATTACATCACATGAAATTCAAGAAAGGCTCACCACAGAGCCACGTCCGAATGGATGCTATAAACAGTATTTAGCACAAAAAATCATGGCAAACCCTCAACAAACCACTTACCAGTTGAATAGCCACTGCAGTCAGATAGCCTGTATTGTTCTCAGGCGTACTAACCACACCGCCGCTCGGTACAAGGACTAATTCGACCCAACCTGCTTGCCCTCCATCCACAAATTTCTTGAGTACTTGATATTGCGAACGCTGCAGTGGGGTCAGGTGCATAGACTTCAGTGATAAGTCGAGCTCCTTGCGCATGGTTTCATATTGAGTAGGAGTGGTGATTGAGCGAAGTGGGATCGGGCCAAGGTCAGCGGAGGTATATGAGAACGCGCCTGTGCCAGTCGCATTGCTGAGGACGACAATTCAGGGATCAGTACGTCGAGACAATTCAAATGATTCACGTACTAGCTTCGTTGTTGGTCTGAGGCGTAAGTCTTATTGAAGCCGAGCTGGTCTATTTGTCCATGGATATCATAGTGTACCTCGAGAAAGCTCTGTGCATACCTAGCGTTATAACCCCCTCCTTGACTTTAAAGTCCGATAACGTGACCGGGTGGTCGTTCAGATTCTCACCAATCTGAGGCAGATCAAGCGTGACATGTATCCCAAGGCCATGGAGCAGGGTCTTGTTCCCAACTCCAGACAGCTCCAGGATCTGTGGAGTCTTGAGAGATCCTGCAAAGTGTACAGTCAAGGTCAACTTGACGGTCTTAGATTGGCGAGCACTTACCTGCGGATAAGATCACTTCTTTTTTGGCCCGAGCCTCGTACGTCTTATTTCCTACAACGTATGCAACGCCTTTGGCCCTTGGTTCTCGTCCCAATTCTGCTTCCTCCCACAGTATGTTGGTCACAATTGCCCCCGTCAGGACAACCAAGTTAGGCCGACTCCGCTCCTTAGCAGCATAGTACGCGCTGGCAGCATAGGTTCTCTTCCCTGTCACCGGATCGACAGACCGTGCGACGCCTGACGTCGGGAACCCTGTGCTGTTGCCAGCATCCGGATTAGGGTTTGGAGTGAGACCTAGTTGTGCAGCAGCTTGCACAAGTGGTCGGTCAAGATCAGTGAGATAGTTGTTATAACTGACAGCGAGAGGTCCGGAGTGACCATGCGAAGCGGCCAATGAGTCTATTTCGACAGAGGTTTCCCTCAGCAGCGCGGATGAGCCATCCGTAGGTGCGGTCCATTGCTCAACGCGCTCGAAGTACGGAGTGAGGTTGTCGAAAGTCCAATGTGGTCCGTTGCCAAACGCAGTACCCCATGCGTCGTATTCCGCACGAGAGCCGCGTTGCCAAACCATCGAGTTGATCGCAGATGAGCCACCTAATACTTTGCCTCTTCTCCCCCTCGTCAGCAAAGAGATGTTACAGAAAACCGGAATTATCCTACCGAGGGTATTGAATGATCTCGCCGCCTAACCCAGCCTGAGGTACGCTCTGCAGCATCCAGTCATAGGTAGGGTTGCCGAGGAGTGTTCCAACATCAGCATTTCCAAGTAGGTTTCCTGCGTTTGGGATATCGATGAGGGAGTCGTGCGCGCAGTCTTGACCAGCCTCTATAACACCTATGCGTAGTGGTATTGAGAGCGGATTTTCTCGGACCTCTGAGAGACGAGAGGCCAGGACAAGGCCTGCAGTTCCTCCTCCGACTATGATGACGTCAAAGCTCTGCAATGCGAATGATGCAGGAGTGAGCACCGGGGTCGAATATGGAGCTCCGGATGTACTGGTCGTCGACGTGGGGGCGGCTGTCACTGCAGATAAGGCCAAAAGTATATATGCGAGTACGTGCATCGTAAAGAGGTTTCTGAGCATGGTAGACACGCAGGAATCTTAGACTTGGCGTCCAAGACTTCGAGAGATGCTGCAGATGAGCCGCAAAAAATATGGCAGGGAAGACAGCCATCTTAAGTCTACGAGATTATTGTGAACGATGTCCTGGCTGTTTGGCACGTCTCAGAAACCGAGATTCGGTTGGTGGTCTGCAGGCGAAAAGGGAATGAGACGAGTTATGCTGTTCGGGATGACATGGTTAGTATCATTACTTACAGTCTTATTCGGAGAAAAGCTCGATGATTTCATTGCCTTCCATTCCATGTCTTGTAGGTTAAGTAGTGAAGCATGTCGAAAGGAACCGAGTTGAAGCTGAAGCCAAGGCAAAAATTCCCGAAAGCGAGTAGTTTCCCGCAAAAATCTATATGCCGTTGATGCCAGTTATGACGCGGATTATTCGATGATCTGATACTCTTCAGCTCGGTTCGGTTCGGTTCGGTTCGACTTAGATCCATCTCATCTGGTGAGTCAGCAATGCCACTGCGACTCTCTGCGACTGCAACTCCAGGTTCGACGAGTCAGTCACAATTCTTCATCGTCGGAGGGCTGAATGGAGTTCAATGGGCCGCCCATCAAACAAACCTTTCTACACGAGCATATCACCGTAAACGCCTCGCTCAACGGAGCTATCAATACCCCGCCGCTACTGGATGTTGACTCACCTCAACCGCAAATGGTGGTGTGCACGGCACTCTGCGGACGCCTTCCATCCGATCGACGGTCCAGCGTAGACAGGATTTGTGTAATGCACCCTGGGACAATTTCCCAATGCTCATAAATATCCACCATGGTACGCCTCGTTGCAAGTAGGCATCCCCTTCATTATCATGGCGACATTCCCCGCGACGCTCACAGACTCTGCGTCCTTCGTCTTGCAAGGGCTCTCGGATAACAAGTCTTTCTCCGTGGCTCTCCTCGTAGCTCTATCTGTCTTCTGTACGGTTCGTTACATCAGGAGTCCATGGAGGCAGCTACCACCGGGCCCAAAGGGCTATCCTTTGATCGGTAATGCGCATCATCTTACTAGTAAGCAATGGCTTGCCTTCACAGAGTGGGGGAAGGCATATGGTAAAGCTCTCAGCTTGCTTTGATTGCGCATATTCGCTGACATGCTATTTCAGGGGATGTTTTCTCTCTGAGCGCACTGGGCCAGACAATTGTTGTCCTTAATTCTCAGAAGGCAGCCGCAGACCTTCTTGATCGCCGCGCAGGTATTTATTCGGACAGACCTCGCAACATCGTAGCAGGCGACATCCTTACGGGAGGCCTCTTTGTCGTCTTCCAGAGCCACAATGATGTGTAAGCCCACATCTCCTGCACATCACCAGAACAACTTTCAATGTTTTAGACCAGCTGGCGTCGCATGCGCAAAGCCGCACATGAAGGCCTACACAAAGGCTTAGCCCACAATTTCCATAATAACCAGGCCACTGAGGCCTTGATTCTCACGCATGGCGTCCTCTCAGAGCCGGACCGCTGGGACAGCCACCTACGCAGGGCGGCCGCCTCCATGATCATGTCTGTCCTCTACGACATGCCGACCATCAAGGCAGAAGACGATCCTTATGTGACTCGTATCAACGATATGGTTGCACGCCTCACTCGCGCCGCCTACCCTGGCGCTCACTTCGTCGAATTTCTGCCGTGGATGATGTACATTCCAAACAGGTACGACAGAACCAGTTCATCTACAAGCCTCCAACTATCGCATTTAACTTGGTATCTTTCAGGTTCGCCAAGTGGAAGCGTGAAGCCGAAGAGTGGTTTGCGCGTGACTCGGTGCTGTTCGAGAGTCTCTTCGAATCTGTCCACGCCCGTGTGGTTCGTAACGCACGCTCCAACTGCATGTCACTCAGCCCGGGCCTAACTTCTCTGTGTTTTATGAAGCAAAAGGGCGATGACCGGCCGAGTCTCTCCGCAACACTGATCAAGGAGCAAACAAGGCATAATCTCAGCATTCGCGAGAACGCCTGGCTGGCGGCGACGATGTAGTATGTCCCTTTACCATTGTCCGATTCTTCGGGACAAGGTAATCACAGATCAAATTTCTAGCGCCGCCGGCGCTGAAACCACTGCGGGAGTCATGGGCTGGTGGATGCTCGCCATGATAGCTTACCCTGAGACTCAGAAACGTGCCCAGGCAGAGCTAGACGCCGTCGTCGGGCGAGACCGCCTGCCCTCCTTCGCCGACTTCGAGCACCTCCCATACATCCGTGCCATGGTCAAAGAGGCCCTGCGCTGGCGTCCCATTGACCCCGTCGGCCTTCCCCATCGTTCCTCGCAAGATGACTGGTACGAAGGTCATTTCATTCCCGCAGGCACAATCGTCATCGCCAATGTCTGGCATCTTAATCGTGACCCGGAGATTTACGGAGCTGACGCAGCCCATTTTAACCCTGCTCGACACTTGGACGAGGAGGGCAACGTCGCACCTGGTCCTCCCGATACAAAGGAAGAGAGCCATGTCACTTACGGGTTTGGTAGGCGGCTGTGTGTCGGCCGGCATGTGGCGAATAATTCGCTATTCATTGACATGGCGATTATGCTTTGGGCATTAAACATAGAGAGAACAGTGGACGAGACAGGGAAGCCCACTCCATTAGATATAGATGGCTGTATCGAGGATGGTCTCGTTGTGTGCGTATATTCCACTTGCCTTTTCGAATAGCCCTCTGATATCGATCCCTCGCTCAGTCGTCCCATGCCATTCAAGTGCAAGATCACGCCCCGGTTCCCAGAAGCCATTGCTCTCTTGGAACAGGAGAAAGAGCTGCTCGGTCAATAATTATGGCAGCTACTAAGCTTATGGCCCAGTTCTGTTGTCTAGACTCTGAGTTTCTTATTGTACAACTAGACGTTGCATGATATGTAGAATACTACTTTGGTTGCTGAGCTATCTTGCGCGCCAGACATCGGTTCCGCTTATGACTCGAACTCGCACATGATCCATTGTTCGAGCTGCAGGCTTCGAGCTTGCCTCGGGACTAGTCAATGACCCTGCACAGTGCACCGGCACCCGACTCTAACGTGGGAGGCTTGGTGCAAACCTGTACAAGGGGTTGCGACGAAATGCATTCAGACCCTAAGCTGCGAAGCTATCGGACTGTGGGCATATGAACATACGTGGTAATGACGTTCGGACCGGCAGAATTCGCTCCGCTGGAAGAACTGTAACTCAAGACAGGCTCTGGATACGGACATCTTAATACCTTTGCAAGGGTGGGTGCTCTCGGGCTACAATTCGAGTTCAGAAACCAGCCGCTCGACTAGCCTTTCGTACTCAGCATTATTGTGGTATGCGCTGGTGCAAACAAAGTGCGCTCAGCACTCTTCAATCCTGATGCATTATGATGGCCATGTCGATATCATGGTCGCCTATCATAGCTTTTGGTGCAACCCATGGGGTTGAATACATGTATGCTGCACCGCTTCTTGATTTTTACTGAAATTACTTCCATATCACAGGCCCTTAGGGAATCGCAAAGCCAAGTACAAGACGATTTCTTTTCCATATGATGGCGAAGCGCTGGAGCGTCATCATGTAGACCTTTCGGCGTCCGGCCGCAGGCATCGCGTTCACTTCACGTCACGGATATCCCCTCCAAAGACCGGAGTGAGCCATCCATAGGAAATATTGCGCGCCCCGGTTTCCATTTCGTACTCGAAATTTTCACGCTCTGTTAGATGCAGCGTTCCTCACAAATGGCCCTCCATTGATTGAAGCAGTATTGGAGCCTATGAGTATCTGATTGGGCGATAGACATATCGATGAGCGCAGGTACGTCAGCGAGACTGTCTTCATAATTCGGATGTTCAGAATGGATCTATATTGCAATGCATGATCAGCTCACTCTCTGGGTTCACTATCAAACATAATACAATCTCTCCTCGTATTGGTCAACATTGTGCTGCCAGTTCAAGAATGGATAACGGGCGCCACTAGTCATCTCCAAGGCGTTGTCTTCTGGCTAAGTAATTATCATTTTGCGCCACTTGATCAAGCGTCAATATAGGGTGCATTGCCCGTGCCGACCTTACAGCAGCAAAGGTTCCTTGGACTATCTACAGAATATATCGGATTGGATTCAATCGTCACATTGTATCAAGGCCCAGGACAAGCACAACATCTTGTTACGTCTACGTCTCTTTTAAGTCTTACGATTCGCCTTCGCTTCCTTCGCTCCGTTTGTCATACCATTGTCGTAATCCCTGTTAATGTCCTTTGCTCCGCCCATTGCCCCTTTGGCTAATGGGATTCCTGTCAACGGTAACTCGATTGCTCCAATTTCTTGTGAGCGCAGCAACATGCTAACACAGATTTCCAGATATACACATGCTGTCCCGCTCGAATGGGCTCCAATTAACGTCTTTCTTTTTCACGATTGCATTCTGGTCTCACAGACCATCAGATCGCTGAATCAATTATATTGTGTCATGACCTGCAGACGCCGCACCACAACAACCCTGCCCGCGGGCGTCGGTCGTCTTTGCAACCTAGCAGCATGAGGCCATGCTTGGACCACGCCCCTGTCAATTCACTGATAATCTTTCGCTGTAAATTTAACCCGCATGAACACAGAACTTGAGGACGGACGGTGACTTTTTTTACAGGTCGCAGGGCGCTAAGTCACCTCTATATTTTGATTTAGGATGTCTGTCGGTGATCTAGTGATGGGAGTGGAGTACCTTCCGCCATGTTGCGCTTTACTAATATATCGTAATTACAGGGTAGGAAGCATCCGTTGGCCAATGCTCGGGCGTTCTCAACGTCTTCCAAATCTCGAGTTTCAATATTTTACATTTGCCTAGCTATAGGAGAGCACGCATAGCGAGTCAATTGATAGTGGAGTACATCGCCGCCAGGACGCAAAGTACATGGAATGGACACAAAACAATACTCACTTCTGTCATCACTTCTAGGCGTCAGGTACAGTCCCATCTTATGGCTCATGGTACAGTGTATCGTTCGTTGTGACTGATTGATTGGCGTCCATCTGGATATCTCGAGAAAGCCCTGATACTCCCTCAATTGGCATAAAGATTGACTGAAGCTTTCGGACAAACGCAATTTAGGTTTCCATTAACTCCATTATCTGCTAACTTGACTTTGCCTAGTCACCTGCAGAACTTGCCTACCCTGATTATGACCAGGGCCTGGACCGGTGGGAGTCAGTCAGACTGATTCAAGGTTCGTGAATCAGCTTTTGTACCACTTTGCCTTCGTATTTTGATCTTTTTGTCCTCAACATGTGTATAGTCGCCGTTCCATGAGTCTTTCGATGTTCTTCGTCTTCCTCTCTTCTCTTCATCCCAGGATTGTCTCTTAACAAATGGAGATTGTCATACATAGAAGTCTTGATGCCAGTGGGCAATCGGAAGACACAAAGGAGGCGATGCGTTTTCGCTTCGAAAAGACATTTGTTACAATACGTACTGAGCTTCTCGCTCATTTCACTGAACATGGCATGCCGCCAGATGCCGTGAAGTGGTAGCGCTGCGTGAGTCTGCTCCCCTATATTGCGCAATCTATGTGTTTATCTGTTGCCCTCAAGGCTCTGGACTGCAACGTCCCTGGCGGGAAGCTGAGCCGAAGAAACAGCGTTGTTGACATAGTCAAAATTTTGAAGGGTCGCTTGTTGATAGATGATGAGTACCTGAAGGCTGCCGTTCTCGGCTGGTCCATTGGGTTTGTTCGTTTTTGACCCTTCACTTTATTGTTGCACTCCCTAATCATCATATTATCATGAAGCTGCAAGCCGTCTTCCTTGTCTCCGATGACTTTATGGATGGTTCTATCAGTCGACGGGGCCAGCTGTGCTGGTATTGTCGAGATGACGTCGGGACTATTGCGATCAAGGATGCACTGCTTTTGGAGGGTATTATCTATCGTATGCTTCACGCGCACTTCAGGGGTACGACTTTTACACCGAGCTTTTAGATCTCATATATGAGGTATGAGGTTGTTACATTCCAGGCCAACGAGGAAATAACATCTATCATACTTATTCTGCCTCATGAAGGTGACCCACATGACAGAAATGGGTCAACTTGTGGACCTCATTACTGCACCACAAAACAAGGTTGATCTCAGCAAGTTCTCACTCGACCGGCGCGTTTCGTCATCTTCGTTCCCAAGTTCAATCACAAACTTGACAAAACTTTCATAGACATCGCCTCATCGTAACGTATAAGACAGCATTCTACTCATTCTACCTCCCCATTTCGATGGCCATGCTGATATGTGGAATTTCCTCAGACCCCTCGGACCCCTCCGATCCTTACAAGCTCGCCTCGAGAATCCTTCTCCCTCTTGGAGAATATTTCCAACTCCAGGACGACTACCTCAATTTCGTTGGTACGCCCGAACAGATTGGAAAAGTTGGCACAGACATCGTCGACAACAAGTGCTCCTGGTGCATTAATGTCGCCCTCAATGCAAATTATGGTAGGAAGAATCCTGAATGCGAGAGATGCGTAAAGGATGTCCTCGAGGAAGTTGGCATTCACGCTCGCTACGAGGAGTATGAGGACACGCATGGCAGAATTAGTGCTCTCATCGATGAATTGCCTGAAATTTGGAGCATGCCTGGAGAAGCCGCTGTCAGACGAGAGGTATTCAGGACCTTCTTGGAAAATTTCTACAAGAGGAAAAAATAAAAGCTGTTCATGAATTGAATGGCCATTACTCCGAATCGAGCCGTTGGCCTATGACTGACTGTATATCGTGATCGAGTTCGACTGCGTGGAGAAACAGGGCCACTCTGTACGTCGAAACATCGATGATTCCAAAGATCAACTATTGATGGAATAGAATGATCCCAATTACGAAAATGAGCGAAGATGAGGAGCGCCTCCGCGCGCGGGCGTCGACGGTAGCATCAACACTATTCTCAAATCGGGTGTAAATGAATGAGTTTTACCAATTGTTTGGAACAGTATTGTATACAAGTGCACAGGTAGTGACACAATCTTGATCATCTGAGTTTGTCATGCTTATGCCCGTGGGGCTAGAACAGAACATTTTACCTGAGACCTGAACCAATCATCGGAATTTCGACCACATTCAGTATCTCCACACCGCTGAGAAATATCGGCCTGATTGTGTCAATTCCAGCACTACGGGAAGACTGCAACAGTCCTCACAGTCGTTCAGGGCCTGTAATCGATTTTGAGGCGCATCGAGTGAAGCCCCCCTTCTACGCGGCAATCACGGGGCTTGAACGATGGGGTGGTAAAGGAGGACAATCGCCAGGTGCCAATATCGTTTCACCGAAGACGATGATATCGAAGCGCCGGCTGATAGCAGTGGCGATCGAGGATGCCGTCGCGGTTCAACACAAGGGTAAACCTGGGCAGTAATACTGCTATTCGGGGGAGATCATATCTGACCCTGGATGCAATTTGAAGGGCATCAAGTAGGAACAAGAGCGTTTCGGCTTTGGCAGGCACCAAATCGGATACTATTTCAGATGGGAGAGCCTATGTTTGAGGAACGACGGCGGACCTACATAGGAGGCACAGATGCAACCGCAGACACCGAAACCTAGCATGGGGAGGATGTGACCGGTATAAAACTAAGCCTAGACCCGCGAATCATGTAAGTCCTCCATGAAATAGGTCCTCCCCATATGGTGGGCCAGCGTCAGCGGCAGTGCTTAAAAGAACTGACCGCTCAAACGCGATCTTGGAACAATAGACTTCTCTAGACCTCACCAACACCTAATGGCCCAGAAGATTTACATACCAGACACTCTCGCCAACTGGAAGTGGCCCCGCCACCTGAATCCACATTATCCTGAAGTCAAGAAAGAGTCGGCGGCATGGCTAGCGAGCTTCGGCGCATTTAGTCCCAAAGCTCAATATGCTTTCGATCGCTGCGATTTCAGTCAGTGACTATTCACACCATCGAGACTTATCGGTCTAACCTCCCACGATGCAGACCTTCTAGCATCATTTGCATACCCGCTCGCAACAAAGGGTATGCCTCAAGTATATCAAGGCTGACGATATGACTGACACTCTCCAGAGCACCTACGTACCGGATGTGATCTCATGAACCTCTTCTTCGTCATCGACGAGTATTCCGACGTCGCAGGCGTCGACGAGGTCCAGAACCAGGCCGACATCGTCATGGATGCCCTGCGAAACCCACACAAGCCTCGCCCAAAGGGTGAATGGATCGGCGGCGAGGTCACTCGGCAGTGAGTGTCTCTTGTAAACCGTGGGTTATATAGCCAACACTGAGAACTGGACATCGAACAGATATTGGGAACTCGCCATCAAAACAGCCAGTCCACAGTCTCAGAAGCGATTCGTAGAGACATTCGACACCTACATGCAGTCGGTGGTCCAGCAAGCGGCAGACCGAACCCACGCATATATTCGCGACATCGATAGTTACTTGGAGGTTCGACGAGACACCATCGGCGCAAAGCCATCGTTCGCCCTCCTCGAGCTTGGCATGGACCTCCCAGACGAGGTGATCAACCACCCTGTGATTCAAGACTTGTCGATTTGGGTCATCGATATGTTGTGCCTTGGAAACGTAAGGATTCCCTCAAATGAATTTCGATTGTCCAAGCGATGACGACCGCGTTGCATCAGGATATCGTGTCGTACAACCTGGAGCAAGCGAGAGGAGACGATAGCCACAATATCGTGAGGATTGCCATGAACCAGCTGAAGACGGATGTTGCGGGAGCAATGAGATGGGTGGATGAGTACCACAAGGAGCTGGAGCGGAAGTTCAACGAGAACTTTGAGAAGGTGCCGAAGTGGGGAGAGCCGATCGACTCGCAGGTAGCGCGGTATGTAGACGGGCTTGGGAATTGGGTGCGGGCGAACGATCAGTGGAGTTTCGAGAGCGAGAGGTATTTCGGAAAGAGAGGGCCGGAGATCCTGAAGTCGCGGTGGGTGACACTAATGCCCCAGGAGCGCACTGAAGACTTAGGTCCACAAATTGTTGATAGTTCTGTTCTGTGATAGTTCAGTGCCTCACGTTAGGAGCACATCCTATGATTGAAGGAAATACAGTACCTTTTGTCTCTCCACAGGGGTTTCAAAGATTGTAAGCTGAGAACGTGGGAAATCAGTGCTCTCTTGTGCGAACGTCTTACCTCTGTCGACGTCCACGCTCCGACCCTGTGAATCGTCGCTGACGCACACGTTGTCGCCGCCATCGACCTTGCCTCCGTCGGGCCATGGACTGTCCACCTAGCACTATCGTCCTCATGAACGACTGTGAGCCTCTATTGTTCCTCCCACGACGTCGAAGTCATCAACTTGTAGCTGTGTCCTGTAGTCGGCTTTTTGCTATGAAGACAGTTCATCATTAGTGCAGGAGTACTATTAGCAGTATACTACGGACCGTTCGCCTAAGGCTATGCCCTTGGTTTGGCACTCCACTATGGGCAATTGTGGCGCTTCTGCCGGTGAATTTCAAACCTCTTGACCGCGAAACTACAGAAACTACTGACCGCGTTTTAACAGTGAACTAATCATGAAGCGGAACACTTTTCATTACATACCGGAGCTTGGAAAAGTGGACTATGTCGATGTCAAAAATCGATTCAGGCTGGACTATCACCTCTGTGGTATTTGGTGTTCGGATTGTCGCACGTTGGTCCATTTTCAAATTATGCCATCCCCCACACCGGATGAGCCAAATCTTTCTGAGGCTTTCCAGGTTCCGTATCTGTTCTCTTACATCTCATAATCATCTGTGCTATGACGGCCAGGAAGACAGGCAGAGTACCTATCAAGGGCTCACTGCACATGGCACACCGAAGCGCTCCTATGGCGATATTCGCTCTGTGGCTACCTGTTGCATGCTCGCTGGGATCGTAGCAGTATCGAGCAAAAATAGCTCCATTTTCAAGTCCTCACTCCTCTAGCGAAAGTCACTCTGCTTACTTCGGTGACGAGGTTACGCAATCGCTGATTGCATTTTGGAAACGGACAAGCGCACGGACCAGCATACCAGGCCCCTGTGGCTCTCCATATCCTTAGGCTCAATTCTCATTTAATCTGGCATTGTTGTAGTATCTCCCGTTTTTCTTCTAACCGAAGATGATCACCCCAAACACCCGCGACGTCGAGGCGCTGAAGCTACCAATACCGAGGACTGTCACCATCGACGCTCCGAGCGCAGGGGGTAGCGGCGTTCCCTGGGGCCAGCGTCCCATTCGCACCCTTTCTCGTCATGAGATCGTGGATCCTCACACTCGTCTTCCCGTAGAATTTCGAACCCTTAGCTTGCAAGTCGAACATCGGAGCAGTTTCGGTGACAATTCCGCAGGCCGCTCCAGGCAAGACACCGTCAAGGGTAAGTTCTTTCTTTTAATAGCACTCCTTCTGGATACTGACACTACCCAGAAATCATATCGCTCGATTGGCACTCTATCCCCCTTCAAGAGGCTTTCCAGAGGCTCTCAGTCTCTTCGAAAACAGGCTTAGATTCTGCGCAGGTCCAACGCCGCATAGTTGCGAATGGTAGGAATATTATATCCCCTCCCAAGAGCAATACTTTGCGGAAGGTTCTTGGCTGGGTTTTCGGTGGTTTTGGCAGTCTTCTTCTTACCGCTAGTGTCATCTGCTTCATAGCATGGTACGCAGTTCTTTGTTGTTCCAACATGTTTTTCACAACGTACGTCCAGGAAGCCACTCGGGGGCGATCATCCTCAGGCATCCAACCTCGCCCTCGCCGTTGTTCTTCTCGTCGTTGTCGTCGTTCAAACGCTCTTCAATGCTTGGCAAGATTTCTCTACCTCCCGTGTCATGGCATCTATCCAGGACATGCTTCCTGTCGACGTTTTGGTCCTACGCGATGGCGTGCAGACCATCGTACCCGCTGCCGATCTTGTCCCCGGGGATCTAGCCTTCGTCGTCATGGGCAAGAAGGTACCTGCAGATTTACGGCTGATCGAGGTTAGCGGGGATCTGAGGTTTGATCGAAGCGTGCTCACGGGAGAAGTAAGCGCCGCCGTTGAGCAAGCTCAGAAATGTGAGGCTCATTCACCTCCCAGAGCGAGCCAATTTCGGGACGTTTAGAGGCGACCAATGATAACATTATGGAGGTATTTACTTTCCTTCTTCCCGACGATACTCTCAATGACATGATTCACATTGTTCATCAGACCAAAAACATCGCACTTCAAGGAACACTTTGCGTGAACGGATCTGGTATCGGGCTTGTTGTTCAGACTGGTGATCGCACGGTCTTGTTGGTATAATTGGAATTGGTCGAACGGCAAGTACAATTACTCATCTGTTTTAACAGCGGGCAAATCGCCAAGATGTCGTCTGCTTCCCCTACGCAAATGACGACACTACAGCGCGAAATCCTGCGCTTCATCGTGATCATCGCTAGTGCTGCCACTCTAGTTGCCATCATAATTGTCGTCCTGTGGGCTGCATGGTACGATCATCGCCATCTTACAAGCTTCGACCTTGTTCACCAATTATCTCCAGGCTTAGGCGCAGATTTCCTACCTTTCTCAACGTCCCAGGCATCCTCATTGATGTGGTATCAGTCATGGGTGAGTCTTCGTCTCACATTTATTCCAAGATTTATGTCGCTTACTTCCATCTCTAGTGGCATTTATACCTGAAGGATTGTAAGCTGTTCTGATCAATAGAATGAAAAAATCTTGAAACTGCGCGATTTTCAGGCCTATCGCTGTGACGATCTCGCTCGCCAAAGTCGCTCACACACTCAGCAAATACAAAGTTCTCTGCAAGTATGTTAAATATGTACTCAGATTCGAAGTGATTTTTCATGGCTTCGCAGATCGTTGTCCATCGTTGAAACTCTGGGATGCGTCAACGTTCTGTGCTCTGTATGTTCTCTATTGGGTTTCCACGAAAGCAGCTAACAGGATTTCCAGGATAAGACCGGAACTTTGACTCAGAACAAGATGCACGTTCAAGATGCGGCTGTATTTGATGCAATCTTCACTACTTCGTCGTTGATGGTTGATATTGGGAAAGCAAGCCCAGAAATAGCCGAAAATCTTCGTCAATTGCCTACTGTGGCGGCGATCTGCAACTCGGCAAATTTCGATCAAGCAAGTGCATTGGGTGAAAGGAGCGTCATTGGCGATGCCACCGGTACGATAGTGGACTAGTCGCTATCTGTGTTAGAAACATTTTAACGATTTCTTTCCCTGCAGATTCCGCTATTCTGCGTTTCGCCGACTCATTTATACCCGTGGATACCATTCGAGGTCATTGGCGACAGATTTTCAAAATCAATTTCAACTCTAAGGCAGGTCTATCACTGTCGATGTTAATCGTAATGGAGACGGCTGACGCATTCTCCAGAATAAATTCATGTTGACTCTTTCCAGACTTAATAACACAACACAAGAAATAAACAAAGGCAGCACGCGAATTGTCGCGGCACTGACGTCTTGGGACGCTTTCGACTCGGAGGACTATCTCCTAGCCGTGAAAGGCGCACCTGAAGTTTTGCTCTCACGCTGCACGTCCGTGATCAGTCCCACCGGTGGCAAACCTCTTCCGCTGTCTACAACTGTGCGAGAGCGCATCATTTCCGTTCAGGAGCACTGGGCTTCCCAGGGACGCCGAGTCCTTGTTATCGCTCGTCGCATTGTTCCCTATCATTGCATCCCTAAGGAGGCCGATCGTTTCTCGGATGCATTTGCACAGCTTATCAACGACTATAACTCGGAACTGACGATCGTTGGGCTGGTCGGTTTGATAGACCCCTTAAAGGCCGATATCCCAGAAACTGTCAGGTATGCAAACTATATGAATCAAGGTGCATTTCATTAGCTGAGCATGCACTTGCTCCAGAATATGTCGTGGAGCTGGTATTCGATTTTTCGTTGTCACTGGTGGGCGTCCATACAATCATACCCATTTGCATTCGACTCAATCATTTCAAGGTGATCATCCTGCCACATCTGTGGCCATTGCTGCAGAAGCTGGAATTATCAGCAATCCAAAAGCTATTCACCATTTTTCCGACCTTGCTTCGCTCCTAAATACGGGCGACTCTTCGGCCGCACCGCATAGCATTGTGATCACTGGCTCAGAACTCGACGTTATTACACCTTCCCAAATGGATCGACTGTGCAGTTACACAGAGATCGTGTTCGCGCGCACGACACCTGAGCAAAAGCTCCGTATCGTGCAGGCATTGCAAGCGCGTGGGGGCATTGTTGCCATGACAGGCGATGGTGTGAACGACGCACCCTCTCTGCGTGCTGCCGATTGCGGGATTGCGATGGGGAGCGGGTCTGATGTTGCTCGCGAAGCAGCGGATATGATATTGATGGAGGATTTCTCAGCCATCGTTGTGGCATTGGAGTATGGTCAGTAGACCCGTGGTGGCTGTTCAACAACCCATATTGATCATCATGACAGGACGGCTTGTATATGACAATCTCAAAAAGACGATCATGTATCTCCTGCCGGCTGGAAGGTCTGTCTACCATTCTGAAAGGAGCGATCAAGAGTCCTGAGCTGAACCCTCCAGCTTTTCCGAGCTGATGCCAATCCTCTTCAATGTGTTGATCGGTGTGCCACAAATGCTGAGCAACATTCAGTGAGTACTTGCTTATTTTCTCCCTTGAGAAATACCTGACACTACTTTCTCTCCGTCAAGAATGATTCTTATCTGCGTCGCAGTGAGTTTCAACTCCCACGGTAACCGCTCTTTTTCTTGCTAAATGACCATGAAAATTGCTAGACGGATGTCCTTCCCGCCCTGAGCATGTGTTTTGAACCGCCTGAAAGCGGGTTGCTTTCTCGACCGCCACGCAACGTTCATACAGACCGTCTTGCCGACTGGCGCCTTCTACTCCACGCTTATGGCTTCCTCGGCGTCACGGAATCTTTGGGGGCAATGTCCATGTCAGTGTATAAAGTTCGGCAATGTTGTGTAGTTGTTGTCTGACGTTGCCCCCGCCTAGGTCATTCTGGTACCTCCAGCGAAATGGCGTGCCCTTTTCTTCGCTTGCCCTCGGCTTCGGCAATTGGCCCGGGCTGACGGACGATCTTCTGTTCCGTGCGCAGAGTATTTATTTCTTCACGCTCGTCGTTATGCAGTGGGGGTACGTACACCATTTTCTTCGTTTCCTCACTCGACATACTCAATATTCACTACAGTAATCTACTTGCCACTCGCAACCGCAAGTCGAGCATCATCACTCAACCACCAACTCCCCGTGTCAACCCTGCAGTTCTTCCCTCTGCTATCTTAGCACTCGTCATCGGAATTTTCTTTTCCTACATCCCGGTGT
This sequence comes from Heterobasidion irregulare TC 32-1, assembly GCF_000320585.1. Taxonomy (NCBI): domain Eukaryota; kingdom Fungi; phylum Basidiomycota; class Agaricomycetes; order Russulales; family Bondarzewiaceae; genus Heterobasidion; species Heterobasidion irregulare. Next base: position 1,210,357 of record NW_009258205.1, on the reverse strand, counting down.
TGTGCGTGCATTGTTTATTTCAAATGGGCTCAGTCACTAACATCCAATGTTACAGCCAAAAGGTTTTCCAAACGCGCGGTATTCCAGTCGAATATTTCTTCTTGCCAATGGCGTTCGCGTTTGGGTTGCTGATGTGGGTCGTTCTCTCGCTTCGCCTTTTGGAGAATCTGATGTTGGAATTTCCCGTACGCCATATAGACTAGACGAAACGCGCAAGGTCGCCGTACGCTGCTGGCCACACGGCTTTCTCTCAAAAGCTGCATGGTAGACGCCTGACGCCTGCCCCTGTGAATCACAAGTTCGGAATAATGAGATCATGGCAATGATGAAGCAATGTGCAGTCAACTTTATTTAACCTTGCAAATGTAGCCTAGACATAGAAGTTGTGTACTTGAACGAACAATCTGAAGGATCCAAATCCCCAGTCCGTTGAATGTCACAACCGCACCAGATAGCAACTCATGCACGGGAACCTGTCGGCGAAACACGGGAGGGACACGGGAATGACAAGACCAGAGAAAAATATAGCGTTCAATTTTGTCAGTCAAACCAAAACCACGTATATATACATACGAAGATCCCTCAAGTATGTCTCAAGCACGTCATGGAATATTTTTCAAAACTTCACCATCCGTGCGCCACAGCCGTCTCCTGAGGTGTATCTGCAAAAACAGTATCTATTGATGAACAATATTGAAAAGTAAAGTGTTATAGTGTATACGTACTGTTACCGCAGTTACCGCAGAATCCGCATGATGCGCTGCAAGTGAAGTAATCCTTCACTTCCCAACCATCCCAGTTTGATGCGACACGGTGCCAATCGTTCGTCGAGTTGGGGCTCTCCTCTGCCGCCCTGCAACTCTCCTCTGCCGCCCCGTAAATCTCCTCTGCCGCCCCGTAAGTCTCCTTTACCGTCCTGTAACTCTCCTCTGCAGCACTGTCCTCATATTCGTCATCGTACCTGTCCCAATCCTCCTCCATTTCCTCGCCCCAGTCGTCGAGGGGATCTTCGATTGGCTCGTCGTCTGGCCACACCTTTTCGTCAACCGATCCGCTATGGAATGACTTGGTATCGTCGGATGCAGCTCTGCGAAGCTTATCTGCCACCTTCGGTCCCAGGCAATACTCAAGGAGCGGGAGATTGTCTTCTATCCACTGCATCGGGGGAAGGCTGCGGGTGACATATACCCCTTTCGTCTCGTCTGTGGCCACGAGAAGGAGGATGCCGGGCGCGAAGGACTGTATCAAGTAGAAGATATTCACTATAGATGGAAGCGTGGAGATGGTGATGTCGGGATATGTGGAGGAATTATCGATCTCGGGATAGGAGACCGGGAACATCTCATCGTCTTGAAATTGCAAAACCCACCAATCTGAATTGTACGTGTCGAAAAATGCTGAAAAGGCGGTGGGGAGCCACAGCGTACGATCCCCACGTGCGAGGGAGAAGAGCTCAGCCTGGGCGAACAAACCTGGTTATCGAACAATGCCAATCTTTGGATGGAGGACACGAGCACTCACGGTCGAGATACCGCTCTGAGGAGACCATCCGTGCGACTTTACCAATACTTCCACCTGCTCCAATATAAATTCCCTAGCGCGTGCGTACGCCAGCTCTAGCTGCTTAAATGTGAGCGCATCTAAGCCTGTGTAATCCTCCCACCACGGGCAATTGTTAGATTCGAATTTCACATAAGCATATCGAGACGCAGACTGAGCGTCGGTCATCGTATACGGTGAGACAATAGTATGGAAGGGCAGTGGTGGATTTATGAAGGGGAAAGGCGTAAGGAGGGAGTGTGGATGTGGGGTGGCAAAAAGTGGTAATTATGTCGGTGGTGTGGCCTATGGTGAGACACGCCCAAGAGCCGCGCCTTGACACACATCTCCTTGCACGCCTCTTTTTGACCACTTGTCGCAGGCACGGAGACCCTGTGGCATCCGCCGAGACTTTCTTTGGATTGTATACTCCGGACAGTTGGAAATTCACAGTTCCTCAACTTGGGAGGAGTGCTTTGCCTGTCCCTGCGCATCGCAGCTGTCGGAATACTTATCGAGTCCGATCTTGGGTAGAAGAGCGGATCCATTATATGGGTTACGTTGCTTGCACAGCATACTTGGGTATCAGCTGCTAGTCAATGTCCTGAACGGGAACACCTCGAGATCTGCCGCACCACTGAGTATGGCCATGTCGTCGGAGATACCTGGATAGAGAACACCAAGCTGATTCTGAGAGGATTCCGCACAGATACCTTTTACGTGTCGCGAATCGAGGTCCACGCGAAGGCCTGTCCTCGCAGACGACCCGGATCGATCAGGTTTTTACTTGTCAGATAACGAAGGAACACGAAGGACGAATGTTCCGAGTCCGACGATTCTTGGAACTCCTCAAAATCGAAAGATGGACAACCCAAATCGCCATGAGTAGAGGCACGATGCGATATGTGGGACCAAGTTTACATGATATTACGCAGGAGAATAACCATAGGCATGCTGCTTGTGACTTTGCCTCGACTCAAGAATTTTATAGGGCATGATTCAGGGGAGGCGTAGAAATTTCCAGCCAGAGAAGACAGGAGAAGACATGGTAGGAGTCACACATCTGATCATAGGTGATCGATAGCTGGGGCCAAGTCGCGCCTGCCAGTTGAGTCGATAACCGGCAGGGAAGGTTTGCTTGGGCGAAGTCACCGGGTGTCTAAAGAAGACCTCTATTAGTAAAAAAAAGATTCAATGAGAATAATTCTCAAGGGCTTCGAGAGCGATGTGGTACCGGGCGTGGAGACTCGAGATGTGCTGGGGTGGTGGTTACCCACTAAAACAAAAGCTTGAGGTTTACCCGATATTTTATCACGCCCCATAATAAAATATTGAATAAACCTCAAGTTCTTGTTTCGGTAGTTTCCGCAAATAAACTCAAGCAAAAACTTTATTTATATACACGGTTTTATCCACGGTTTATCTCGGGAAAAACCCTGCGGCGCACGCAGTGTGGTTTTCGTCCAACGTTGCTGTGGCTAGTGAGCATGCATGCTATGGATTCTACCCCCAACGGCAGTGTCATGTGCACCATTATGTTCACAAATTCCGTACACAACACCCACGCACCGAGCCGTACCTGCCTCATTCAAAGATGGATTCTTGATCGTTCGTGCGAGACTTTGTCACCATGCAAGGGAAAAGGCTGATAATTACTTGCTATCACAGGTTACCCATGCTCTTGAAATGTTCTGGGAGCAACAGATGCTGAATTAGTCCTTAGGCTACTGTTCTCAAGATGTCTGCTAGGCCACGGCCAAGCAGTCGTGTCTGGGATAGTTATGCTTGTCCTAAGTCGCATTGAAACGATTATGGAGATCCTAACTCTTACAGTGTAGGCAATGGTCGTACGTGCCCAACAAAAACTGGATCACCGTGAACCAACTAAGTATCACCAGGTCGCTAAACATGTCCAAAGCGTTCTTTGCAGATTGGGCATCCTAAAACCCTTGACTATCCTGTTTACAAATTTCAGGGACATAGAGATAAAACTCTTCTCTCATCTATAGGTATAACTTGGGGATACTTGGCTGGTATATTGACCTGCGGAATGCTTCTCTACCAATTCGGCGGTTAATGTCGTCGGCCTCCGTTCGTGGGTCGCTTTTTCTTATTTCAAGATCGATTTTCTATGGACACATGGCATGCATAATCATAGGCCGAATAGTTGGACTGACACATTGCCTTTGTACAGGAACCGGGCAAGCGGCATTTTATATCGGCGGGTCTAGCACTGACTTTCCTGGATTTGCTCAACTCATACTGGACACAGCCTTCCCGGCCCTAACCCTCTTTGTGCTGGTATCCATTTGTCCAGACTCACCCTGGTGGCCAGCTGTCACGAAGAGAGGGTGTCCACGCTTCCTTGGAATAACGGACTCATGCTGTTGAGAGCTCAAAAATAGAGGGTTATTTGCGAGGCAGTACCGGAGGTAAATATCTCCCGTTGTGAGATACAATGAACGCCCGGTACCTTGGGATATATCTCCAGAGCCTTTCCTTCAATCGGTTGTTTGTGAGGAACGCGTATCTACTCACATTGCTTGAGCACTCAATTTGAGATAGTTCAATACACTCAATTAGTTCCCTGATAGTTTGTTTGCAGGTTCGATCACTGGGATACCTCTTTTCCCCCAGCATCGATCGTTTATCAAAATGACATTGGCCTCTCTCGCAACCTGTCTTCGATTTCAGAAGGCGCGATTGCGGGCACTTTTATGATTGCTTGCCTTCGTACTCTGTGGGTGCGTGGTTCTGCGCGCTGCTGTCACTTGACATTCTCAAACTTGATCTCGAAGACGGTTGCTTCGGACGGCTTCCTTACCCACTGAGGTTCTCCGCCATTGGACTATATATGTGGTTCGGGCTGACGGTGAGAAACGGCTTCTTTGCTTATGATACAGCCTTATTTAGAACATGTTTATGAGAGTACAGTAGAAATGTGATGCATTTGACTTTCAAAACCCGCGCCCTTGACGAGAGAGATCATTTACTGCGCCTTGCCACGACTGACCCAGTACGACCCATTGGGCCACTCGAATTCGGCGAAACTGGACTTGCGGATCTCAATGCTATATCGCGCACCATCAGTAAGATATCGTGGCGTCGAGACTTCGACGATTCAGCGGAGAACGATAACGCACCTGTAGCCCTCGTTCGGGTCGTTGGGCACATTATAGCGGCCACGAGAGTTGATCGAGCAAGGGGTGACAAAGTGCTCGTGCAGGTGATCGACGAATTCGAGAACGTTGCGCTCCATAGTTCCAGATACGGCGATGTAGTCGATCAAGCTGAACTTCCCATTCAAGCAACTACGGCGACAGAGCGTTTGAGAAACTGACCTCAAATGGATCACATATTCGCAAAGGCCGACCCCACCGGCATGAGGACATACAGGGATGCCGAATCTAGAACATGCTGTCAGCTCACTGAGGTAAAAATTGAGATGCGTCATACTTAGCAGACATCAAGAGCACGCTGATGACCTCGCTGACTCCCGCGAGTCGACAGGAGTCAATCTGGGTCACGTCGATAGCTTCAGCTTGCAGCAGTTGCTTGAATACCATCCGATTGTGTGCGTGCTCGCCAGTAGCAACGCCGATGCCATAAGGTTTCAGCGCTTTGCGGATCGCAGCATGCCCCAGAATGTCATCTGGGGCAGTGGGTTCCTCAATGAACCAAGGCTTGATTTCCTGAAGCGACTTGACGTAGTCGATAGCCTGGTTGACATCCCAAACCTGGTTGGCGTCGATCATGAGCACCGCACCTGTCGGGCCCGCGTTCTTGCCCTTGAGATCAGGACCATCGGGGTCGCGCGGGGTGTGGCCAGCGGGGAGATACTGGGGGTCATCGATGATCGAGCGGATGATCTTACCACGACGCAGGTCCGACTCGCGATCCGCGCCCACTTTCATCTTGAAATGGTTGAACCCTGCAGCTACGGCCTCCTTCGTGAGGCGAGAGACCTTCTCGTCCGAATAGCCAAGCCAGCCGGCGGAAGTGACGTATGCGGGGTACCTGGAGGAGCGTAGAATGTTTAAGTGAGGAAAAATTGGTGTCAAATGAACCAAGCTTGCCCAAGTTCGCGAACCCTTTCTTCACGTTCTTTTTTGGTTGCTTCCTTCGCCTTCAACATCTCGAGTGCCTCCTCGCGCGTGATCACATCGGTGATATACCGGAAGGTAACAGAGTTCACCAGTTCCTCCTAATGACCGGGCATGAGAGACCGGAGAGCATGAGAACAAATGGAGCTTACAGGAGTCATATCGACGACGAGTTTCCACAGCGGTTTCTTCCGTGACCTCGCGTAAAGATCCCACAGAGCGTTGTTAACTGCACCGGTCGCGATATGGATAACACCTTTCTCTGGGCCGATCCTGAATATATGTCAGATACACAGTAGCATGAGAAGGTAGGAACAAGTATATCTCACCATCGAAGTTGTGAGTCCGCCACGAGGTAGTCCCAGGTCCTCCCCATGTTTGAGAACAGAGACTCGATTTCCTTGCCGACTAACCTATTAGCAACTTCTTTGACAGCCAAACATACCTATAGAGCTATCAGTGCGTGCATTTTTTATGATACGTCATTTCTACCACGCACAACATCCGTTCCCCGTCCAATGGTGAAAGTAAGGCCGTGGCCAACGAGGTCTGACGAAGTATACAAGGAGACATATGCAGCAGAGTAGTCACAGTCCGTATTCCTTGTTTTTAAATCATTGAGTCAAAGCATAACATAACAAAAAAAAGGGTTCCTAGTGCACACATACATTGCATCGGTGCCATCACCGGTCAATGATGTCGGAAATCGGATATCTTGAAAGAAATTCAGCATGCAAACAGCACGGTGATGCAAAACTCAAATACCATGGATTTCGAAGTGAGTTATGGTAACTGCCATGATTCTCTGATAGCAAGAAACAGGGTGAAGAGAGAGATGGTAGGGATTGCATGGCCTGCTGGTATGTGTTCTACTTATAACTCGTGTTGTCTCCCGCTCGTTTAACCCGGCCGGTCCGGTCGGTCCGCAAGCCCCATTATCTTAAATGAATGCACGTGCCCTGAGGTCGGCAAAGAGCTGCCGGAGCTGCCCTGTGCAGGTCCCAGGAGGGCCTATTAAGACTCTCTCTTGAGTCTTCGGCGAGCTTCAAAGGGCTTCCACCAGTTTCCACCCCCTCCGTACTTCTTCAATTCCATGAAGACATTTTAAGATCTGGAAGGTGCGGAATTCAAAATCCCAATTTCTCGCGATTGCTTCGAAAAAGCCTATAGGGGTTCTAACGTGTACACTCATGGTGGCCCCTCATGGAACTCACGCAGCTGAAGCTCCCTGGTTCTATAAATCCCGAAATTCTTACGAAGATCCCGCAAAATTTCTGTATAAACAAGTCGAGACGTGAGTCACACATGTATAGGATCAAACTGTCCATTCAAAAACGATGATGCATCTCAGGCTCAAGCACTCCATTCTCACACCTGAAGCCCTCTCAGTCTCACTATCGCATTCACCGAGCTGATGGTAATCCAGTTGTCTATTCTGTCAGGAGCCTTAGCCAATCTTCAGAGGTCATTTCGAACTGGCGAACTAAGCGTGCGATAAAATACAGGCTTTCCGTAAGAGAGAAGCGGGAGCCAATGCATCCTCGCAGACCTCTAGAGAATAAAGAAATACTCTTTCCAATATGAGCTACGGCGCGGGATGGATAGTGATGACAGAGGCATACTACCATCACGAGGCCAACGGTATGTGTCTCCAAACCGTTCGGGTTTGAAGCATTTGCAGTCAGCATTCCAGACAAGCGCTGCGGCAATCATCGAGAAAGTTCCATGTAGTATCAGTTCTCTGATGATTAGAAATGCCAGAGACTCACGATTACTGTGTAAGCTACAGATGTCCGCGGCGACGACGCTACCTTAGGGCACTAGATTTCACCCCGCTGTGGGCCTTCACGCCGTTATTGTGCGGCACAAACCTCTTTGTGTGGACTGTCGTGTTCGCATGAACGATCTCGGCAAGTGGCCCAGTGGGTCAGGCGCGTAGGGTCTCGTGAATCCAGTGAGTATATGTTCCTAACCGAACACATCAGGCGAGCAGCAAAGCACACACCAACCCTTGGTGAGTTCTTCTCCATGAACGTCTCGGATGGCCGAATCAGGTTTGTCAAGCCATAGGATAATAACAATGGTGCAAACTGAATTGAGTTCGGAAACGGATGTGTGGCCGGGCCAAATGCTCAGTACTCACTCGTAAACGTGTTTGACGTCGGGGTATAGCGCTAACACAACGATAGCAACACTGACGGTGTTTTCGGAGGTCATTGAAAGGTTAGCACTTATGAGAGACTAGCACTCATGAGGTTGTGTTCCCGTATTCTCATCACGACCGGCAAGTATGGGGGCCTACGTCAGTCATGTCGAAACATCGCGGGAGAGTATCAAGACGAGTGAGTTGTACAAAAATATCAGACAGTAGCTCCCTCGTTGGTCAGTCGGTTGCGACTCTGGTCTTGCATGTTCGCCGCGACCAGATTACTGAAGAGAGGAGCATCTACAGCTCCTTTCCACGAGGCATTGACACCTCTGGCTTCTCTAACAATTTCGAGCATATTCAGTTTCTGCTCCGAATAAGCCTAACGTGTGTCACGAAGCCGGCGAACAAAGGGATAGACAAATTTTGTCTAGCCAAGTCGATAATATGAGAATGACTTGTCGATTGTCGAAGTAACCCATTTTAATACATTTAGACTAGTCTGGGCTCTATTCATCCAATCCTCTCGTGTCCACTGTCAGGCCATCACATTCCAGAACGCATGATCACATACTCCGGACAATCACATTCAAACCGACGTACGTGGTAGTTAATGCCGAAGCGAAAAGAGACGCTAGTTCGCTACGCCTTTACAGTGGGGATACAATGAAAGAAATATGAGGCTTTGATGGGTGAAAGAGGGGAAATGATGATCGAAGACAAGTCCATTCAGCGATGAATGCAGACCATTGCATCCCTGACCGGAATCACAGGAAACGATGTCCTAGAGCGGTCTTCCATCTCCAAACGACTGGTCGCATTTCCGACAACAGTATTGATCATGTCAATAGGATATGAGAGTGTAGTATATCCCTCTTTGCATAGAGCCGAAATAGCCTCGTGGATGAAACCGACCTCGCCCCGAGCTAAGGGCATGCCGTGCCTTCTACCAGCATATCCTCGCGCGCAGTGGTAAAGGAGGTCTTGGACATTCTCGAAAACACCTGCGGTTCCTCTGACGGCGCACAAGTCTATGACAGAGACGCACTTGAAGCTTGGGAGGAAAGCCTGGCTCAAGGCAGCCTCGAGGGGTTGGGCGCTGCGTGCCAGCACTGTCCAGGCTCCATCTGGACGCATGGTCAGGGGAAGGTGGATGCTGACGTCGGAGGCGCGGTAGTTGCTGGGGCTGGTCACTAATAACCATACCGACACTTGTTCATCTTGGTTGCGGTATACGGCAATACCGACTTTAAGGTGAGGCACAGAGTTCATGGAGACCGATTTAACTGTGTGATGGGGCACGGGTTCAGCAAAGGCGGTGTAATAGAGCGAACGTATTACCCAGATATAGCAGTGGGTGGGACGATGAAGCTTTGTAGGCGGAAAGTGACAAATACGTTGTCGAGGATGCATTCGGGCTTTCGTTGTAGCCCTTTATAAGTGCCAGTGGGATGAGCGCTACATCTGAGTTTTTTTACCGAACTGTAAGCACGTCTCGGTGGCGAATGGGTCTCCATAAACAGGAGACACGCGGCTGGTTTTCGGATCCGATTTCCCCTGGGCCAGGAAGATGGCAAATCCAATCATGATAAAGAAACGCACCCGCAAAGCACAGAACAACGGGAAGCATCAAAACTCACAAAGCTAGATCCGACCTTGTATTGGGCTGTCGCCATCAACACATTGCTCATTTGCACCAATTTGGGAAATGGGAGCCAGTGCATCCCTGGCCGGGAGTCACTATGGAGTAGAATATCACTATGGCCGACTTGGGTCCACGTACGAGAGTGCGGAAATGTCCTGGAATGGATATACGGTAACTGCGGCGCCCGTCTGACTGCCAGGTACGAGGATAATGGAGCAGAGCGCCGCATTCACACCACAAAAGGAGGCCTACCCCAATAAATTGATCGGCAGGCAGACCACGTTGCATGGCGTCCATGATAGTTTTCTGTGTCAGGTTTATGTTATCATGGCGGAGTCCGACCGCGAGTATGTTTGCGTCGATGCGGCTATCATCTAGTTTCTAGATGAAGCTGAATCTTTGAGCGTTCAAAGGATCGATCCTGGCGCGTGCAATAGCCGTAATGTTTGAATTGTGATGTCAGTAATCCGAACAATCACGATGCTAGATGCGATATTCTTCGCCAACCTCGTAGAGCGCGCTGAGTTTACAATTGTCCGCCGCCTTAGTACACAGCACAAGTGATGATTCATAGGATAACTTCCCCTCGTCCATGGCGGCATAAAGGGGTCAATGGTGTTTGTCCATAGGTACCGGCACTGTTCCTTATGTGATCTTCAAGGGGCTATCTCCATACATTATGCGCAGCAGACGATATATATGGGAAAGGGCACGAGCCAAGTGATATAGCTGGATGCTTCACGGCGTTCATCGAGGCTGCATTAAGTATACAGTCATGAATGAGTTGGCCATACATACCTATGGTTCGGAAGGATTGAGCTCAATGTCAGTGACCGGAGCCTTCGGTGATATGCTCGGGAATGGCAAACGTGCGCGAAATCATCTGGTGGTGCAATCTACTCGTTCACTGAAGAGGATAGGTGC